>NC_058080.1:81261022-81565231 GCF_014858855.1 Bufo gargarizans
GTAACCTTCTTAGGTTACATCATTTCCGCTGAGGGGTTCTCCATGGATCCTGAGAAGGTTTCGGCTGTCTTACAGTGGCCCCAGCCCAGTGGGCTTCGTGCCCTGCAGCGCTTTTTGGGCTTCGCCAATTATTATCGGAAGTTCATCAGGGACTTTTCCATGCTAGCCAAGCCTCTCACGGATCTGACCAGGAAGGGCAGTAATCCTCAGGTCTGGCCGCTCGAGGCCATCCGAGCTTTTGAGGCTCTAAAGTCCGCCTTTGTGTCGGCTCCGATTCTGTCGCATCCCAACCCTGGGTTGCCTTTTGTCCTCGAGGTGGACGCGTCTGAGACGGGAGTAGGCGCCCTCCTGTCTCAGCGTAGAACACCAGAGGGTCCTCTGCTTCCTTGTGGGTTTTACTCCCGGAAACTGTCTTCCGCGGAGTGCAACTATCAGATTGGTGACAGGGAGTTATTGGCCATCGTGCAGGCCCTTAAAGAATGGAGGCACTTGCTCGAGGGCTCGGTGGTTCCGGTTCTCATCCTGACGGACCACAAGAATCTGACCTACCTCTCTGAGGCCAAGAGATTGACACCACGTCAGGCCAGATGGGCTCTGTTCTTGTCACGTTTTAATTACGTGGTCTCCTACCTACCCGGCTCCAAGAACATCAGAGCGGATGCCTTATCACGGCAGTACTCCGAGCTGTCCGGGGAGGAGTCGATTCCGACTACGGTCATACCCCCGAATTAGATCCTGGCTGCTATTCGCACCAGCCTGACCTCTCCTCTGGGTGAGCAGATTTTGGCGGCTCAATCTGGTGCTCCCTCTGGGAGACCCAACGGCAGATGTTTTGTGCCTGAGGAGTTGCGCACTCGGTTGTTGCGAACCTACCATAACTCCAAGGCCGCGGGGCACCCTGGAAAGAATCAGCTGTCCTGGGCGGTTTCACGTCTGTTCTGGTGGCCTTCTCTACGTTCCGACATCGCCGCATATGTAGCGGCATGCTCCGTTTGTGCCCAGAGTAAGTCCCCTCGGCACCTTCCGTTGGGCCTTTTGCAACCCATAGCCACCGGGGAGCGTCCATGGTCACACCTGGGGATGGATTTCATTGTGGACCTTCCTGCATCCCGAGGCCATACGGTCATTCTCATGATTGTGGATCGGTTTTCCAAAATGTGCCACTGTGTTCCTCTCAAGAAGTTACCCTCTGCACAAGAGTTGGCCTCGATTTTTGCCAGGGAGGTCTTCCGGTTGCACGGTTTGCCCAAGGAGATTGTGTCGGATCGGGGGAGTCAGTTTGTGTCCAGGTTCTGGCGCGCCTTTTGCTCCCAGTTGGGGATTCATCTCTCTTTCTCCTCGGCCTACCACCCTCAGTCCAATGGGGCCGCAGAACGATCCAATCAGGCCTTGGAGCAATTCCTTCGTTGCTATGTCTCCGATCACCAAGACAATTGGGTTGACCTCCTGCCTTGGGCTGAGTTTGCCAGGAACACGGCGGTGAACTCTTCCTCTGGGACGTCTCCCTTCATGGCCAATTATGGGTTCCAACCTGCCGTGTTACCGGAGGTATTCTCTCCCCAGGATACTCCGGCTGTGGAGGATCACCTTTCCGTCCTACGTACTTCTTGGGTACAGATCCAGAGGTCCCTTGAGGTCTCTTGCGCAACGCCAGAGACTCCAGGCTAATCGCAGACGAGCGCCCGCTCCTTCCTACCAGGTCGGAGACCGTGTATGGTTGTCCACCCGCAACCTCAACCTTCGAGTGCCCACTCCCAAGCTGGCGCCTCGCTTTGTTGGTCCCTTCCGAGTGCTTCACAGGGTAAACCCGGTAGCCTATGCCCTTGCGCTTCCTCCTGGCATGCGGATCTCCAACGTGTTTCATGTCTCCCTGTTGAAGCCATTGGTGTGTAATCGTTTCACTTCCTCGGTTCCTCGGCCCCGTCCGGTCCAAGTGGGCAATCGTGAGGAATATGAGGTGAGCAATATCCTGGACTCACGCCTGGTCCGCGGTCGGTTGCAGTTTTTGGTCCATTGGCGTGGTTATGGTCCAGAGGAGCGTTCCTGGGTTCCCTCCACAGATGTCCATGCTCCTGCGTTGCTCCGAGCCTTCCACGCACGCTTCCCTCTGAAACCGTTCCTTACTCCGCGGAGGAGGGGCCCTTGAGGGGGAGGTACTGTCATGGTCTTACCTTCTCACTGTTCTCCTTCGTTTGACATGTGCTGGCGGCCATCTTGGTTTCTGGGTTTCTTGTAGCCTCCCACCCTGCGGCTCCTCCTTCCCACTGGGAGGAGCTGGATGCCTAGCTCATATATATAGAAGGTCTGTGGCTTCAGTTCCTTGCTTGGTCCTCCTGTGTGCACATGCTTCAAAGACTGCTGCTGCTTCTGGTTCCTGATCCTGGCCTCGTCTGACTACCCCGTTGGTTCCCGATCCTGGCTTCGTCTGACTACCCCGTTGGTTCCTGATCCTGGCTACGTCTGACTACCCTCCTGGTTCCTGACCTCCGTCTACGCAAGACCCTGCTTCAGTTTAGCCATCCGTTTGGACTTTAGCTACGGCTTGATTTTCAATAAAGCCTTCTTATTCCACCTATCTCTGTTGTACGTCTGGTTCATGGTTCCATGACACTTAATCAGTATTTTGTGGAAGTAGGTATATTGTAGGCCTCAATCATTATTTGGTGAAAGCATGTATATCAATCCCCTTAATCAGGATTTTGTGGAAGCAGGTATATCGCATGCCTCAATCAATATTTGGTGGTAACAGGTATATTGAACCCCATAATCAGTATTTTGTGGAAGCAAGTATATCGCAGGTGTCAATCAATATTTGGTGGAAACAGATATATCAATCCCCTTATTCAGGATTTTGTGGAAGCAGGTATATTGCAGGCCTCAATCAATATTTGGTGGAAACAGGTATATCGAACCGCTTAATCAGTACTTTGTGGAAGCAGGTATATCACAGGCCTCAATCAATATTTGGTAGAAGCAGGTATATCAAACCCTTTAATCAGTATTTTGTGGAAGTAGGTATCTCGCAGGCCTCAATCAATATTTGGTGGAATCAGGTATATCAATTCCCTTAATCTGTATTTTGTGGAAGCAGGTATATCGGAGGCCTCATCAATATTTGGTGGAAACAGGTATATCAAACCGCGTAATCAGTATTTTGTGGAAGCAGGTATTTTGTAGACCTCAATCATTATTTGGTGGAAGCAGGTATCTCACAGTCTTTAATCAATATTTGGTGGAAGCAGGTATATCAATCCCCTTAATCAGGATGTTGTGGAAGCAGGTATATCGCAGGCCTCAATCAATATTTGGTGGAAACATGTATATCCAACCCCTTATTCAGTACTTTGCGGATGCAGGTATATCGTAGGCCTCAATCAATATTTGGTGGAAACAGGTATATCAAACCCCTTAATCAGTATTTTGTTGAATCAGGAATATCGCAGCCATCAATCATTATTTGGTGGAAGCAGGTATCTCGCAGGCCTCAATAAATATTTGGTGGAAACAAATATATCAATCCCCTTAATCAGTATTTTGTGGAAGTAGGTATATTGTAGGCCTCAATCATTATTTGGTGAAAGCATGTATATCAATCCCCTTAATCAGGATTTTGTGGAAGCAGGTATATCGCATGCCTCAATCAATATTTGGTGGTAACAGGTATATTGAACCCCATAATCAGTATTTTGTGGAAGCAAGTATATCGCAGGTGTCAATCAATATTTGGTGGAAACAGATATATCAATCCCCTTAATCAGTATTTTGTGGAAGCAGGTATATTGCAGCCCTCAATCAATATTTGGTGGAACAGGAATATTACTTTATTCAGCATTTTGTGGATGCAGGTACAGTATATATCCACAGATGCTTGGGGCACATCTATAAACAAATACACATATATACATACAAAACCGGGAGTATGAATGGGCAGCAATAATTTACTTTTTGGGCAGATTTTCCATTTTAATAATTTTTTTCCAGTTACAAAGCAAGGGTTAACAGCCAAAGAAAACTCAATATTTATGGCTCTGATTTTGTAGTTTACAGAAACCCCCCATATGTGGTCGTAAACCGCTGTACGGGCACACAGCAGGGCGAGGAAGGAAAGGAATGCCATACGGTTTTTGGAAGGCAGATTTTGCTGGACTGGTGTTTTGACACCATGTCCCATTTGATGCCCCCCTGATGCACCCCTAGAGTAGAAACTCCAAAAAAGTGACCCCATTCTAGAAACTACACTCCTCAAGGTATTCAAAACTTATTTTACAAACTTTGTCAACCTTTTAGGTTACCACAAGAATTAATGGAAAATAGAGATACAATTTCAAAATTTCACTTTTTTGGCAGATTTTTTTTTTCCAGTTAAGGAAAGGAATGCCATATGGTTTTTGGAAGGCAGATTTTGCTGGACTGTTTTTTTGACACCATGTTCCATTTGAAGCCCCCCTGATGCACCTCTAGAGTAGAAACTCCAAAAAAGTTACCCCATTTTAGAAACAATGGGATAGGGTGACAGTTTTGTTGGTACTATTTTAGGGTACATATGATTTTTGGTTGCTCTATATTACACTTTTTGTGAGGCAAGGTAAGAAGAAATAGCTGGCACCATTTTTATTTTTTGTTATTTACAACATTCATCTGACAGGTTAGATCATGTGGTATTTTTATAGACCAGGCTGTCATGGACGCGGCGATACCTAATATGTATACATTTTCTTTTATTTATGTAAGTTTTACACAATGATTTCATTTTTGAAACAAAAAAAATCATGTTTTATTGTTTCCATAGTCTGAGAGCCATAGTTTTTTCAGGTTTTGGGCGATTATCTTGGGTAGGGTATGATTTTTGCAGCATGAGATTAATTTTTTTTTACGGTATTCACCTGAGGGGTTAGGTAATGTGATATTTTTATAGAGCAAGTTATTACGGATGCGGCGATACCTAATATGTATACTTTTTATTTATTTAAGTTTTACACAATAATTAAATTTTTTAACCCCAAATCTGACCAGTGTCACTTTAAGTGCTGATAACTTTAAAACGCTTTGACTTATCCAGGCCATTCTGAGATTGTTTTTTCATCACATATTGTACTTCATGACACTGGTAAAATGAAGTAAAAAAAATATTTTTTTTGCACCAAAAATACCTACTTTACCAAAAATTTGGAAAAATTTGCAAATTTCAAAGTTTCAGTTTCTCTACTTCTGTAATACATAGTAATACCCCCAAAAATTGTGATGAATTTACATTCCCCATATGTCTACTTCATGTTTGAATTATTTTGGGAATGATATTTTATTTTTAGGGGATGTTACAAGGCTTAGAAGTTTAGAAGCAAATCTTGAAATTTTTCTGAAATTTACAAAAACACAATTTTTAGGGACCAGTTCAGGTCTGAAGTCACTTTCTGAGGCTTACATAATAGAAACCGCCCAAAAATGACCCCATATAAGAAACTACACCCCTCAAGGTATTCAAAACTGATTTTACATACGTTGTTAACCCTTTTTCCATTTCCAATTTTCCATTTTAACCCATTTTTTCCAATAACAAAGCAAGGGTTAACAGCCAAACAAAACTGTACCTTTATTGCCCTGACTCTGCCGTTTACAGAAACACCCAATATGTGGCCGTAAACTACTGTACGGCCACACAGCAGGGCGTAGATTGAAAGGTGCGCCGTTTGGTTTTTGGAGGGCTGATTTTTATGGACCGGTTTATTTACACCGTGTCCTGTTTCAATCCCCCTGATACACCCCTAGAGTAGAAACTCCCTAAAGTGACCCCATCTAAGAAACTACACCCCTCAAGGTATTCAAAACTGATATTACATACGTCGTTAACCCTTTAGGTGTTGCACAAGCGTTATTGGCAAATTGGGATGAAATTTGAGAATTTAATGCCCACCGGGAGCGCGTGATGGCCGTACTGTAAAATTGGGTCTGGTATAGGATGTCCCCACTCCAGTACAGCCTGACACTGGGCTTCTTGACCAGGTCCATATGCAGCACGAGGCCCTAAAATGTCTTCATTTCGGCTGCACTCACCGGCGTCCAGCCACCGGGCCTGGCCAAAAAGGAGCCCGGGTGTTGAGCAACGAACTGTTGGGCGTACAGGTTTGTCTGCTCCACCATCAGATTTACCAGTGGGTCACTGAAAAAATGACGAAAAAAGTCATATTCAGTGTAGCCCACTGTGGAAATCTGGATTCCTGATTGGCCTACAAAATCAGGAATCACGGGCTCTTATCACTCTGGGCTACACCAGACTAGTTCACCGGCAGGGTGCTCCGGTGGATTTAACTGGTGGGCCGGGAAACCAGTATGAGCCCCAGAGCTGCTCGTACTAGGCTGGGCCACAGAGTCCCTAACATGGCGGTCCCCTTGCTCCGCCTGGCGGCGTCTCCGCCGCCTTGGGGGCTCCTCATCATCGCTAGATGATGAGGAGGACGTGGATGACAACAGGAATGTGGGGTCATCCTCGTCCTCACTGGGACTCTTGTAGTCGGAGGCATGCTGGGCGTATGCCTCCTCGGCCGAGAACGTCCGGCGAGCCATAGGGGAGTGTGTGTCTGCATGTGTATGTGCGTGTGTGTAAATCTTTATTTGGTGTGCGTGTGTGTGGGGGCACGGGTGTTCGCGGACTTAACCCTAAAACTAACAGAAAAAAAAAAAAGGCCAAAAAATGTGAAAAAAAAACGCTGATCAACCATCCGAAGTTGATCAGCGGTGGGGTGTGCGATTCACTAACAGTGGCCAGACGCTAAGAGTGCCGACCACAGTCAGCGTACACAAAAAAACAAAACAAAAAAAACCTGCACCCCAAAAAAGTGGGGGGGTGGGCAGGGGAGGCAAGCGGCAGCACCCCTGGGGGGTCTAGGGTCACACAGCTGTGCTGTCAAAGCTAATGCAACTAACTTTCCCTTTTTTTTTCCCTGCCTAACCCAAACTTTCCCTATGAACCTGAAGTTCAGATGGGGGGTGCTGAGGCACAGATCGGGTCCTGGGGGGCACAGATGGGGTGATGCTGGCACCGACGGACGACACGTGCAGGCAGCAACTCTCTCCTCCGGCTCCGGAACACAAAAGGAGGAGGAGAGGAGTGCCTGCAATCAGAGGCGATCCTGAGAGGTGATGTCACTATCACCACTCAGGATCGCTGGATGGTGATTGGTGGGGTGAAATAACACCACCATCACCATCCTGTTCCGGGTTATCGGGTCTTCAGAGACCCGAATAACCTGGAAACGCAGAAAACCGCAGGTCTGAATTGACCTGCGGTTTTCTGCGATCGCTGACATGGGGGGGTCACAGGACCCCCCGGCGCATTTAGCCTAGGTGCCTGCTCAATGATTTGAGCAGGCACCGGGTTCGGATCACCGCCCGCCGCGTGGTGGTGATCGGAACCATACATGACGTACCGGTACGTCATGTGTCCTTAAGTACCAGGACATCATGACGTACCAGTACGTCATGTGTCCTTAAGAGGTTAAACAAAAAGAAATCATGTTTTTGTGTTTCCATTGTCTGAGAGTCATAGTTTTTGGGCGATTATCTTGGGTAGGGTATGATTTTTGCGGGATGAGATGACGGTTTGATTGGCACTATTTTGCGGTGCATATGACTTTTTGATTGCTTGCTATTACACTTTTTGTGATGTAAGGTGACCAAAAATGCTTTATTTAGCACAGTTTTTATTTTTATTTTTTTACGGTGTTCATCTGAGGGGTTAGGTCATGTGATATTTTTATAGAGCCAGTCAATACGGATGCGGCAATACCTAATATGTATACTATTTTTTATTTATGTAAGTTTTACACAATAATATAATTTCTTTAACAAAAAAAAATCATGTTTCAGTGTCTCCATATTCTGAGAGCCATAGTTTCTAGTTTTTGGGCCATTATCTTAACTAGGGTCTCATTTTTTGCGGAATGAGATGACAGTTTGGTTGGAACTATTTTGGGGTGCATATGACTTTTTGATCTCTTACTATTACACTTTTTGTGATGTAAGGTGAGAAAAAATTGTTTATTTAGCACAGTTTTTATTTTTTATTATTTACGGTGTTCATCTGAGGGGTTAGGTCATGTGATATGTTTATAGAGCCAGTCTATACGGACGCGGCGATACCTAATATGTATACTTATTTTATTTCTGTAAGTTTAACACAATAACAGCTTTTTTAAAACAAAAAAAAAAATATGTTTTAGTGTCTCCATAATCTGAGCCATAGTTTTTAAATTTTTTGGGCGATTGTCTCAGGTAGGGGCTCATTTTTTGCAGGATGAGGTTATGGTTAGATTGGTACTATTTTGGTGGTCATACGCCTTTTTGATCGCTTGCTGTTTTACTTTTTGTGATGTAAGGTGACAAAAAAAATTGTTTATTTAGCACAGTTTTAATTTTTTTATTTTTACGGTGTTCATCTGAGGGGTTAGGTAATGTGATATCTTAATAGAGCCGGTCGATACGGATGCGGCGATAACTAATATGTCTACTTTTTTTTCCCCCTATTTTTTACCAATTTTTTAAACTGTTTTGGTGGAAAATTACGTTTTTGTTGGTTTTTACTTGAAACTTTTAATTTTTTGGGGGGAAGCTTTATTTTTTCTACTTTTTTATTAACTTAATTTTTTGTCCCACTTTGGGACTTCAACTTTTGGGGGTATAATCCTTTACAATGCATTCCAATACTTCTTTATTGGAATGCATTGGCTGTATGAGTAATACTGTGTGTATTACTCATGCAGCTTCCGGCCTGTGAGATCCAGGGGGCTGGATCTCACAGGCTCATCACCGAAAGGCAGCGTGATGCCTTCCTTAGGCATCGCGCTGCCTTCCATGCCATCGGGTCCCCCCTACAGCCCCATGGGGACCCGATGACACCTGCGCCGGCCGCCGCCGCACCATTGAAAAGCCGCAAACCACCATTGAAAAGCCGGGCGGCGGTGATCGGAAATACACGACGTACCGGTACGTCATGTGTCCTTAAGTACCAGGACAACATGCTGTACAGGTACGTAATATGTCCTAAAGAGGTTAAACATATGTATTTGAAATGTATTTGTACTGGCCTGCAGTAAAATTGATATCTAATGACCGTCTAATATACTTCCAGCCACATAATCACTTGATGTTTTCTGTCCGGTGAATGCCTAATGTTTGGGGCCTATACTCCACTGGCCTGCAGTAAAATTGATATACAGATGTAGCAGGGTTAGCACTCAAGCTCTTAACTCAAATTTCTTAACTCATCGCGTTATCTTGAGACAAAAGCCATTGAAAAGCAATTGAAGGTGTTTGCTTAATGCATTTAGTTTAGATAACATGTCTCATAAATCATGAGTGTTAACTCTACTACATCCGTACAATGACCATCCAATATACCTCCAGCCACATAATGACTTGATTTTTTACGTACGGTGAATGCATAATTTTTTGGGCCTGTAATCTAACTGGCCAACAGTAAAATTGTTATTCGGTGACCGCCTAATGTACCACCAGCCACATAATCACTTGTTTTTTTCTGTATGGTGAATGCCTAATGTTTGGAGGCCTGCACTCCACTGGCCTGCAGTAAAATTGATATCCATCGACCGTCTAATATACCTCCAGCCACATAATCACTTGTTCTTTTCTGTACGGTGAATGAATAATTTTTGGGGCCTGTAGTCCACTGGCCTGCAGTAAAATTTATATCCATTGGCCGTCTAATCTACCTCCAGCTACATATTCACTTGTTCTTTTCTGTATGGTGAGTGCATATTTTTTAGTGCCTGTAATCTAACTGGCCAACAGTAAAATTGTTATACAGTGACTGCCTAATGTACCTCCAGCCACATAATCACTTGTTCTTTTCTGTACGTCGAATGCATAATTTTTGGTGCCTTTAATGTAACTGGCCAACAGTAAAATTGTTATACGGTAACCACCCAATGTACCTCCAGCCACATAATCACTTGATGTTTTCCGTCCGGTTAATGCCTAAAGTTTGGGGCCTTTACTCCACTGCAGTAAAATTGATATCAAATGACCGTCTAATATACCTCCAGCCGCATATTACCTTGATCGTTTCTGTACAGTGAATGCATCATTTTTGGGGCCTGTAATCTAACTGACCAACAGTAAAATTTTTATAAGATAACATAGTAACATAGTACATAAGGCCGAAAAAAGAAATTTGTCCATCCAGTTCGGCCTGTCATCCTGCAAGCTGATCCAGAGGAAGGCAAAAAAAAAAACTGTGAGGTAGAAGCCAAAAATTCCTTCCCGACTCCAATCAGGCAATCAGAATAACTCCCTGGATCAACGACCCCTCTCTAGTAGCTATATCCTGTAATATTATTACACTCCAGATATACATCCAGGCCCCTCTTGAATTCCTTTATTGTACTCACCATCACCACCTCCTCAGACAGAGAGTTCCATAGTCTCACTGCTCTTACCGTAAAGAATCCTCTTCTATGTTTGTGTACAAACCTTCTTTCCTCTAGACGCAGAGGATGTCCCCTCGTCACAGTCACAGTACTGGGGATAAACAGATGATGGGATAGATCTCTGTACTGTCCCTGATATATTTATACATAGTAATTAGATCTCCCCTCAGTTGTCTTTTTTCTAAAGTGAATAACCATAATTTTGATAATCTTTCAGGGTACTGTAGTTGCCCCATTCCAGTTATTACTTCAGTTGCCCTCCTCTGGACCCTCTCCAGCTCTGCTATGTCTGCCTTGTTCACTGGAGTCCAGAACTGTACACAGTACTCCATGTGTGGTCTGACTAATGATTTGTAAAGTGGTAGGACTATGTTCTCATCACGGGCATCTATGCCCCTTTTGATGCAACCCATTATCTTATTGGCCTTGGCAGCAGCTGCCTGATACTGTTTTTTGCAGCTTAGTTTGATGTTTATTAAAACTCCTAGATCCTTTTCCATGTCAGTGTTACCGAGTGTTTTACCATTTAATATGTACGGGTGACTTGTATTATTCCTTCCCATGTGCATAACTTTACATTTGTCAGTGTTAAACCTCATCTGCCACTTATCTGCCCAAGCCTGCAATCTATCCAGATCCCTCTGTAGTAGTATACTGTCCTCTTCAGTGTTAATTACTTTACACAGTTTAGTGTCATCTGCAAAAATTGATATTTTACTATGCAAGCCTTCTACAAGATCATTAATAAATATATTGAAGAGAATAGGGCCCAATACTGACCCCTGAGGTACCCCACTAGTGACAGTGACCCAATCTGAATATGTACCGTTAATAACCACCCTCTGTTTTCTATCATTGAGCCAGTTACTTACCCACTTACAGACGTTTTCTCCCAGTCCGAGCATTCTCATTTTATATACTAACCTTTTATGTGGTACAGTGTCAAATGCTTTGGAGAAGTCCAGATATACGACATCCATTGATTCGCCGCTGTCAAGTCTAGAACTTACCTCCTCATAGAAACTGAGGAGGTAACCCCCTAATGTACCTCCAGCCACATAATGACTTGATCTTTTCTGTATAGTAAATAATTTTTAAGGCCTGTAATCTAACTGGAAAACTGGAAAATTGCTATACGGTGACCGCCTAATGTACCTCGAGCCACATAATCACTTGTACTTTTCTGTATGGTGAATGCATAATTTTTGGGTCCTGTAATCTAACTGGCCAACAGTAAAATTGTTATACAGTGACCGCCTAATGTACCTCCAGACACAATGACTTGATCTTTTCTGTACGTTGAATGCATAATTTTTGGTACCTTTAATGTAACTGGCCAACAGTAAAATTGTTATACGTTGACCGCATAATGTACCTTTAGCCACAAAATGACTTGATCTTTTCTGTAAGGTGAATGCACAATTTTTGGGGCCTGTGATCTAACTGGCCAACAATAAAATTGTTATACGGTCACCACCTAGTGTACTTCCAGCCACATTATCAATTGTCCTTTTCTGTCCGGTGAGTTTTTAATTTTTGGGGACTGTAGTCCACTGGCCTGCAGTAAAATTGATATCCATTGATCATCTTATATGCCTCCAGCCACATAATACCTTGTTCTTTTCTGTATGGTGAATGAATAGTTTTTGGGGCATGTAGTCCACTGGCCTGCAGTAAAATTGATATCCATTGACAGTCTAATATACCCCCAGCCACATTATCGATTGATCTTTTCTGTATGGTGAATTGTTGGGGCCGCAGAGGAATTCAACACCTGTGATGACCACGTGTAATCGAATTTCACCTATTATCATTTGGGGTTTATTCAAGAGGGGGGATTTTGTTAGCCATGTTTTTAATCCAATTTAATATTTTTTGTTCTTTTAAACATATGTATTTGACATATATTTGTACTGGCCTGCAGTAAAATTTATATCCAATGACTGTCTAATATACCTCCAGCCACATAATCACTTGATGTTTTCTGTCTGGTGAATGCCTAATGTTTGGGGCCTGTACTGCACTGGCCTGCAGTAAAATTGTTATCCAATGACTGTCTAATATACCTCCAGTCACATAATCACTTGATCTTTTATGTACAGTGAATGCATAATTTTGGGGGCCTGTGATCTAACTGGTCAACAATAAAATTGTTAAACAGGTATATCGAACCCCTTAATCAGTATTTTGTGGAAGCAGGTATATCGCAGCCCTCAATCAGTAAAATTACCAGCTTCTCAATCAAAGCCCTAACAGTCTCTCAGTATTCATTAACTCTTCCACAGAGCCATGTAAATACAGTGATAATGCACACGATATATTACAACTAGGGATGAGCGAACTCGAACTGTATAGTTCGGGTTCGTACCGAATTTTGGGGTGTCCGTGACACGGACCCGAACCCGGACATTTTCGTAAAAGTCCGGGTTCGGGTTCGGTGTTCGTCGCTTTCTTGGCGCTTTTGTGACGCTTTCTTGGCGCTTTTTGAAAGGCTGCAAAGCAGCCAATCAACAAGCGTCATACTACTTGCCCCAAGAGGCCATCACAGCCATGCCTACTATTGGCATGGCTGTGATTGGCCAGAGCACCATGTGACCCAGCCTCTATTTAAGCTGGAGTCACATAGCGCCGCCCGTCACTCTGCTCTGATTAGCGTAGGGAGAGGTTGCGGCTGCGACAGTAGGGCGAGATTAGGCAGATTAACTCCTCCAAACGACTTGATTAACTGATCGATCTGCAGCTGTGGATCATTGAGCTGCTGATCCTCAATTGCTCACTGTTTTTAGGCTGCCCAGACCGTTTGTCAGTCACATTTTTCTGGGGTGATCGGCGGCCATTTTGTGTCTTGTGGTGCGCCAGCACAAGCTGCGACCAAGTGCATTTAACCCTCAATGGTGTGGTTGTTTTTTGGCTAAAGCCTACATCAGGGTGAAGCTGTCACACCAAGTGCATTTAACCAGCAATAGTCTGTTCATTTTTTGGCCATATACTACATCAGGGGCAAGCTGCGCCTGTCACCAAGTGCATTTAACCCTCAATGGTGCGTTTGTTTTTTGGCTAAAGCCTACATCAGGGTGAAGCTGTCACACCAAGTGCATTTAACCAGCAATAGTCTGTTTATTTTTTGGCCATATACTACATCAGGGGCAAGCTGCGCCCGTCACCAAGTGCATTTAACCCTCAGTAGTGTGGTTGGTCAAGCTGTGACACCAAGTGCATTTAACCAGCAATAGTCTGTTCATTGTTTGGCCATATACTACATCAGGGGCAAGCTGCGCCCGTCACCAAGTGCATTTAACCCTCAGTAGTGTGGTTGGTCAAGCTATCACACCAAGTGCATTTAACCAGCAATAGTCTGTTCATTTTTTGGCCATATACTAAATCAGGGGCAAGCTGCGCCCGTCACCAAGTGCATTTAACCAGCAATAGTCTGTTCATTTTTTGGCCATATACTACATCAGGGGCAAGCTGCGCCCGTCACCAAGTGCATTTAACCCTCAGTAGTGTGGTTGGTCAAGCTGTGACACCAAGTGCATTTAACCAGCAATAGTCTGTTCATTTTTTGGCCATATACTACATCAGGGGCAAGCTGCGCCCGTCACCAAGTGCATTTAACCCTCAGTAGTGTGGTTGGTCAAGCTGTGACACCAAGTGCATTTAACCAGCAATAGTCTGTTCATTTTTTGGCCATATACTACATCAGGGGCAAGCTGCGCCCGTCACCAAGTGCATTTAACCCTCAGTAGTGTGGTTGGTCAAGCTATCACACCAAGTGCATTTAACCAGCAATAGTCTGTTCATTTTTTGGCCATATACTAAATCAGGGGCAAGCTGCGCCCGTCACCAAGTGCATTTAACCAGCAATAGTCTGTTCATTTTTTGGCCATATACTACATCAGGGGCAAGCTGCGCCCGTCACCAAGTGCATTTAACCCTCAGTAGTGTGGTTGGTCAAGCTGTGACACCAAGTGCATTTAACCAGCAATAGTCTGTTCATTTTTTGGCCATATACTACATCAGGGGCAAGCTGCGCCCGTCACCAAGTGCATTTAACCAGCAATAGTGTTTTTTTTTTTGGCCATATCCCAGTCTAATTCTGTCACTAAATCCATACCGGTCACCCAGCGCCTAAATACTAGGCCTCAAATTTATATCCCGCTAAATCTCTCGTTACCGCTGTCCTGTTGTGGCTGGGAAAGTTATTTAGTGTCCGTCAAAGCACATTTTTTGTTCTGGGTTGAAATACAATTCCCAATTTAGCAATTTCATAATTTAGTGGTTTCTGCTATATCAGAGCTATTTGAAATCTATCCCTAAAAGGGTATATAATATTCAAGGTGCACATAGGGTCATTCAGAATAACTTCACACACACGCTACTGTGCATTTCCAAGTCTAATTCTGTTAGTAAATCCATACCGGTCGCCCAGCGCCTAAATACTAGGCCTCAAATTTATATCCCGCTAAATCTCTCGTTACCGCTGTCCTGTTGTGGCTGGGCAAGTTATTTAGTGTCCGTCAAAGCACATTTTTTGTTCTGGGTTGAAATACAATTCCCAATTTAGCAATTTCATAATTTAGTGGTTTCTGCTATATCAGAGCTATTTGAAATCTATCCCTAAAAGGGTATATAATATTCAAGGTGCACATAGGGTCATTCAGAATAACTTCACACACACACGCTACTGTGCATATCCCAGTCTAATTCTGTCACTAAATCCATACCGGTCACCCAGCGCCTAAATACTAGGCCTCAAATTTATATCCCGCTAAATCTCTCGTTACCGCTGTCCTGTTGTGGCTGGGAAAGTTATTTAGTGTCCGTCAAAGCACATTTTTTGTTCTGGGTTGAAATACAATTCCCAATTTAGCAATTTCATAATTTAGTGGTTTCTGCTATATCAGAGCTATTTGAAATCTATCCCTAAAAGGGTATATAATATTCAAGGTGCACATAGGGTCATTCAGAATAACTTCACACACACACGCTACTGTGCATATTCCCAGTCTAATTCTGTCACTAAATCCATACCGGTCACCCAGCGCCTAAATACTAGGCCTCAAATTTATATCCCTGCTAAATCTCTCGTTACCGCTGTCCTGTTGTGGCTGGGAAAGTTATTTAGTGTCCGTCAAAGCACATTTTTTGTTCTGGGTTGAAATACAATTCCCAATTTAGCAATTTCATAATTTAGTGGTTTCTGCTATATCAGAGCTATTTGAAATCTATCCCTAAAAGGGTATATAATATTCAAGGTGCACATAGGGTCATTCAGAATAACTTCACACACACACACGCTACTGTGCATATCCCAGTCTAATTCTGTCACTAAATCCATACCGGTCACCCAGCGCCTAAATACTAGGCCTCAAATTTATATCCCGCTAAATCTCTCGTTACCGCTGTCCTGTTGTGGCTGGGAAAGTTATTTAGTGTCCGTCAAAGCACATTTTTTGTTCTGGGTTGAAATACAATTCCCAATTTAGCAATTTCATAATTTAGTGGTTTCTGCTATATCAGAGCTATTTGAAATCTATCCCTAAAAGGGTATATAATATTCAAGGTGCACATAGGGTCATTCAGAATAACTTCACACACACACGCTACTGTGCATATCCCAGTCTAATTCTGTCACTAAATCCATACCGGTCACCCAGCGCCTAAATACTAGGCCTCAAATTTATATCCCGCTAAATCTCTCGTTACCGCTGTCCTGTTGTGGCTGGGAAAGTTATTTAGTGTCCGTCAAAGCACATTTTTTGTTCTGGGTTGAAATACAATTCCCAATTTAGCAATTTCATAATTTAGTGGTTTCTGCTATATCAGAGCTATTTGAAATCTATCCCTAAAAGGGTATATAATATTCAAGGTGCACATAGGGTCATTCAGAATAACTTCACACACACACGCTACTGTGCATATCCCAGTCTAATTCTGTCACTAAATCCATACCGGTCACCCAGCGCCTAAATACTAGGCCTCAAATTTATATCCCGCTAAATCTCTCGTTACCGCTGTCCTGTTGTGGCTGGGAAAGTTATTTAGTGTCCGTCAAAGCACATTTTTTGTTCTGGGTTGAAATACAATTCCCAATTTAGCAATTTCATAATTTAGTGGTTTCTGCTAAATCAGAGCTATTTGAAATCTATCCCTAAAAGGGTATATAATATTCAAGGTGCACATAGGGTCATTCAGAATAACTTCACACACACACGCTACTGTGCATATCCCAGTCTAATTCTGTCACTAAATCCATACCGGTCACCCAGCGCCTAAATACTAGGCCTCAAATTTATATCCCGCTAAATCTCTCGTTACCGCTGTCCTGTTGTGGCTGGGAAAGTTATTTAGTGTCCGTCAAAGCACATTTTTTGTTCTGGGTTGAAATACAATTCCCAATTTAGCAATTTCATAATTTAGTGGTTTCTGCTATATCAGAGCTATTTGAAATCTATCCCTAAAAGGGTATATAATATTCAAGGTGCACATAGGGTCATTCAGAATAACTTCACACACACACGCTACTGTGCATATCCCAGTCTAATTCTGTCACTAAATCCATACCGGTCACCCAGCGCCTAAATACTAGGCCTCAAATTTATATCCCGCTAAATCTCTCGTTACCGCTGTCCTGTTGTGGCTGGGAAAGTTATTTAGTGTCCGTCAAAGCACATTTTTGTTCTGGGTTGAAATACAATTCCCAATTTAGCAATTTCATAATTTAGTGGTTTCTGCTATATCAGAGCTATTTGAAATCTATCCCTAAAAGGGTATATAATATTCAAGGTGCACATAGGGTCATTCAGAATAACTTCACACACACACGCTACTGTGCATATCCCAGTCTAATTCTGTCACTAAATCCATACCGGTCACCCAGCGCCTAAATACTAGGCCTCAAATTTATATCCCGCTAAATCTCTCGTTACCGCTGTCCTGTTGTGGCTGGGAAAGGTATTTAGTGTCCGTCAAAGCACATTTTTTGTTCTGGGTTGAAATACAATTCCCAATTTAGCAATTTCATAATTTAGTGGTTTCTGCTATATCAGAGCTATTTGAAATCTATCCCTAAAAGGGTATATAATATTCAAGGTGCACATAGGGTCATTCAGAATAACTTCACACACCCGCTACTGTGCATTTCCAAGTCTAATTCTGTCACTAAACCCATACCTGTCACCCAGCGCCTAAATACTAGGCCTCAAATTTATATCCAGCTGAATTTGAATACAATACATTGGGCCAAATAATATTTTTGTTGTTGTGGTGAACGATAACAATGAGGAAAACATCTAGTAAGGGACGCGGACATGGTCGTGGTGGTGTTAGTGGACCCTCTGGTGCTGGGAGAGGACGTGGCCGTTCTGCCACATCCACACGTCCTAGTGTACCAACTACCTCAGGTCCCAGTAGCCGCCAGAATTTACAGCGATATATGGTGGGGCCCAATGCCGTTCTAAGGATGGTAAGGCCTGAGCAGGTACAGGCATTAGTCAATTGGGTGGCCGACAGTGGATCCAGCACGTTCACATTATCTCCCACCCAGTCTTCTGCAGAAAGCGCACAGATGGCGCCTGAAAACCAACCCCATCAGTCTGTCACATCAACCCCATGCATACCAGGGAAACTGTCTCAGCCTCAAGTTATGCAGCAGTCTCTTATGCTGTTTGAAGACTCCGCTGGCAGGGTTTCCCAAGGGCATCCACCTAGCCCTTCCCCAGCGGTGAAAGACATAGAATGCACTGACGCACAACCACTTATGTTTCCTGATGATGAGGACATGGGAATACCACCTCAGCACTGTCTCTGATGATGACGAAACACAGGTGCCAACTGCTGCGTCTTTCTGCAGTGTGCAGACTGAACAGGAGGTCAGGGATCAAGACTGGGTGGAAGACGATGCAGGGGACGATGAGGTCCTAGACCCCACATGGAATGAAGGTCGTGCCACTGACTTTCACAGTTCGGAGGAAGAGGCAGTGGTGAGACCGAGCCAACAGCGTAGCAAAAGAGGGAGCAGTGGGCAAAAGCAGAACACCCGCCGCCAAGAGACTCCGCCTGCTACTGACCGCCGCCATCTGGGACCGAGCACCCCAAAGGCAGCTTCAAGGAGTTCCCTGGCATGGCACTTCTTCAAACAATGTGCTGACGACAAGACCCGAGTGGTTTGCACGCTGTGCCATCAGAGCCTGAAGCGAGGCATTAACGTTCTGAACCTGAGCACAACCTGCATGACCAGGCACCTGCATGCAAAGCATGAACTGCAGTGGAGTAAACACCTTAAAACCAAGGAAGTCACTCAGGCTCCCCCTGCTACCTCTTCTGCTGCTGCCGCCTCGGCCTCTTCTGCTGCTGCCGCCCTCGGCCTCTTCCTCCGCCTCTGGAGGAACGTTGGCACCTGCCGCCCAGCAAACAGGGGATGTACCACCACCACCACCACCTCCGTCACCAAGCGTCTCAACCATGTCACACGCCAGCGTTCAGCTCTCCATCTCACAAACATTTGAGAGAAAGCGTAAATTCCCACCTAGCCACCCTCGATCCCTGGCCCTGAATGCCAGCATTTCTAAACTACTGGCCTATGAAATGCTGTCATTTAGGCTGGTGGACACAGACAGCTTCAAACAGCTCATGTCGCTTGCTGTCCCACAGTATGTTGTTCCCAGCCGCCACTACTTCTCCAAGAGAGCCGTGCCTTCCCTGCACAACCAAGTATCCGATAAAATCAAGTGTGCACTGCGCAACGCCATCTGTAGCAAGGTCCACCTAACCACAGATACGTGGACCAGTAAGCACGGCCAGGGACGCTATATCTCCCTAACTGCACACTGGGTAAATGTAGTGGCAGCTGGGCCCCAGGCGGAGAGCTGTTTGGCGCACGTCCTTCCGCCGCCAAGGATCGCAGGGCAACATTCTTTGCCTCCTGTTGCCACCTCCTCCTTCTCGGCTTCCTCCTCCTCTTCTTCCACCTGCTCATCCAGTCAGCCACACACCTTCACCACCAACTTCAGCACAGCCCGGGGTAAACGTCAGCAGGCCATTCTGAAACTCATATGTTTGGGGGACAGGCCCCACACCGCACAGGAGTTGTGGCGGGGTATAGAACAACAGACCGACGAGTGGTTGCTGCCGGTGAGCCTCAAGCCCGGCCTGGTGGTGTGTGATAATGGGCGAAATCTCGTTGCAGCTCTGGGACTAGCCAATTTGACGCACATCCCTTGCTTGGCGCATGTGCTGAATTTGGTGGTGCAGAAGTTCATTCACAACTACCCCGACATGTCAGAGCTGCTGCATAAAGTGCGGGCCGTCTGTTCGCGCTTCCGGCGTTCACATCCTGCTGCTGCTCGCCTGTCTGCGCTACAGCGTAACTTCGGCCTTCCCGCTCACCGCCTCATATGCGACGTGCCCACCAGGTGGAACTCCACCTTGCACATGCTGGACAGACTGTGCGAGCAGCAGCAGGCCATAGTGGAGTTTCAGCTGCAGCACGCACGGGTCAGTCGCACTACAGAACAGCACCACTTCACCACCAATGACTGGGCCTCCATGCGAGACCTGTGTGCCCTGTTGCGCTGTTTCGAGTACTCCACCAACATGGCCAGTGGCGATGACGCCGTTATCAGCGTTACAATACCACTTCTATGTCTCCTTGAGAAAACACTTAGGGCGATGATGCAAGAGGAGGTGGCCCAGGAGGAGGAGGAGGAGGAAGAGGGGTCATTTTTAGCACTTTCAGGCCAGTCTCTTCGAAGTGACTCAGAGGGAGGTTTTTGGCAACAGCAGAGGCCAGGTACAAATGTGGCCAGCCAGGGCCCACTACTGGAGGACGAGGAGGACGAGGATGAGGAGGAGGTGGAGGAGGATGAGGATGAAGCATGGTCACAGCGGGGTGGCACCCAACGCAGCTCGGGTCCATCACTGGTGCGTGGCTGGGGGGAAAGGCAGGACGATGACGATACGCCTCCCACAGAGGACAGCTTGTCCTTACCCCTGGGCAGCCTGGCACACATGAGCGACTACATGCTGCAGTGCCTGCGCAACGACAGCAGAGTTGCCCACATTTTAACCTGTGCGGACTACTGGGTTGCCACCCTGCTGGATCCACGCTACAAAGACAATGTGCCCACCTTACTTCCTGCACTGGAGCGTGATAGGAAGATGCGCGAGTACAAGCGCACGTTGGTAGACGCGCTACTGAGAGCATTCCCAAATGTCACAGGGGAACAAGTGGAAGCCCAAGGCCAAGGCAGAGGAGGAGCAAGAGGTCGCCAAGGCAGCTGTGTCAATGCCAGCTCCTTTGAGGGCAGGGTTAGCATGGCAGAGATGTGGAAAACTTTTGTCAACACGCCACAGCTAACTGCACCACCACCTGATACGCAACGTGTTAGCAGGAGGCAACATTTCACTAACATGGTGGAACAGTACATGTGCACACCCCTCCACGTACTGACTGATGGTTCGGCCCCATTCAACTTCTGGGTCTCTAAATTGTCCACATGGCCAGAGCTAGCCTTTTATGCCTTGGAGGTGCTGGCCTGCCCGGCGGCCAGCGTTTTGTCTGAACGTGTATTCAGCATGGCAGGGGGCGTCATTACAGACAAACGCAGCCGCCTGTCTACAGCCAATGTGGACAAGCTGACGTTCATAAAAATGAACCAGGCATGGATCCCACAGGATCTGTCCGACCCTTGTCCAGATTAGACATTAACTACCTCCCCTTAACCATATATTATTGGACTCCAGGGCACTTCCTCATTCAATCCTATTTTTATTTTCATTTTACCATTATATTGCGAGGCTACCCAAAGTTGAATGAACCTCTCCTCTGTCTGGGTGCCGGGGCCTAAATATATGCCAATGGACTGTTCCAATGTTGGGTGACGTGAAGCCTGATTCTCTGCTATGACATGCAGACTGATTATCTGCTGACATGAAGCCAGATTGTCTTTTACGGGACCTCTCTCCTCTGCCTGGGTGCTGGGCCTAAATTTATGACAATGGACTGTTGCAGTGGTGGGTGACGTGAAGCCTGATTCTCTGCTATGACATGAAGACTGATTCTCTGCTGACATGAAGCCAGATTGTCTGTTACGGGACCTCTCTCCTCTGCCTGTGTGCTGGGCCTAAATATATGCCAATGGACTGTTGCAGTGGTGGCTGACGTGAAGCCTCATTCTCTGCTATGACATGCAGACTAATTCTCTGCTGACATGAAGCCAGATTGTCTGTTACGGGACCTCTCTCCTCTGCCTGTGTGCTGGGCCTAAATATATGCCAATGAGCTGTTGCAGTGGTGGCTGACGTGAAGCCTGATTCTCTGCTATTACATGCAAACTAATTCTCTGCTGACATGAAGCCAGATTGTCTGTTACGGGACCTCTCTCCTCTGCCTGTGTGCTGGGCCTAAATATATGCCAATGGACTGTTGCAGTGGTGGCTGACGTGAAGCCTCATTCTCTGCTATGACATGTGCAACACGCCAGACCTGCAGGGGATGACGAAGTGAGGTCACAGTTATGGGCAATCGAGGGTACTCACTATATTTGAAGAACCCTGGGCAGGCGCGTGGCAGTGAAGGAGAGGTAGACACAGTTCCTCTGGGGCACGCTCTGTAGATAGGGACCAGGCCTGATGGTAGTTGAGGTGCCCTGGATGTTACAGGTATTTGGTGTGCCTGGGGCAAGGTCCCTGTGGTATTCGTGACGCCAGTGCCTTTGGACGGTGGCACGCCGGTTGGTGGTTGGAATGATGAAGGTACACACGTATGTAGTGAACCAAAACGTAACTTTACTGAACAATCCAACTTTGTACAGCAGGTGTAGCACAGTCTCTGTATCACAGTTCCACAAAAGGGGCTTATTCACAAATATGGCAGGCAATAGTCATGCAAGTTACACTGAGGGTAAATTCCACAAGCACTCAGCAGCAGGTTGTACTTTTCCTAGAATCACTGTACACTGTCCTTTATAGAACTCCCACTCTGGCTTGATAAATCCCAAGGCCCGGATGCCTAGAAGGGTGGCTTATATCCTTGGTTATCTCCTTCCTCAGGTATTATACTACTTGCAATGGTTTCTAAGATCTTCTGCCTATCAGGGTCACTTCACTTACCCTGGGACGCCTCCTCTTATCAGGTGGGTAACTGTAAGTTTCTCCCAGGAGGTTGGATCCTACAACTGGGGTGTCTCTACTGAGCTAGTCCTAGCCTCAGGAGCTTCAGGTGGACGAGCTGACTCCTCTAGTCCCCTGGAATGAACTAACACTTCCCTGTCTGGGCCTTCCTATATGTAACTAGGGCTCTCCAGCTCCCTCTAACGTCTGGGAGGCTAAACTACACCCTGACAGGCCTGACACCCAGATAATACAGGGAAAAACATGCACATGACATTTAATGCAATGCAACACATTAACCTGTGCAGTGCCCACCTTTACCTAGTGGGACACTACATACACCCACGCTATAACGTTGCCCGTCCTCGGCGCAACATGGAGGGTCCGCCCATCTGGAACGGCAACCTGAAAGATAGCAGAGAACATACATATACAATATTCACCACATTAACAATGTAACAGTTATTAAATGCACTGAAAGGAGGGATGACAAGGGGCGTCGATCTCTTCTCTCAGGATAAGGTGAGGGAACAGGGGCGCTGACCTGGCACAGCGTATCAATAACCCAGGATAGTCCATATAAACTGAAGATAAACATAAGTCCTTGGAGGCTCAAAGAACAACATGAGTCCGTACCCAGGCTTGTAATGGTTAAACAGGGGTTTCCCGTGAGGGGCTACCTGGTCCCATAATGTAGTCCACAAACCTCACAGGACGATGTCCCCTGGTAGAACGGGTAGACCTCCTTACTGGCAGGGATTCTTCCTGCCTGGCTTCAGGAATGTCAGAGGAGCCCATTGCCTCTGGAGCTTCTTCAGGAGGCTGAGGGCTAACAGGAACAGGAGCAGGAACCAATAGATTCAACCAAGGCGTGAGGGCCCAGTGGAGCGGCTCTTTATCATGGATTAAGTTCTCCACAGCCTGCATGGGGTCCATAGGTGGAGCCGGCAACTCTTCCTCAGTAGGCTCCGGTTCCATCTCCTCCGCCGCTGGTTCTCCTTCTATACAGGGCTTGAGGCGGTTCCTGTGAACAACTTGGGGACTTCTTCCTTCCCTGGAGATCTGGTAAATGTGGGCCGCAGCATTAGGTATGGCAGTGATAAGGTAGGGAATCCTTTCCCATTTGCTGTCCAACTTGCTGGTCCGATGGTTATTTTTCAACCATACCTTGTCTCCCAGAGCCAGGGGTCCCGCATGGGCAGTCTGGTCAAAGTCTTTCTGCTGCCTTTCTCGGACAATCTCCATCCGTTCCTGGACAATCTCCTTAGCATTAAGAAGACGCCTTTGGTGCTCCACTACCCAGTCAGTCTTGGGCAGTGGGTTGATCTCATCCGGCACTTGTACCCCTAGGGAGTGGTCCGCAGGCAATCTCCCTTGTCGGCCAAACATCAAGTAGAACGGGGTGTAACCGGTGGAACAGTGGATGGTGTTATTGTAAGTGTACATAAGCTGCGGCAACAAAGTAGGCCAATCTCCCCTCGTCTCAGGGGGTACTGCTCTCAGCATTTCAATGAGAGTCTTATTCATTTTCTCACAGAGTCCGTTACCTTGCGGATGATAGGCGGTGGTCCGGACCTTCTGGCAGTTGTGTAGCAGGCACATCTCATGGAACAGCTGTGACTCAAATGCGGACCCTTGATCGGTGAGGATCCTTTCTGGGCAACCGTAGGGCAGCAGGAAATGCTTCCAGAACGCCTCCGCTGTGGTCTTTGCTGTCAGGTCTTTCACAGGCACTGCTACGACAAACTTAGTGAAGTGATCAATTATAGTCATGGCATATGTATACCCTGAGCGACTCGGCTCTAACTTTACATGATCAATGGCAACAAGTTCTAAAGGAGCCTTACTTACGATGGGATGGAGAGGCGCCCTCTGGTCATGGCGTTCAGTTCGCCCCACAGCACAGGCAGTGCATTCTCGGCACCATTTCTCGATATCTTCTCTCATCCCGATCCAATAGAATCTTCTGCGAATGGTGGCCTCAGTCTTTTGCACACCGAAGTGTCCGGACTGGTTGTGATACATATCCAGCACCAGGCTGGCATCCCGACGTGGCAGGAGAATTTGATACACTCTATCATAGGACACTGGATCCAGACTCCTTCTGAGCAACAGGCCCTTTTGAAGGAATAGTTGATGGTGTAGCACAGTCTCTGTATCACAGTTCCACAAAAGGGGCTTATTCACAAATATGGCAGGCAATAGTCATGCAAGTTACACTGAGGGTAAATTCCACAAGCACTCAGCAGCAGGTTGTACTTTTCCTAGAATCACTGTACACTGTCCTTTATAGAACTCCCACTCTGGCTTGATAAATCCCAAGGCCCGGATGCCTAGAAGGGTGGCTTATATCCTTGGTTATCTCCTTCCTCAGGTATTATACTACTTGCAATGGTTTCTAAGATCTTCTGCCTATCAGGGTCACTTCACTTACCCTGGGACGCCTCCTCTTATCAGGTGGGTAACTGTAAGTTTCTCCCAGGAGGTTGGATCCTACAACTGGGGTGTCTCTACTGAGCTAGTCCTAGCCTCAGGAGCTTCAGGTGGACGAGCTGACTCCTCTAGTCCCCTGGAATGAACTAACACTTCCCTGTCTGGGCCTTCCTATATGTAACTAGGGCTCTCCAGCTCCCTCTAACGTCTGGGAGGCTAAACTACACCCTGACAGGCCTGACACCCAGATAATACAGGGAAAAACATGCACATGACATTTAATGCAATGCAACACATTAACCTGTGCAGTGCCCACCTTTACCTAGTGGGACACTACACATGCAAACTAATTCTCTGCTGACATGAAGACAGATTCTCTGTTACGGGACCTCTCTCCTCTGCCTGTGTGCTGGGCCTAAATATATGCCAATGGACTGTTGCAGTGGTGGCTGACGTGAAGCCTGATTCTCTGCTATGACATGCAGACTGATTCTCTGCTGACATGAAGCCAGATTGTCTGTTACGGGACCTCTCTCCTCTGCCTGTGTGCTGGGCCTAAATATATGCCAATGGACTGTTGCAGTGGTGGCTGACGTGAAGCCTCATTCTCTGCTATGACATGCAGACTAATTCTCTGCTGACATGAAGCCAGATTGTCTGTTACGGGACCTCTCTCCTCTGCCTGTGTGCTGGGCCTAAATATATGCCAATGGACTGTTGCAGTGGTGGCTGACGTGAAGCCTCATTCTCTGCTATGACATGCAAACTAATTCTCTGCTGATATGAAGCCAGATTGTCTGTTACGGGACCTCTCTCCTCTGCCTGTGTGCTGGGCCTAAATATATGCCAATGGACTGTTGCAGTGGTGGCTGACGTGAAGCCTGATTCTCTGCTATGACATGCAGACTGATTCTCTGCTGACATGAAGCCAGATTGTCTGTTATGGGACCTCTCTCCTCTGCCTGGGTGCTGGGCCTAAATTTATGAAAATGGACTGTTGCAGTGGTGGGTGACGTGAAGCCTGATTCTCTGCTATGACATGAAGACTGATTCTCTGCTGACATAAAGCCAGATTGTCTGTTACGGGACCTCTCTCCTCTGCCTGGGTGCCGGGGCCTAAATATCTGAGAATGGACTGTTCCAAAGGTGGGTGACGGGAAGCCAGATTCTCTGCTATGGGACCTCTCTCCAATTGATTTTGGTTAATTTTTATTTATTTAATTTTTATTTTAATTCATTTCCCTATCCACATTTGTTTGCAGGGGATTTACCTACATGTTGCTGCCTTTTGCAGCCCTCTAGCCCTTTCCTGGGCTGTTTTACAGCCGTTTTATTGCCGAAACGTTCGGGTCCCCATTGACTTCAATGGGGTTCGGGTTCGGGACGAAGTTCGGATCGGGTTCGGATCCCGAACCCGAACATTTCCGGGAAGTTCGGCCGAACTTCTCGAACCCGAACATCCAGGTGTTCGCTCAACTCTAATTACAACATATATATAAAATGCAGTTACACAGTATTAAACAGTGCAGGTTAACCCTTTTAGGTGAATTAAGTAAGAAGTTTAAACTTTGCGTAGGGGAAATAGGAAAATGGCCAAATGTGAAAGTACTCCCTGCTCCAGGGCACTACAGAGAAAATAGAGGAGACAGACAAGTGTCTGGTGTGGTAACCAGACCTACACAAACATAGAGGTGTCAGCAGGACCTGGCTTTGTTGCTGCCTAGTAACTACCATGAAAAATATTGACTATTGGGCCATGAAAGACATGTACCGTGTGGCTGCCTCTAACAGCTGCTCCAGGTGTCAACGGTGGCATGCATCTTGCCACCATACAGTGACAATTGCAAGGAGCAAAATAATGCATTTAGGTATCTTTCAGCGAGGCTGAGCGCATGCTATCACCTCCTTGTAAGCACCCGACTGCATAGGGAGGGTGATTAGGGACTGATGGTCACCCCATCGCCCTTTCTTCCCCCCCTCAGGGCATTCAATGAGCTGGCCCCGCATGTTATGGTTAAATAAGGTGGTAGATCAAGGGGCTGTTAAGGGGTTAATTCCTTAGGGGACATTCCTTAGACAGGATGGGGGCGGTGCAAGAATCCTGTTAGGCTACATATACCCCTCCCCTGTTCTGTCACTTCCTCTTGCAAGTGGAAGCAAAATTGGTAAGGTTGCTCTCCCCTTTTGCTCTGTCCACACCAAGTTTCCGCGGGAGATGCGGCCTCACGGTCCTCCTGGCGAGTTTACATGTGGAGGGTGAGGGTTTGCTGGCTCTTTGCCGGCTTTCCCTGGCACCCTCCTCCCCCCTGCTCCTATTCACGGGACTGGCCGGGAGCTGCTGCTTTATGCAAGCAGCCCCAGCTCTTTAATGATGCGGCAGGCTGATTCCCCCCCCCCCCCCCCCCCCCCTCCTACCCCCTCCTACCCCCTCCTATTCACGGTACTGGCCGGGTGCTGCTGCATTACGCAAGCGGCCCCGGCACTTTAGTCATACGGCAGACGGATTCCCCCTCCCCCCCCCCCCCCCCCCCCCCCTGTTCATTGTACTGGCCGGGTGCTGCTGCATTATGCAAGCAGCCCCGGCGATTTAATCATACGGCCGGCGGATCCCCCCCTCTCCCCCTCCTATTCACAAGACTGGCCGGGTGCTGCAGCATTAGGCAAGCAGCTCCAGCACTTTAGCACTGCGGCCAGTGGATCCCCCCCCCCGCCCCTATTCACAAGTTGGCCAGGAGCTGCCGCACCATGTGTGAAGCCTCGGTGATTAGGGGAGGGGCCGGTGGTTCGCACTGCAACCCTCCCCTTCGCCCGTCCCCATCTGCCCTATTTTACCTGCGTTTCCCTCTTGGTCGACCTTGGGGACTCGCAGCACTGCAGCCCTGCCCCCTTTCCCTTTGTAGCCCTGCACAGCGCTTGTGTGGCTGGCATGTATGATCGATGTGGAGGGGGCACAGGATAGTTCTTCACTCCAACACCGGAGCGTCCTTTACCCCCCCCCCCCTCCCTCCCCTTCTAGCAGGTAGGAGCAGGGGTTCTTTGTATTTTCCTCCTTCTCGCAGGTGGCCGGGAGACAAGGCCGAAGTTGGTCCCGCATGCGCCAGTACCGTCGCCGTCAGGGTTTCCGGTAGGAGTAGGCGCTCCAGTTCCTCCAGGCGGCGCTCACCGTCATCTTCGGATGGATTGTCGGGTGCGTCTGAGGAGTCTGGTCTGATTTGCAATCAAATCCGTGAGGGGCAGGTGCTTGTCATCTATCCAGGGTTCAGCCTGGTCGCTGTAGGGGCCCTTTGGGATGGGGTCCCTGACTACACTGCGCTTGGTGAGTACCAATGTTCGGGGGCTTGGGGGAGCGGGAGGTTCTTGTATGGAGATGGAGTCATATTGGGGCTCCACCCCCCCCCCCCCCCGCCGTGTTCGTTCTTATGGTTTAGCGGTAATGTGATTTCCTATGATCCCCTTTTTAGCTTGCTGCTTTATGGCAATAAGTAAGTATAAAAAAAAAAAAAAAAAAATCGAATAAAAAAGGGAAAAATACGTAAATGGAAAATGTATGGCTATTAGGTCATTGCTTCTAAGGTTCTAATGGGCGGGTTGTGAGTTATGTCCCTGGGGAAAAACTTTGGGATATAAAAAAAATAAAATAATAAAAAATAAAAATAATATTTGATACTAATAAATAAATTGAGCTTGTATGCTGTATGCTCCTTATATATGTATGGTACGATAGGGTTTTTTTTTTTTTTTTTTTTTTTATGTTTGTAGTATACAGTGTCGCTATGGTTGTGCTGTTTCCCCCATTTAGTAAGGTATGGTTCCGCGGCGGACAGGTAGTTTCATAGTATGGTGCGACGTTTGCCATTGGTGTAGTGTCCCCTTTGAGTATTGCCCTGGGTTCATGCTCAGGGGGCAGGTAGTAAAAAAAAAAAAAAAAAAAAAAAAAAAAAATTGTTAAGTAGAATATATTATATTTAGGAAGAATGTCCTGGTATGGCGTCTTATTGACAGAAGCCGGCTGTATTACAAAAAAAAAAAAAAAAAAAAAAAAAATACAAATAAATGATCAAGTAAATACAGCTTTCATGGCTGTGAGGGTAAATGCCTTACCTCTGATGTATAAAGGTTGTGATTTCGAATCCCAGGACAACTTTTGGTAGATTCAAATTTAGATGCATAAATGAATGTGATTAATATAATATAACCGTAGGTTAGATAGGGGAGCGGGATATTCGGGTGCTTTCCTGTGCAAGAAGTACTTTCGGTGGTGTCCCTACCTTGGGCACTAGGCCGTGTAAAAAAAAAAAAAAAAAAAAAAAAAAAAAAGGAATAAGAATAATTAAATTAAAAAAAAAATAAAATAAAAAAAAGAAATGAAATTGGGAAATATATATATATAAATATATATCAAAGATGTATTAATTTATGATTTTAATAGGTTTATTATTTGTTCTATTTGGGTTTTTCTGGACTTCAATATGGCAGGGTTTTGTTCACTACACTACGTGTTTAGTGGTTATTATATTTGTCTAGTATACAAAGTGGGGGGGTTTGAATCCCGGCAGGAGCTTTCTAGCTAGAGATGACATTTGTATATTTATTATTTCCTGTAGCTCTGTGCTATGATCCGGAAGCGGTGAGTTCCCCCCCCCTTCCGATACCTTTTTTCTTGTTTGTATTTCTTTGGTCTCATGCCAGGTTCAGGAGTTGCCGTTTGGTGGTTTTCTGTACGGACGAACCAAAGTTGGTCGTCCACTGTATATGCGGTACAAGTGTTTTTGGTTAGTGGGAGGTTAAGCCGGAAGTGGATGGCCATACCAGTTTGTTCGAAGGCAAGCTGGTGGTTCAGTTGTAATGCGGTTGCCCCATGTCCAGGCCTTCTGAGTTCAAAGCCCCTTTCAGTCTTAAAAATATATTTAGACGGTCCATCTGGGGGGGAGCCTTCGTAAGATACGTGCACGATTTTGGTTTTCATTTTGTGGTGTTCGAATTCCCTTTCCGGGCCAGGTTTGTAGCGGGCGGACACACTGATTGGTCCTCTTGGGGGGCCTTCACAGGCCGGCATGCTGTCCTTCCGAATATCATTTTGCATACATCGTTTCTTTGGCGGAAGGCGATTCTTATGTTGTTTGTGAATATTTACTTTGGGCAGCATGTTTCCTCTTCTTCAGCCTTCTGTTCTTGCTGATTGATATTTTATCCGTGGTGTTTGTCTCTTTAAGGCAGCTATTATGGTCTTGTGGTTAAGTGATTTGCCTCTGATACCGAAGGTCGTGGGTTTGAATCCCAGTAAAAACTTTTGGATTGGGCCGTCTTTACATGTGGTCCAGAGAATTTATGGGGGGGGTACTTTCCCCCGGCCCGGTTTTGGCCCGGCGGCAATGGGGATTCGGTTGTGACTTACCTATGGGGGGTTTCAATTCTTTTTCTCACAGCGTGGTTTCCCCTCGTTGGTTTTACATTTTACCTTGATATGTTGTAATAAATATATGAATAATGTAAATATTAACATAAAAAAAAAAAAAAAAAAAAAAAAATAAATAAAAAACTTTTTTAATAAAATAGACGTTACATAAGTACATTGATTAAACTGTCAAATGAATAAAAGTACATTTGGAAAATGAGAATAATAATGACGTTTGGATGGAATATAGGTATTCTGTGGCTAGTATATGGTCCTTTATGTGTGTGGCTGCTCGGGCTGATTGTTTTTCTTTCAGGTTCGTGCCGGTCTGCGGTTTGATGGTGGGTCGAGAGGTGGAAGTCTTTTGGAACTGGATCTGGGTGTTCAGGTGGTCATACCTTCTTCCAGAGGTGGTTGGTATAGAGTTGTTTCAGGGGCGTTGTGGTGCTGGGGACTCGCGCTGGGTAGTTCCCTCGGCCTATTCAATAAAAGTAAAAAAAAAAAAAAAAAAAACGTGGCTTTGGAGCTCATGTGTTCTTACATTTGGTGGTCCCGGCCTTTTTTCAGGAAGTTGGTGGTAATCTCCTAGGCGGGTCGTTTTTGGGCCATTTATGGGTATGGCGTTGGTGATACATTTCGGAGGTATGGATTACGGAATGGTGGTTGGGTTACCGTTGTCTGAATTCGAACCTTTTTCTTTCGAAGCAGGGGATGTTCTCTTGTCATGGTCTCGGTCCTGGGGTATATTGATGGGAGAGATCTCTGTATTGACCCCTGATTTTTATGCATAGTTTTTGCCCCCCCCTCAGTCGTATATTTTAGAGGGCATAGTCGTACTTTTGATGTTCTTTCAGGGTGCTGTCGTTCCCTCATTCCAGTCGTTACTTTAGTTGCCTTCTTTGAGCCCTCTCCAGCTTTGCTATGTCTGCTTGTTGTCTAAAGCTATAGCTCAGTGGTAAGACACTTGCTTTGCATGTTGTGTTCATGGGTTCAAAACCCCTTTAAATGGGGTTGGTCTATGTTCTCATCGCAGGTTTCTACCATCCCCCCCCCCCCCCCCCTTTTGTTCAACCCGTTTTCTTATTGGCATTGGTTTTGTAGTGGGACCTGATGGTGTTTTGTACGGGAGTCGGGGTAATTCCTCGTCGGCCTGTTTCAGGGGTTTAAACGGACCCCTTTTCTGCTGGGTGGTGGTCGGAGCCCCGTTTGGAGAACGGTTCTCCTCCGTGGCGGCATTTTAGTACAGCGGAGATATGGTGGGAGCAGTTGGCGTACTTGCCCGCTGGGAGTCCAGCTGTGGGCATACTGCTCTGATGATTACGGTTTAACTTGCCCGCTGGGAGTCCAGCTGTGGGCATACTGCTCTGATGATTACGGTTTAACTTGCCCGCTGGGAGTCCAGCTGTGGGCATACTGCTCTGATGATTACGGTTTAACTTGCCCGCTGGGAGTCCAGCGGTGGGCATACCGCTCTGATGATTACGGTTTAACTTGCCCGCTGGGAGTCCAGCGTTTGGCATACTGCTCCGATATTATGGTTTATTATGGTTTGCCGCTTTAATAAATAAGCTGTGGCCGATCACCATCCAGCAATAAAAGTGACACATTTGTCTGTGTGGTTTGTCATGGGTCAAGGATGGGTTAAGGGGCCAGGGGTTAGTAAAGGTGTTGCCCCTTCCCAGGTTTCCCTGAATACCAGCAGTCTTGTAAGCACCCGACTGCATAGGGAGGGTGATTAGGGACTGATGGTCACCCCATCGCCCTTTCTTCCCCCCCTCAGGGCATTCAATGAGCTGGCCCCGCATGTTATGGTTAAATAAGGTGGTAGATCAAGGGGCTGTTAAGGGGTTAATTCCTTAGGGGACATTCCTTAGACAGGATGGGGGCGGTGCAAGAATCCTGTTAGGCTACATATACCCCTCCCCTGTTCTGTCACTTCCTCTTGCAAGTGGAAGCAAAATTGGCCCTCCCTCCCTCCCTTTGTGGTTATCTCTGAGAGGTGGGCGAGGTGCTCGGTTTTGATCAGTTATGGATACTTGGTTATTCTGTTTTGTTTTTCTATTTTTTCAGATCCCCCGCTGGGAGCCAGCAGTTTGGATATCGCTCCGGGATTTTGGCTTTGGAGAGTCGCAAGTTCTGGTTGAGTTTATGAAGTCACAGCTGGCGGCATTTTAGTACAGCGGAGATATGGTGGGAGCAGTTGGCGTACTTGCCCGCTGGGAGTCCAGCTGTGGGCATACTGCTCTGATGATTACGGTTTAACTTGCCCGCTGGGAGTCCAGCTGTGGGCATACTGCTCTGATGATTACGGTTTAACTTGCCCGCTGGGAGTCCAGCTGTGGGCATACTGCTCTGATGATTACGGTTTAACTTGCCCGCTGGGAGTCCAGCGGTGGGCATACCGCTCTGATGATTACGGTTTAACTTGCCCGCTGGGAGTCCAGCGTTTGGCATACTGCTCCGATATTATGGTTTATTATGGTTTGCCGCTTTAATAAATAAGCTGTGGCCGATCACCATCCAGCAATAAAAGTGACACATTTGTCTGTGTGGTTTGTCATGGGTCAAGGATGGGTTAAGGGGCCAGGGGTTAGTAAAGGTGTTGCCCCTTCCCAGGTTTCCCTGAATACCAGCAGTCCTAAAAGGAGCAGAATCTAAGTGGTACAGAAGCGACTGCACGGCTGAAGGTTTCATGCCAGCGGATTGTTGGGGACATGCTGTAGAGTTGTTTCCTGGCCACACATTCCCGTATCGATGGCTAAAGATGAAGCAAAGCAGGAGGAAAATTCTGAGCAAAAGAAGCAGTAGCTGATGATGACAAGGATACATGTGGATGCATGTGGATGTGGTCTGTCTGCGCCATGCATGTTTGTGCTGGAACATGCATGGTTTATTTTTATCCTGCAGATCTTCCACATGGCAATGCTTTTGTCTTCCAGCACTGTGGAGAAAAATTACCAGATGGGAAATGCTCACAGAAAGCTAGCGGCAGCCAAGATTAGTTTAGGTCTGGGACGTTTTTTTGTGTATATCTTTTTTATAGAATAATTTTCAATACAAAAATAGGCAAGGAAAAATTGGGTAGAGGAACAGGGAAGGGGAAAATGGGAGGATGCAGTCTCACAACAGATGTACAAAATGTTCAAATAATCACAAGTTATTCAGCAAAGCCAAAAGAAGGGGTACCTAAAGATCACATCTCAAGCAATACCACATTTTACACAGTAGGTCTCGGAAAAGAGAACTACATCCTGTCATTAAACTGTAGGCATGCCATCAGCCACATGGGTTATAAGGAACTGTCTCCATAGTTGCTAAAACGTCACAAATGTTGAATGTTGTCAGGATGCCCAAATGGCCAATTCCTCCAATTCCAATGTTTAGCCAATTGAGAGGTATAAGAAGTCTGGCTGCTTGAACTATTAATGTGTGCAAATTATATCTGTGTGTCCAGGCAATGGAGTGCCCAGGGTGTTTGGCACCCGGGGCGGGTCATTTCTCTGGCAGCCCCCCTCATACTTGACCAGATACCTCTTACATCCAGGGACATCTCCTGTCATGTAGACCTTCTCTTTCCTCTTCTCCTCCGTTAGACCGCCATTAGAAATTCTTTCAGCTGCATCTCGTCTCTACAGATTTTGTAACACAGACGTTAGATTTCTCAGTTTTTCCATCAACCTCCCCATCCTGGTGTCCCCACAGTGTGATCCTACTGCCACCCCCAATTCCTGTGCCCGTTGGGCCCCCGAATGCACCAGGTACTATACTGCTGAAAAAATAGTGACCCGAATAGACATAATTGGAGTTCTTTATCAAACTCGTATTAAGGCTGGTTACAGCCTGCATTTGTGGGAGGGGCTGCTGACTATATGTTCCCCACGCGTCCTCACCTGGAGGACGGTTGCTTCATGCAGCTTCCTCGATCCGTCCCGTCACTTCCGGTTCGCAGCGCGTCACTTCCGGGGCTCCTCCGAGCGGCGGTCACGTGCTCCTTGCACTCTGGACCCGAGCGCTTCGCCTCCCCCACGCGTCGGCGGGACGGGTAGGGTCCGGCCTGCGGGCTACCCCCTCCTCTGGGTCTCTCCCATCCTCTGGCTTGGGCGCTGTCCCAGGCCGGCGTGTGTTCCGGCGGGGGGCGCGCGCCGGAGCTTCTCGGCCGGGCCTGGGCTTCCGGTCACGTGATCGGCGTGCGTTCCAGCTTGGAGCGCACGCCGGAATCCGGCCGGGCCCGGGCCCTCGGTGTGAATTGGGCCTAACCTACACTGACATACTGATTCAGACCCATCGGCCATAGGAGCAGGACCAGGTTAGGATGGGTTTGCAGCTAAAGGATGCAAGCAGCGATCTTGAATGATTACTTAAAACACAGTCTTGTTAGAAAGTTGCAGAACTTTTTATCATGCATTAATTGAGCTTTATTAACGGGAAACGGGACAACTCCCAATATTCTGTTACAATGCATCTGTCGTCCTCGGTTACTTGCACTTCAGCGCTGACCACTTGCAGTGACATTTGGCTTTCGTTTGCAGTTGCGGCATTACAGAGCGTGCACAATGACTACAAACCAGCAGTGGGTGACCTCCCCGTTTCCTCCACCAGTGTAAATTTATTATGTGAATACCAAATGATGGCTCTTAATAGATGTACATATGTAATCTGTGTATATAAGGAATATGTAAGTTTAGAAAGGCCTGGACTTTTACCACCTGAACAGCACCGATCACATGTGATGTTACTTCTAGCAGCCGATTGCCGGTCCTTTATAGACGATGCCAGCGTCCTCCACCTCGGAAAATCCAGCACTACATAGCGGAGCCTGCAATGCCACGTATCCTCTCCAGTGATCACAGCTAGGGCAGTGTGCGAGTCCTGTGCGTATCTAGTGCCGTGTCTGGCGGCCGGGTCTGCCGCCCTCCTGGGCGCATGCGTCGGGCACCATTGTAGTGCCGTCCTCGCATGCTCAGGTTTGGCACAGCTGTCCCGTGCGGCCCTCCTGGGCACATGCATGTGGCACCGCCGTGTTACACCTAGGTGCTGATTATTGTTTGTTGTCTATACTTGGGTCTGTTTTCCTTGCTTCTTATCTCGCTCGCACACTTCATCCGTAGTCTTCCTGGATCGCCCAGGCTCGTTTCGCCTCGGTCATCCTGGATCGCCCAGGCTCGTTCTGCCTCTGTCATCCTGGATCGCCCAGGCTCGTTCCGGCCTCTGTCATCCTGGATCGCCCAGGCTCGTTCCTGCCTCTGTCATCCTGGATCGCCCAGGCTCGTTCCTGTCTCTGTCATCCTGGTTCGCCCAGGCCCACACTGCCTCTGCCATCCTTCCTTGCTCCCCGCCCGGTCCTCCGGTCCCGCATCCTCTTTCTCTTCCCTGCTCTCCTAAAGCGATGTTTAAGAATAATGATAATATCAAAGCCAATTGGTACAAGTTCTTCTTTAGTACACCGGACCTGGGGGTATCTACAACTGTAATCAGGTATAATTGCATGTATTGTTTCTATTTTTCATTTATTTTGCAGTACATTCCAGCCGAGAAGCCGTGGTTAGCAGGCACGGGGCTGGCCGGCCTGTTTCTCCATTTCGAAAAAAAAAAAAAAAAAAAAAGAGAAAAGAAGCTTCAGGAATGCAGCGGAGAGACCAGACGCCAGTGTGATCATTAAGGTGCTGCCTTGCGGACGCTGCTGCAGGGCTCTGGAACTGCGATTCTGGTTCCATCGTCTAGGCTACCGCTGGCCCAGGTTAAGTAAGTTCGAACCTCCAGTGGACCCCTATTCCCACAAATGCCCTTTAATCGCTGCACAATCGCTCTCTGCCTCCTCGACTGGAACCAGGAACTGCACCTTCCACTGCTGCTACCAGATGTAACACAGGTTATCCCCTCCGGGGTAGCTAACTCCATGGATGTCGTTTTAGTCGTGGGGTTTCTGTTACTGTGCCATTTTTCCGGTTTCCTAATGTACCATTTTGGGCAATCTTTTCTATAACAAACAGGGCTGTGGTGCTGTCGTTTATTCAGCCCTCCCGAAGTAGCGGCTCATCAGCTTCCCGAATTCTTCAGGTATCAGGTATACGCCGTTTGTCTGTCTTCCCTGTCGTCCTGGATCACCCAGGCTCTCTCTGCTCCTGTCATCCTGGATCGCCCAGGCTCGCTCTGCTCCTGTCGTCCTGGATCGCCCAGGCTCGCTCTGCTCCTATCGTCCTGGATCGCCCAGGCTCGCTCTGCTCCTGTTGTCCTGGATCGCCCAGGCTCGCTCTGCTCCTGTCGTCCTGGATCGCCCAGGCTCGCTCTGCTCCTGTCGTCCTGGATCGCCCAGGCTCGCTCTGCTCCTGTCGTCCTGGATCGCCCAGGCTCGCTCTGCTCCTGTCGTCCTGGATCGCCCAGGCTCGCTCTGCTCCTGTCGTCCTGGATCGCCCAGGCCCGCTCTGCTCCTGTCGTCCTGGATCGCCCAGGCTCGCTCTGCCCCTGTCGACCTGGATCGCCCAGGCTCTCTCTGCTCCTGTCGTCCTGGGTCGCCCAGGCTCTCTCTGCTCCTGTCGTCCTGGGTCGCCCAGGCTCTCTCTGCTCCTGTCGTCCTGGATCGCCCAGGCTCTCTCTGCTCCTGTCGTCCTGGATCGCCCAGGCCCGCTCTGCTCCTGTCATCCTGGATCGCCCAGGCTCGCTCTGCTCCTGTCATCCTGGCTCGCCCAGGCTCGCTCTGCTCCTGTCATCCTGGATCGCCCAGGCTCGCTCTGCTTCTGTCATCCTGGATCGCCCAGGCTCGCTCTGCTCCCGTCTCCCTGGATCGCCCGGGCTCGCTCTGCTCCAGTCTCCCTGGGTCGCCCAGGCTCGCTCTGCTCCAGTCTCCCTGGGTCGCCCAGGCTCGCTCTGCTCCAGTCTCCCTGGATCGCCCAGGCTCGCTCTGCTCCAGTCTCCCTGGATCGCCCAGGCTCGCTCTGCTCCAGCCTCCCTGGATCGCCCAGGCTCGCTCTGCTCCAGTCTCCCTGGATCGCCCAGGCTCGCTCTGCTCCAGTCTCCCTGGATCGCCCAGGCTCGCTCTGCTCCAGTCTCCCTGGATCGCCCAGGCTCGCTCTGCTCCAGTCTCCCTGGATCGCCCAGGCTCTCTCTTCTTCCCCAGGCTCGCCCTACCTCGGCCATGCTGGATCGCCCTGGCTCGCTCTGTCTCTGTCATTCTGGATCACCCAGGCCCGCTCTACCTCAGTCTTCCTGGGTCGCCCAGGCCCACGTTGCCTCTCTCATCCTGGGTCGCCCAGGCCCATGTTGCCTCTCACATCTTGGATCACCCAGCTTGCTCTTCCGCCGTCACCTGGACCGTCACGTCACTAACTACCCACTGCCTTCCCGGTTCGCTCAGGTCATTTAACAGCCCAGCTCCGGCCTGAATCACTCGGTCGGTTCAATTAACTATTTCCCTCCTACAGCGTGGGTAGTCTTCTTGCCCACTTATCCAGGCCTACCCCGCACTGGCTCCAGGCACAGTTCAGCCAGATAGTTCTTGGAGGGTGATAGGCATCCCTCCCGACTCCACGCCAATGTACACCTCAGCCCCTACCACAAGTGTAAAGTAGAACTGGATTTCCGAAAGAGCTGTCAGAACAGCTGTTCCGAAAGAGCTGCCAGTTTGATAAATGACCCCAAATGTTCCTATAGTGTCTACAGCAGCTATAATGTCCCCTAGAGTGCTCCAGGCAATAATCCCTGTATAGTGTCCCCAGAAATAATAGACTGGCCCCTACAGTGCCTCCCCAATAGAAAGGCCACCATGCTGCCGCCCACACAGTGATTTCCACCACACTGCCCCCCACACAGTAGTGTCCCCCCATGCTGCCCCCCACACAGTAGTGTCCCCCACACTGCCCCCCACACAGTAGAGTCCCCCACGCTGCCCCCCACACAGTAGTGCCCCCACACAGTAGTGTCCCCCACGCTGCCCCCTACACAGTAGTGTCCCCTATGCTGCCCCCACACAGTAGTGTCCCCCACCCTGACCCACACACAGTGGTGTTCCCCACGCTGCCCCCCACACAGTAGTGCCCCCCACACAGTAATTTCCCCCACACTGCCCCCCACACAGTAGTGTCCCCCACGCTTCCCCCTACACAGTAGTGTCCCCTACACTGCCCCCACACAGTAGTGTCCCCCCACGCTGACCCACACACAGTGGTGTCCCCCACGCTGCCCCCTACACAGTAATTTCCCCCACACTGCCCCCCACACAGTGGTATCCCCCACACTGCCCCCACACAGTAGTGTCCCTCCATACTGCCCCCCACACAGTAGTGTCCCCCACGCTGCCCCCCACACAGTAGTGTCCCCCACACTGCCCCGATACAATAGTGCCCCCCACACAGTAGTGTGCCCCGTGCTGCCCCCCACAAAGTAGTGTCCCCCACGCTGCCCCCACACAGTAGTGTCCTCCACTCTGCCCCCCACACAGTGGTGTCCCCCACGCTGCCCCCCACACAGTGGTGTCCCCCACGCTGCCCCCACACAGTAGTGTCCCCCATGCTGCCCCCTACACAGTGGTGTCCCCCACGTTGCCCTCCACACAGTAGTGCCCCCCACACAGTAGTGTCCCCCACGCTGCCCCCCCACACAGTAGTATCCCCCATGCTGCCCCCCATACAGTAGTGTCCCCCACGCTGCCCCCCACACAGTAGTGTCCCCCACGCTGCCCCCACACAGTATTGTCTACCATCGTGCCCCCCAGTGTCCCCCACACAGTAGTGTCCCCCACACTGCCCACACACAGTATTGTCCCCCACGCTGCCCCCCACACAGTAGTGTCCCCCACGCTGCCCCCACATAGTAGTGTCCCCCACGCTGCCCCCCCACAGTAGTGCCCACAACACAGTAGTGTCCCCCACGCTGCCCCCCCACAGTAGTGTCCCTCATGCTGCCCCCCACACAGTAGTGTCCCCCATGCTGCCCCCATACAGTAGTGTCCCCCATGCTACCCCCACACAGTAGTGTCCCCCATGCTGCCCCCTTCACAGTAGTGCCCCCCACGCTGCCCCCTTCACAGAAGTGCCCCCCACACAGTAGTGTCCCCCACGCTGCCCCCACACAGTAGTGTCCCCCACACTGCCACCCACACAGTAGTGTCCCCCACATTTGCCATCTCTCCCATAAAAAATTGCCCCCCACTGTGCCACACAGTATCCCAACATATTCCCCCCACGTCCTCCTGTGTGCGCCCCCCTCATGTCCCCCAAAGTTGGCACATTATGAAATAAAATAAAAATTTGCCCCCACACGTCCTGTGTCCTGTGTGCACCCCGGCCCCCTCATGTCCCCCAAAGTTGGCACATAAAAGAAAAAAAAATAAGAAAAGCTAAATACTTACCTGCGCTTGCTTGCAGAGTCCCAGCACTGTGCTGCTGAGTCCCGGCACAGGTACGGTGTGATTACGTCATCACGCGCACCTGCTCCGGGATTTCACTACCACATCTGGCGGTGATCGGCGGCGGGGCAGGGATTTATGCACTCCACTCCCTGCCCCACCGCAGTATGTGGGACTGGATCACACGGGTGTCTGTATTGATCGAAGCGCTCATTGCTTTTGGGCCTGCTGGCACCCCCGTCAGAGCCAGCACCCGATGCACAACGCGTCCCCCCCCCCTGGGCACGCCACTGTTTCCAGGAGGAGCTAGGCAGCCACAACTGTAACGTCTCTGGAGATAGACTAGTCTTACAAATGATATTTGCTTTTCTTCCAATTTGGGTCTGGCTTGTTTTGAGCCTGTGCCTACAGTATTAGCAGCATCAACAGTTCCCAAGCTGGCCATAATAGAATAAGATCTGGCCCTGCCAGTGTTTGGTGTCTGTCCTCACCCTCCTTGCCACTTTTATCAAACTGTGATATGTCACCTTGGCTTCCTTGGCCCCCTCCCGATTCCCTGCTCTATATTTGCCCAGAGTGCCACTGTCACTACTATTGCCCCTATTGCCAACATTATGACTACAAGTTCCACTACTACCACTACCATTCGGGTCAGTTACGTGCTGAATAGGGCACGTAACTGACCCGAATGGAGGTGAACAGACTCAATTGACTTTTTTGTCCACTCTTTTTAACAGAATTTGCGACAGAGGCCCCAAACTAAGCACAGATTTGAACTCTACCTTAAAGAAAAAGAGTTTTGCAGTAAAATACGTTCAATAACACGGGTATAGTAGTACAGTTTTTGTAGTAAAATGCCTTTGTAGAAACTGAACAGTATCTTAAAGTAAAATAACTCGTTCACTAACAAGGGAATATTGATGCAGTTCAGTGTGCTAAAAATGTCCAATTGCAAGACGAAAATTGAGGTTTTTAGAAAAAAAATGTCAATTGCTCAGCATTTGCAAGTATATTGTATGCCTTTGGGGTGCTGACAATAAGCCTAAGAACATTCGAAATTTGAGATTTTTAGTTTTAGAAAAAAAGAAAAACAAAAAATCTGGCAGGATGTTTATGTCAGCAAGATGTATGAAATATGATAGAACTTACCAGCAAGCTGTATGGACTGTAAAACAACACAAAACTCATAGTGACAAGTCCCTCACTCTCTGTTCTAAGCTTTCCCTTATAAAACCCTAAAATATACCCAATTATATCTCCATGTTCGCTCCCTATAGTGTGTCCCTAGTATAGTTTGATTATTGACTGGATTAGGGTGGGTTCACACTAGCATTAGGGATTCCGTTATGGTTTTCCTTTATAAGGCCTCATGCACACTCACGGTCCGCAAAAACGGGGTCCGTAGGTCCGTGATCCGTGACTGTTTTTTCGTCCGTGGGTCTTCCTTGATTTTTGGAGGATCCACGGACATGAAAAAAAAGTTGTTTTGGTGTCTGCCTGGCCGTGCGGAGCCAAACGGATCCGTCCTGAATTACAATGCAAGTCAATGGGGACGGATCCGTTTGACGTTGACACAATATGGTGCCATTTCAAACGGAACCGTCCCCATTGACTTTCAATGTAAAGTCTGGAGTCCCTTTTATACCATCGGATCGGAGTTTTCTCCAATCCGATGGTATATTTTAACTTGAAGCGTCCCCATCACCATGGGAACGCCTCTATGTTAGAATATACTGTCGGATATGAGTTAGAGCGTGAAAACTCATTTCCGACAGTATATTCTAACACAGAGGCGTTCCCATGGTGATGGGGACGCTTCTAGTTAGAATATACTACAAACTGTGTACAAGACTGCCCCCTGCTGCCTGGCAGCACCCGATCTCTTACAGGGGGCCGTGATCAGCACAATTAACTCCTCAGGTGCCGCACCTGAAGGGGTTAATTGTACTATCATATCCCCCTGTAAGAGATCAGGGCTGCCAGGCAGCAGGGGGCAGACCCCCCCTCCCCAGTTTGAATATCATTGGTGGCCAGTGCGGCCCCCCCCTCCCTCCCTCTATTGTAATAAATCGTGGGTGGCACAGTGTGCGCCCCCCATCGACCCCCCCCTTCCTCCCTCTATTGTAATAAATTGTTGGTGGCACAGTGTGCACCCCCCATCGGCCCCCCTCCCTCTATAGCATTAACAACATTGGTGGCCAGTGTGCGGCCTCCCATCTCTCCCCCCCCCCCCGATCATTGGTGGCAGCCGAGTTCCGATCGGAGTCCCAGTTTAATTGCTGGGGCTCCGATCGGTAACCATGGCAACCAGGAAGCTACTGCAGCCCTGGTTGCCATGGTTACTTAGCAATAGTACAGTAGTAGAAGATTCATACTTACCTGCTGGCTGCTGCGATGTTCGTGACCGGCCGGGAGCTCCACCTACTGGTAAGTGACAGTTCATTTAGCAATGCGCCGCACAGACCTGTCACTTACCAGTAGGTGGAGCTCCCGGCCGGACACGAGCATTGCAGCAGCCAGCAGGTAACTATGAATCTTTTACTATTGTACTATTGCTAAGTAACCATGGCAACCAGGGCTGCAGTAGCGTCCTGGTTGCCATGGTTACCGATCGGAGCCCCAGCGATTAAACTGGGACTCCGATCGGAACTCCGCCGCCACCAATGATCGGGGGGGGGGGGGATATGGGAGGCCGCACACTGGCCACCAATGTTGTTAATGCTATAGAGGGAGGGGGGCCGATGGGGGGCGCACACTGTGCCACCAACGATTTATTACAATAGAGGGAGGAAGGGGGGGCCGATGGGGGGTGTACACTGTGCCACTAACGATTTATTACAATAGAGGGAGGAAGGGGGGGCCGGGGGGCCGCACACTGGCCACCAACCTATTATTACAATAGAGGGAGGGAGGGGGGGGCCGCACTGGCCACCAATGATATTCAAACTGGGGAGGGGGGGGTCTGCCCCCTGCTGCCTGGCAGCCCTGAGCTCTTACAGGGGGATATGATAGTACAATTAACCCCTTCAGGTGCCGCACCTGAAGGGGTTAATTGTAGGATCACGGTCCCCTGTAAGAGATCGGGTGCTGCCAGGCAGCAGGGGGCAGTCATGTACACAGTTTGTAGTGTATTCTAACTAGAAGCGTCCCCATCACCATGGGAACGCCTCTGTGTTAGAATATACTGTCGGATCTGAGTTTTCACGAAGTGAAAACTTAGATCTGAAAAAGCTTTTATGCAGACGGATCTTTGGATCCGTCTGTATGAAAGTAACCTACGGCCATGGATCACGGACACGGATGCCAATCTTGTGTGCATCCGTGTTCTTTCACGGACCCATTCACTTGAATGGGTCCGTGAACCGTTGACCGTCAAAAAAATAGGACAGGTCCTATTTTTTTGACGGACAGGATACACGGATCACGGTCTCGGCTGCAAATTGGTGCATTTTCCGATTTTTACACGGACCCATTGAAAGTCAATAGGTCCGCGAAAAAAAACGGAAAACGGCACAACGGCCACGGATGCACACAACGGTCGTGTGCATGAGGCCTAACATGGTTATGACGGAAAATAACGGAATCCATAAGACGGAAGGACGGATCAGTTCTTCTGCCTATAGACTTGTATTATGACGGAATACAAAATGGAAGCCTTTAAAAGGCATTCCGTTTGCTTTCTGTCCTAATAGAAGCATTCCGTTATGCTTTCCTATAGACTTCTATTAGGATGGAAAGCAAATGGAATGCCTTTTAAAGGCTTCCATTTTGCATTCTGTCTGAGTATTCCGTTATTTTCTGTTATAACCATGTTATAACGGAAAACCATAACGGAATCCCTAACGCTAGTGTGAACCCACCCTTACTAGTGTGTGCTCTGCAATTGCTTTTTGACAGACACAGTAACAACACATTATTTATAATATAATAGTAAACTAATAACAGTAAATAAACATTTCAAACATAACATATTTTGGTTATATATTTTGCCAAAATCTCCAATTTTTACTTGTATAACCTAGAGCCCTGACCTCTTTTTTTTTTTTTTTTATTCTTCTTCCATTTAATATAGTAACAGGATGGATGTTAAAACTACCAAACTACAGAACTTTTTTTGGAAATCAAAATCAGGACAAAAAAGCCACTGAGTTTTGACATTCATGTTCCAACATGCTCAAAGGTTTCATGTATCCAGCCAAATTAACCAATGTGTTAAGGCAAGCTATTTCCCAAAAAGCCATAGGATATGGGATTGAATAACTGTGCCAAGCCAGTACAGTTGGGATATGTGAATCCACAGCTGTGAGAGAATGTAGGCTGTAGTTCTGCATGACTGGTCAGAGGACACAAGACAAGTGTAATGATGCAAAATCAGTATTTTGGATAATATCAGTTGGGTATAAGATTCAATAAGGGTGTGTGTACATATTGTTGTCTGGCAGTGGGAAACACATGTGGATTACTGCCAATTGCTGGGCGGCACCTGTACATTATATTATTTCAATCACAAAGTACAGGTACGTCCTGGCACAGAGAGGTTCAAATCGACAACAAAGGGAATCATGTAGGAGCACCCTAATTGTCCTACATAATGGCACAAAGAACACCAGGGACCATTACTAGACTAGAAGTCATAAGATGCTCCATCTTGATTCCATTTCTATTATATCTTTCCTTAATTAACTTAATTATGTCTATGCTTTACTGGCATGGTAGTACTTGTGTGCACTGACAACTCAAAATATCTCCAGATATAATTGGAATAAGCAGGGACGGCCATAGGTAAAGCGTCACCCTGTGCAGAATCTTTTGTGACCCTTCGCCCGCACACACACATTCCTCCTCGATATAAAAAATGTTTTGGAAAACTGTTAGGCATCAAGCATGCAGCCCTGTCCATACTACAAACAACTGATTGGCAAATTGCAGAGACCCTTCTTGTGGTCTCTGCATTTTTCTCACTACCTTCAATAGAAAGAACTATTCTCGTCCAAATTTCAGAAATAGGACATGATCAAAATTTTGCAGAACAGCCACACAGATCTGCTGTATGTAAAGTGCTATCTGCAAAAAAAGAAAAATATGGTCATGTCTCCTCTTAGATATTGAGAAATACAGCCAAGGTGGAATTTTCTACCATAAAGACATATAAAATTAGTCTAAAGAGAAAACCTACACAATTGCCTTGTGGTTAGATACATCTATGCTTTGATTTTCTTTCTTAAAGAGAACCTTTCACCACAAAATGCAGTGCAGTCCGCAGGAAGCATGTTATAGAAAAGATGTAGCTGAGCAGATTGATATATGTTTTACCAGAAAGAATCGGTAAAGTTTCTCTGTATACACACTTACACAGAGAATGCTACCAATCACTGAAAAGAAAACCCACATGTCCAAATGAGCTCAGAAAGAGCAGAGATATAAATTAATAAATTACAAGTTTTATTGAATATTTACCTACAAAACTACTGTATATCTAATTCTGCTCAGCAACTCCTGCTCTATGATCTGCTGCATGTGGAATGCACTGCATTTTGTGGTAACAAAACCTCTTAAAAAAAAACACTAACATACAGTATGACACAATATATTTTTTTCTTGCCTTACTAGTGTAGCAAGCAATGAAACTGTATATAAATGTAAACTTGAAATACATGTGCCACATCAGACATTTGTCACAGCACACCTCTGAACTTCCAATCCAATGTGTAGTTTACAGCCCCGTGTACAGACATTTCAGTCCCTTCAAGCCAGTCACAGGTCTGTGGCTCTATGTATATGGGAGAAGAAACTGCCTGGCTGTGCGGAGGCAAACGGATCCGTCCAGACTTACAATGTAAGTCAATGGGGACGGATCAGTTTGACGTTGACACAATATGGCTCAATTTTCAAATGGATCCGTCCCCCATTAAAGGGACACTGACAGGGCCAATAAGCATATTGAGGTATATATATGGCAGTACAGGTCTTATAATGGGTATTACAATCATATAAGTATCCCCCCTGTCCACATTATACAAATAGTAAACTTTAAGTTTTATAACCTGCTCCAACGGTCTGCAATCTGCCCAAGGGGAGGCGTTTCACCTCTCTTGCGCCCAGCCAGCCTCCCCAACTGCCGCTTTGAAGCGCCGCTCAGCTCATGAATATTCAGTTTGCTGGGCGGCTTCTGCGGTCCCCGCTCTGAAGCGCTTCGCTTAACAGTGCCCGGCGCATGCGCCCGGATCTTGTGAAGTCCGGTACAGTAAGCGCCGCCCAGCTCATCAATATTCACTTCGCTGGGCGGCGCTTACTGTCCCCGACTTCACAAGATCCGGCGCATGCGCAGGGCACTGTTCAGCGCAGCGCTTCAGAGAGGGGGACCGCAGAAGCCGCCCAGCAAACTGAATATTCATGAGCTGGGCGGCGCTTCAAATCGGCAGTTGGGGAGGCTGGCTGGGCGCAAGAGAAGTGAAACGCCGCCCCTTGGGCAGATTGCAGACCGTTGGAGCAGGTTATAAAACTTAAAGTTTACTGTATGTATAATGTGGACAGGGGGGATACTTATATGATTGTAATACCCATTATAAGACCTGTACTGCCATATATTTACCTCAATATGCTTATTGGCCCTGTCAGTGTCCCTTTAAGTTTCAATGTAAAGTCTGGACGGATCCGTCTGACTAACTTTAACACTTAGAATTTTTTCTAAAATATAATGCAGACGGATCCGTTCTGAACGGATCCCATCGTCTGCATTATATGAGCGGATCCGTCTGTGCAGACACCAGACGGATCCGCTCTGAACGCAAGTGTGAAAGTAGCCTTACCTGGTATCTTTTTCTACCTTCCTAAATTGATGTGCATCTTCTGTACATTAAATACATTTCAAGGGAATCTGTCACCTCGGAGCATTTTAAACCGCTCAGATCAGGTTATAGACTGTTTGGCCCGCACATGCGCACTGCTCTTCGCATTATGGGCAGAGGAACCACTAGTCATATTGCACATGTGCCGGTCTTTGGCGTGAAATCCAGCCAGCAGAAGTGACCGGCGGCACCCAAAGACCGCCGCATGCGCAATATGACTAGTGGTTCCTCTGTACATAATGGGCAGAGCAGTGCGCATGTGTGGGCCAGAGCGGTGCACGCGCAAGATCTAGGAGGCAGAGAAGGATGTGATAGGAAAGAAGGGTGGGCCAGAGGGCTGAAAGAGGTGCGGTTTTCTAGGCACATCGCAAAGGGGCCTGGGCACTTGTGGCAGTAACGCCGATCCTGGGCACATGCCAAAGCAAATTTGCATAAGTTTATAAAGTGTATTTTTCACCATCTCGACGGGGGACACAGACAAGAGAGGTAATGTTTTAATTGAGGCCAAACAGTCTATAACCTGATCTGAGCGGTCTAATACCATCAGATTAAATGACAGATTCCCTCTAAGGCCTCTTTCACACTTGCGTTGTCCGGATCCGGCGTGTACTCCACTTGCCGGAATTACACGCCGGATCCGGAAAAACGCAAGTGAACTGAAAGCATTTGAAGACGGATCCGTCTTTGAAATGCGTTCAGTGTTACTATGGCAGCCAGGACGCTATTAAAGTCCTGGTTGCCATAGTAGTAGCGGGGAGCGGGGGAGCGGTATACTTACAGTCCGTGCGGCTCCCGGGGCGCTCCAGAGTGACGTCAGAGCGCCCCATGCGCATGGATGACGTGCCATGTGATCATGTCATTCATGCGCGTGGGGCGCCCTGACGTCCCTCTGGAGCGCCCCGGGAGCCGCACGGACGGTAAGTATGCTGCTCCCCCGCTCCCCTCTCCCCTTTACCATGGCTGCCAGGACTTTAGCGTCCCGGCAGCCATGGTAACCATTCAGAAAAAGCTAAACGTCGGATCCGGCAATGCGCCAAAACGACGTTGAGGCCGGATCCGGATCAATGCCTTTCAATGGGCATTAATTCCGGATCCGGCCTTGCGGCAAGTCTTCAGGATTTTTGGCCGGAGCAAAAAGCGCAGCATGCTGCGGTATTTTCTCCGGCCAAAAAACTTTCCGTTCCGGAACTGATGACATCCTGATGCATCCTGAACGGATTTCACTCCATTCAGAATGCATTAGGATAAAACTGATCAGTATTCTTCCGGCATAGAGCCCCGACGACGGAACTCTATGCCGGAACAGAAGAACGCAGATGTGAAAGAGCCCTAAGACATACACTGCCTGTACAAAAAAAAAAGTTGCCATCTGGATTTAACTAAGCAAATAGTTATGAGCCTCCTATTGGATATTTACTGCATGGGCGATTATCTTTCAGCTGGCAATAAGTTATTTAACGCCAACTGCTGCTTCTCATTTCTTAAACAACCATGTTGAAAGGAACATCTCGTGGTCATGGAAAAGATGTTAGTTTGTTTGAGAAGGGTCAAATCATTAGCATTAGAGGTGGCCTTGCGGTTTGCTTGCCCAGCGGTCGGTTCGCGGCGAACTTAACTCGTCCGCTGTTCGCCAAACATGCGAACATATGGCGATATTCGCGACCGCCATATTCTTTTACATTGTGAAGAACTTTGACCCATGACACATCTATCAGGTGGTACAGAACAACCAATTGAGACGTTTCAGCACATGGACATACCCCCTACCTTATAAATAAACCTGATCTGGCCGCCATTTACATTCTGTCTTTTGTCAGTGTAGGGAGAGGTTGCTGTGTGGAGCAGGGAAAGACTGTTAGGGACACCAAACGCTAGCTAATAGGGCCACAAAAGTCATTTTAAGGACTGGTATTGGTGTACTATTGATAGGTGTGCAGTACAGAGGGATGCAACATACTTATAATATACTTTCTAATATAGAAAGCATATTATAGTGGATTTGTATTGTGCAGCATTGTGACTGGTGATCGGTTCTGCAGCGATACTACAACTACACACAGTGACAAACATAATTAGAAAAAAATATTATAACTGGTGTGATAGACCAGTGGCCCCCCAAAACAACAGATTGAAGCGGGGTGTTAAATAACAATATACTTTTATAATAGTGTATTTGGGTACAGCAGCATTTGTTTGCTGTTTTGCTGCGTTCCCTCTGCTACACACAGTGAGAAACATTACAGGAAAAAAAGTATTATAACTGGTGTGATATACCAGTGGCCCCCCAAAACGACATATTGAAGCGGGGTTTTATATAAGAATATACTTTTATAATAGTGTATTTTGGTACTGCAGAAATTTTGCCTATTTCAGTGCGTTACTACTGCTACACACAGTGAAAGAAGTTACTGGAAATTTTTTTTTTTTTAATAACTGGTGTGATATACCAGTGGCCCCCCAAAACTACATATTGAAGCAGGGTTTTATATAAGAATATGCTTTTATAATAGTGTATTTGGGTACTGCAGAAATGTAGCCTCTTTCGCTGCGTTACCTTTGCTACACACAGTGACAAAAGTTACTGTAATTTTTTTTTTATAACTGGTGTGATAGATCGGTGGCCCCCCAAAATGACATATTGAAGCGGGGTTTGATATAAGAATATGCTTTTATAATAGTGTATTTGGGTACTGCAGAAATGTAGCCTCTTTCGCTGCGTTACCTCTGCTGCACACAGTGACAAAAGTTACTGGAATTTTTTTTTTTATAACTGGTGTGATAGACCAGTGGCCCCCCAAAATGACATATTGAAGCGGGGTTGCTATATAACAATATACTTTTATAATAGTGTATTTGGGTACTGCAGACATTTAGCCTCTTTCGCTGCGTTACCTCTGCTACACACAGTGACCAAAGTTACTGGAAATTGTTTTTTATCACTGGTGTGGCCCCCAAAAACAACATATTGAAGCGGGGTGTTATATACCTTCATCCACATACGCTTCTCTAGAGACTTTTGTCACAGGGTCATTTAAAAAATGACAGGCAGAGGAAGAGGCAGGGCCTTCCGCAGGGGTAGTAGGGGTAGGGCAGAAGCACCAGGCCGGAGCCAAAGTGGGAAGCTGCAGAAGGTGCGTTCGATTACGTCAAAGGATGCACCAGACTTGGTTACTCTTCTGCACCCTCCCCAAACTCTCTATCTGCACCCTCCTCACTCTCTGCTGTGTGCATGCCCAAAGACACCACCACCAACATATACCCTCTGCTTGATTCACAGGAATTATTTTCCGATCCATCACAAGACATTTCCGATGCGCAGCCATTCTTGGCATCGGATCAGGAAGAGGAGGTAGCAACAGCCGCCACTCAGCAGTCTGACGACAGTACCCAGATCAGCACAAGGAGGTTGGTCCCTGCTGTTGCTGCCTACTCCAAGATCTCTAAATGTCAGTGGTGGGGAAGGTGACATTGATGATGACGTGTCTATGGACGTCACGTGGGTGCCCACAAGAGAGGAAGACCAGGGAAGTTCAGAGGGAGAGATGGATGAGCAGATAGGGAGGAGAAGCAGGTCGAGCTTACATTGCACAGGAGGGACAAACCAGAATGCTAATGTATCAGGAACGAGCCATTAACCATGTACAGTCACATTTGGTGCTCCCAGGACGCTGGCACATGGCTCCTCAGTGTGGGCTTATTTTTTAACGTGTCCGCTGCTAACAATAGTGTTGCCATCTGCAGCCTTTGCAGTCAATGCATAAATCGCGGTAAGCCCAACTCACCTAGGGACGACTGCCTTAACCTCTTCTCCTTCTCCTCTCTCCTCACAATTGTCCTCCACTTCACCTTCCATCATGACGTCCTCACGTTTTTCTGGGAAAATGCAGGCTTCCATGGCCCAAATGTTTGAGCGTAAAAAAATTATGACACCAAATAACCCTCTTGCCCAACGGTTGACCGCTGGCTTGTCAGAACTGATAGCCCGCCAACTACTGCCATATAAACTGGACTCGGAGGCCTTTCGAAAATTTTTGGCCATTGGAACACCATAATGGAAGGTCCCAAGAAGGAAATATTTCTTGCAGAAGGGCATCCCAGAGCTATATGGCCATGTTCAGCGGCAAGTGAATGTATCTCTGGCACACAGTGTCGGTGCCAAGATAAATCTGACCACAGACATGTGGTCTAGCAAACACGGGCAGGGAAGGTACAGTATATAACTTTTACAGCCCACTGGGTGAACCTTCTGATGGCCGTCAAGCATGTAGCCCGTGGCACCCGTGTAGATTTGGTTTTACTGCCATGGATTGCATGCAGGCCTGCCTCTTCTCCTCCTCCTACTCCATCCTCCCTCTCCTCCTCGGCTGACTCCTTCTTTTCCACTGCTATCGTTTCTTCCACTGCGCCGGCCAAGATCCCCAGAACCTATTTGACATGCCAAGTGAGATGTTGCCGTGCTGTGCTGCGTCTGGTGTGCCTGGAAGCCAAGAGCCCCACTGGTCCTGCACTCCTTTCAGCTTTGCGTTCACAGGCAGATCAGTGGCTAACACCGCTCAATTTGACAGTTGGTAAAGTGGTGTGCGACAGCGGTGCCAATCTGCTGAGCGCGCTGAAACAGGGCAAAATGACAAAGGTGCCGTGCATGGCACACGGGGCGGGGCGGATGAGGAGGAGCAAGAAGAGCATGCTTTAAACCTTTCTGGGATCCCTGGTGTTGTCCGTGGATGGGGGGAGGAGAACAAGGGCGACATTATCCTGGATAATGAGCAGGAGCCAGGCCACTACACTGCTTCCAGTTTAGTGCAAATGGGAGCCTTCATGCTCCAGTGTTTTAAGAGGGACCCCCGTATAAAAAGCATAAAGGGCAAGGACCAGTACTGGGTGGCAACGTACTTAGACCCCTGGTACAAACAAAAAATTGCGGAAATGTGACCACCACCACAGAGGGCTGTCAGAATGCAGCATTTCCAGGCCTTGCTTCGAGAAATGCTGCAATCTGCTTTTGCGTGCGCTGGCAGAGGAATTTCCACCCACAGAGAAACAGTTGCGGGTACCAATCCAACTGCGCCTGCAAGAAGAGGGCGGTTTGAAGATGTGTTGGTCACTTCTGATATGAGATCATTCTTTCACCCGACCCATCGACAGCTGTCGTCCGGATCCAGCATCAGGGAACACCTAGACCGACAGGTGTTCGACACCATCGGGTTAACGGTCGATGTGGATGCTCTGAGAAGTGATGAACCCCTGGACTACTGGGTGGGCAGGCTTGACCTCTGGCCAGAGCTTGCACAATTTGCAATGGAACTGTTGGCTTGCCCCTTGTCCAGTGTCCTGTCCGAAAAGACGTTAAGCGCAGCAGGGAGGATCTTGACCAATAAGCGCACTCGCCTAGCTCACGACAGTGTTGACTACCTCACATGTCTAAAAATGAACGAGGCATGGATCTCGGAGGAATTCAACACATGTGACCAGTAGACCATGTTTGATTCAAATTCCTCATGACAGCCCACAAATATCCGCCACCACCCATAACAATTCATGGTCCCTGTCTTATGTAAATGCAGCAGCATAAAAGGCCTGTTATGTCCGTTAAATGCCTAATTTTTGGGGCCTGTAATGGCGGACACTTATTTATCCTGTGAATGCCTAATGTACCACCAGCCACAGAATACAAAGTTCTTTGCTGTCAGGTGAACGTCTGTTGGCTAATTTTTGGGGCCTGTACTGGCCTACACTTACTTCTTTATCCTGTGAATGCCTAAGTTTTCAGACTGGAATTGAAAATCAATGGGTCTCTAAACGTTCTGGTAAATTGTGGAACGGATGCAGACCCATTTTACAGACGTGTGAATGGACCCTATATGTATTTGACATGTATTTACTGGCTGCTGTCAGTTCTGGCTGATTTACATAGGCCAAGCTATTACACTAAAACAGAGCAATATTACAAAAAACTAAATACACGTTATAACTGTATAAACGATTTAAATAACTTATTATAAAAAAAAATAAAAAATGTATGGCAATTTTTCAAATAGCAGGATCATATCTGCACCCACTTCATGGCCCGGCGTTGTCTCTCCTGAAAGGCCCGCATATCGTTGCGCTACTCCTTGTGCATTTTGGCCAATTTGGCCTTCAATGTCTTCAGTACTGTTTGAAAAAAATATATATATATGAACATTATTTGCAATTCTTATTAAACCTTTAAACCTTTATTTTGTGGTGCATCTGACTTTATGATCGCTTGCTATTACACCTTTTTTGAGAGTTTTACATTTTTGGTTTGAAAGGTGTCCACCTGAGGGGTTAGTTGGTATGATATTTTTATACAGCTGGTTGTTACAGATGCGGCAAGACCTAATATTTTTCCTTTTTTTTTGTTATTTCTATTTAACACAATAAAAGCGTTGTTAGACCAAAAACAATTAATGTTTTACTGTCTCCATAGTTTGAGAGCAATATTATTGTTTTTATTTGGCGATTGTCTAATGTTAGGGTCTCATTTTTGGCAGAATGAAATGACCGATTGTTACTATTTTGGGGGGCATATGCCTTTTTTGATAGCTTGGTGTTGCACTTTTAGTGATGTTAGGTGAATAAATTAGCATTTTTTTATTATTGTTTTTATTTTTATTTTTTTACAGTGTTCACCAAAGGGGTTAGATCATAGGATATTTTTATAGAGAAAAAACAATATGTACACAGCGGTACAAAATATGTCTTTTTGTCTATTTTTTTACTTTTTTCATTTTTTATTTAAAGTCTTTATACACATTGACGATTTAAATCTCAATACGTTAGTGATATTTATGATCATTGTATAGTTTATTAGTTAGTGATATTTCAGTACAGTATAAATAATTTTATTTTGTTTGTTAGTGATAGTTCTATAGAGTTTAATATTATTTATTTGTTAATGGTTTTAATGTACAGGGTGGGCCATTTATATGGATACACCTTAATAAAATGGGAATGGTTGGTGATATTAACTTCCTGTTTGTGGCACATTAGTATATGTGAGGGAGGAAACTTTTCAAGATGGGTGGTGACCATGGCGACCATTTTGAATTAAACTTTTGTTTTTTCAATAGGAAGAGGGTCATGTGACACATCAAACTTATTGGGAATTTCACAAGAAAAACAATGGTGTGCTTGGTTTTAACGCAACTTTATTCTTACATGAGTTATTTACAAGTTTCTGACCACTTATAAAATGTGTTGGATTGTCAATGCAACCCTCTTCTCCCACTCTTCACACACTGATAGCAACACCGCAGGAGAAATGCTAGCACAGGCTTCCAGTATCTGTAGTTGCAGGTGCTGCACATCGGGCACAAGTGGGTTAATCACACAATTGTGGCCCTGCAGGGGTTAATACCTGCAGGCCAAGGAACACAGGGTTTTGGGTAAGGCGGGGCAAGGGTTACTCAGGAAAGGGTGTTTATGCTCTGCAGGGACTTGCAGGGCAGAAGCTGGGCCTCATGTTGTGAAGGGGTTAATGGTCAGGACTCTGCAGGGACAAAGCAATGCAGAGGTGTAATGCTCTGCAGGGATTTATTCACACACTATATGTATTTGCTTATAACTATATATATCTATATCAATGGAATAGATATATATATTTATAGCAGCACACAACAATATAAGTACACACACTATACTACACTAACACAGTCCCAAGTCCTCCCCAACTTCTAACTACAATTGAAATAATACACATGCATACACTTTTCCAGCAGCCCACCCAATCCTGGCAATATACTATCCCTACGGGGAATAACCAGGGGTATTACGGAACAGGGGATATGAGGGATCTACAATCCTGGGGGAACACAGGGGATATTAGGATTATAGGGGGACTCAGGGCAGGAGAGGTGGGGGTAACCAAGGGTTATAAGGGGGTGTCTGGGCTGCTTTCAGGGTACATGAGGTCAGCAGCCAGGGGTGGGGATAGTTGGTACTCAGCCATTTCCAGGAGCATGTGGCCGCATGTGGCCTCTCTTCCTTCAGCGAGCTGTTCCCTCATTGTAGTCCAGATTCCAAGAGACCCTTGTTCCTGGTTTCAGGCTCCTATATCAGCCTCAAACACCCCACCCTCCTCAGGGATGTGACATCATAGTGTGACTGTGACGTATGCCTGCCAGTTGCCCCCTGAGGCTAGCAGCACCACACGCCCAGCCATGTCACAAACATAAGGAGGGGCAGAACATAGTAAGTAGGCTGATAAACTAAACAAAAGGCCTTTGAAGTCACCAGCCACCTGGAGACATATCCACCCCCCTGCAGGAACTGGCTGAATGCTGTGCCTATGGGGGGAATATTAAGTATATATATATATATATATATATATATGCTCATTATAAACCTGGGGCATACATGGGCAGTTATAGGCCCATATACATATATATATATATATATATATATATATACCTGGGGGAGAGCCATGGCAGATACACACATATAGATGTTTGGGGCACATCTACCTGCATGTACATATACACAATATAAAAGGGCCAATATTCATGCATATATGTAAGGGCATATATATACATATATATTTAAATCTAACACTTCCCTCAACAATCCCCCTGTTGTCGCAATACGACAATAAACTTTGGGGAAGTGTTGGGATATATTTGCCCCCTCAACCCCCCTCTTGGTAACAGTTCAGGAAGGACTGAAGTAATATGGCCCTTAGGTACCTAGTCATCACCCATAGCGCACTAACACCTCCGACCTGCCCTTCAACGTAACCAGGCGTCTCCATCCACAGAATACACCATCTTCTTCTCTGGAACTTTCTTGGTCTGTGGTCTGTCAGTGTCAATCTTCAGTTATCAGCCTCTCCCAATGACTCTGGAATGGCTTCACCCTCACAGTCTATAGGTCGATCCACGTAGCAACCGTGGACTGGCCTCCTTTCGTTTTCGCTGTCAGTGTCGATCTTTAGGTACCCGCCGCCGTCCCCATCTTAGTCTTTCTTTAGTCAGACTCTGGGATAGCTTCACCCTCACGATCTCCAGGTAGTACGGTCAACCGTGGAACGACTTCCTGTTAGTAACGGCACGACTTTTCTTCTGACACTGCTTCTTCCATCTTGATAGAAGAATCAGTTGTTGGGGAGGTTCTCCCATGGACGGATACGTAGGTCTTTACAAGGCAGGTCAGAATTTTTGGTAAGAAGTGATGTCATGGTACCTAAATTCTAACTGCGGGAAAGAACACCGCACTCACTGACATTCAGTCCAACCCTTACAAACGTCACCGTTCTTGGGGTTAAAGTGGCAAATTAACTTGGTAAAGGAGGGGGGGGGGTCTGTCCCTAGGGAATCTACTCTTCCCCATTCACACAAAACAGGTCACATCCCTCCCAACACCACCAAATTCCATTAAATGTGTGTACCCATAGAGACTCATGCAACCTGGCCTATCTCTCTACACCTCCAAAGACACAGGTAGGTCACAGACCCCCGTGTCAATGGGAAACTACTATAGGATGCAAATGTGTACAGCCAAATTATAACTCACCGCAGTGCGTTGGGCGAGTTTCCCTGGGCATAGGCTGTCACACATTTGTACCTAGAGTGTCTATGGGTACACAATCGACCAACATACAAAATCAATATATGTACATATTGCTATGGGGTTTCAGGATAGCACAAGTTATACGTCCTGAACCCTCATAGGAAATAACGTGTGTCCATAAGGTATTTGGCTACTGAACAATGTTTGAGTTATGTCCTGAGCCTCCTCCTCCGGTTAGTTTGGTAAAGTTCTGTCTGGTTCTGGTGTGTTTGGTCAATAAGTCCCTTGACCCTCCAATACGCAGTCTAATGTAGATGATGATGACCAGAACCAGAAGAAGTTCCACTGGGTGAAACAAGAGATCGTAGCTGAATATGCTCTTCCACCCGAACATCTCCAAGTCTTCCTCCAGAGCCTTAGATAATGCTCCCGCTGGATTGTGGCACAGTCCTCCATCTCTAGAACACCTCTGAACAAAGATCGCTTGGTTGCCAAAATCCAGTGGGATCCTCTGGAGCCTCACAAGAGTGTCAGGGGGATAGCTGGTCTCTTCTGTGGCGTCATCTGTGTTTTTCCTCTGTTCCATATAAACACACCTATGGCAGAAGAAAATACCAGGCGCTCCTGGGAGATTTCTCCCCTCACGGTGCAATTAAATGTCAAAATCCCAGCACCAATACCTTTGACCCATGGGTAGAGAAAGGTATTCGGCTGCCCTTTATCTCACAGGACTCCTCGTTATCCTAACACTGGTGTCTGAACACCCTACCTTCAGAGGATTGCGTCCTCTGCTACACATCCCTCTGCACCAACAGATAAGGATGGCCACCCTACTAGGTTAGGATAACTGGAGTTCTGTGGACAAAGCACCATCTTGTTATAGATGGCACCGCATCCCCGTCCACTCATGTGTACCCAGGCTGATTTCCCCCTGTGATCCCGTCCTGTGGAGGCCCGCAGAGCCAATGGCATAGTCATGCCCTGGCTCCCCAGGACCCCACAACACAAGAACACAGTCCACACTCTGCTGCCAAACACTCCGTGTCCAATCCCTATCAGAGCTGTGCTACCTGCTCGGACTAGAATTAAGTGCGCAGCACAACATTACACAAATGTTGTCTGTCCGCCCCAGTCCCCAGCGCAACACAGCCCTACCGAAAACCTTGAGCACAACAGTGTTATCTGTATCGATCTGAGACCCTGGTTGCCCAGAATAATATCACATCATCCTTTGTGTGCTGCATGAAGAAGGTCCTTATGCCTTCTCCCGACCAGCAGGATTTCCCGTGTGATATTATCTGCTCGCGAACCTATACGTTCTCGATCCACAGTATAACACTGTTCCACTCTAAGGGGACACAGAATGAAACAAAAACAGCAGTGACCGGACTTACAGCAAGGAATGTAAACTACAAAAATCAGCATGGTGAACACACTCGCAGACAAGGACTACCACCATCAACATCAAGAAGAACATACAAACAGATAACAAAAACACACAACATGGACATACACAGGGAACACACTGTGTAACAAATAGTACAGGGGTGTCAAATGTTGCCTAGTCTAGCTTGGCCATTCTGACCCCTCAGCGCATGATGAGGCATGTGTCGCTGAGAGGTAACGCCTTTATGGCCAAGCTGACTAGACCCCACTGCACAATTTGTTACCTGGCTAATACTACTGTTGGACACATTGCAATTACTTGCACAAGGGCAATTCCTTGCAATGTGTCCTTTGTTCCCACACCTGAAACACGTGACTTGGTTTCCTGTCCTGTGTGTTATGTTCCTATCTGCGTTGCAGTGTCTCGCTATGTGACCTAGGCCACCACATGCAAAACATCTGATGTTTGCTCTGCATGGCCCAGGTCTGTCTACACTGCAGCCGTGCTCCCTTCTCCTGAATTGTTCCATTCTCAGGGACGCACTCTTCACAACAGTTCTTTTTCCCAAAGTCAGGGAAAAATCTCTGTTAGTCTGGACTGGCTTGGTCTGATGATTTGACCGGTCACAGACTACTCTCCCCCCTTTTTGCCCTGCACAGGGCAAAGTTTTGGGAGATTCCGCCCCTGACTTTACGGAAAAAGAAAGGGCCGGCACCAAATTGGTGATAACCTGTTGCATGCCAGACATTAGCTGGGACCTTACAGCAACCTCAGCCTTCAATTTGGTTACCGTCACGTCAGTAGAGGCAGTCCGCTCCTTGAAGGCCTTGACCTCAGTATAAGACTGAGTCAACTTAGCCTCAATTTCCTCCTTCTGCCTCTGCAGCTCTACTAACTGTGACTCTATCCTAGCCACCTGCGCATCTCGGTCAACAGTAGACTGCACATTCTCTGCCAGCTGTGCCCGCAATGCCGAAACCTGGTCCGAATTATTAGCACAGCATTGGCAGTGAATGTTCGGAGGAATTGTCTCCGTTGACCGAGACACCAGCGCAACTTCCATTGGCTTGCAGATGCTAACCTCAAATGTTTGCACAAGTTTGGCTAGCATCCGAAGCCGTTTGGTGGCCTTGTTCAACACCGTCCGTTTGTTAACACATAGCTTGTCGTAACTACAAGCCTGTGTTAACAAATCGGACCACAGCATTTCTGCTGACTTGTGAGTGGTGGGGAGGATGGGGTTAAATGTGCTGTGTTTAGCTAGCTGGTGTAGTGTGGAGAAGTCCATACTTACGTCTTGATGAGAGGCCATATTCCTTGGTGCTGTCCTTTGTTGTCCCTTGTGTGCTGCGTGGAGGAGGTCCTTTAACGCCTTCTCCCCTCCAGCCGGACTTCTCTGTTCAGCTCCGACGGTGATGGTCCTCTCTTCAGTCACGCATGTGACGACTTATCTTCAGTGTTAAGTGGGCGTGCAAGGCAATCAGAAAATTGTTAATACACAAAAATCACAAAAGATTTTAGGTTCTCTGCTGTAGAAATTGCCTTGTGTCTAGTTCTAATTGAGAAATCCGCTTTACCTGTCCGAACTATCAGGCTATGGACGCTCAGAATCCACTGACCGCGTCCCTCCCACCTGACTAGTTCACAGCGTAAACTATTTCTCTCACCAAAACCAAACACAGATACAAATTCCTAGCAGTGGGCCTGACTCGCCAATGTTAAAGGGGATATTAATTATTGATATTTATGCAAATCTCAATAATTAATATTCATAAATAGGAGGAAGCCGTCTAGTGATGACTCCGCCTATTTATGCCTTCATCATAATATATAAATAGGTTAACTATGTTAACTACCTCTGTTACCTATACACTACACTGAACTACACTACGTGCGACTTACTATCACTATACTACGGCGGCGACTACTAAAAACACCATACACTGTATTATGAACAATAAAGAATATTTATTACACAATACAATTATACAAGTCTAACAATATGCTATATCTATATATATTCATAGATCAATGGATATGAATATATATACATATAGAAGTACACACCGCAGTATAGAAACGGTACTACAATAAACACAATACAAACCTAACTACACTACACAGCACAATCCCAAATTCCACCCCACACACTAGCTATACTTACAATAATGCACTTACATACATACAATTATCGGTTATACACCCGCCTGGCTACTCACTGTCCCTACGGGGGCACAAGTGGGTTAATCACACAATTGTGGCCCTGCAGGGGTTAATACCTGCAGGCCAAGGAACACAGGGTTTTGGGTAAGGCGGGGCAAGGGTTACTCAGGAAAGGGTGTTTATGCTCTGCAGGGACTTGCAGGGCAGAAGCTGGGCCTCATGTTGTGAAGGGGTTAATGGTCAGGACTCTGCAGGGACAAAGCAATGCAGAGGTGTAATGCTCTGCAGGGATTTATTCACACACTATATGTATTTGCTTATAACTATATATATCTATATCAATGGAATAGATATATATATTTATAGCAGCACACAACAATATAAGTACACACACTATACTACACTAACACAGTCCCAAGTCCTCCCCAACTTCTAACTACAATTGAAATAATACACATGCATACACTTTTCCAGCAGCCCACCCAATCCTGGCAATATACTATCCCTACGGGGAATAACCAGGGGTATTACGGAACAGGGGATATGAGGGATCTACAATCCTGGGGGAACACAGGGGATATTAGGATTATAGGGGGACTCAGGGCAGGAGAGGTGGGGGTAACCAAGGGTTATAAGGGGGTGTCTGGGCTGCTTCCAGGGTACATGAGGTCAGCAGCCAGGGGTGGGGATAGTTGGTACTCAGCCATTTCCAGGAGCATGTGGCCGCATGTGGCCTCTCTTCCTTCAGCGAGCTGTTCCCTCATTGTAGTCCAGATTCCAAGAGACCCTTGTTCCTGGTTTCAGGCTCCTATATCAGCCTCAAACACCCCACCCTCCTCAGGGATGTGACATCATAGTGTGACTGTGACGTATGTCTGCCAGTTGACCCCCTGAGGCTAGCAGCACCACACGCCCAGCCATGTCACAAACATAAGGAGGGGCAGAACATAGTAAGTAGGCTGATAAACTAAACAAAAGGCCTTTGAAGTCACCAGCCACCTGGAGACATATCCACCCCCCTGCAGGAACTGGCTGAACGCTGTGCCTATGGGGGGAATATTAAGTATATATATATATATATATATGCTCATTATAAACCTGGGGCATACATGGGCAGTTATAGGCCCATATACATATATATATATATATACCTGGGGGAGAGCCATGGCAGATACACACATATAGATGTTTGGGGCACATCTACCTGCATGTACATATACACAATATAAAAGGGCCAATATTCATGCATATATGTAAGGGCATATATATACATATATATTTAAATCTAACACTTCCCTCAACAGCGTCATTGGTTGCTATGATGACGTGCGCTTCTGGCCACCACCCCTGTACTGTGATACACTTGTATGATCTATACAAGTGTATTAATGTACAGCGGTGGTGGCAAGAAGCGCACGGCATCATAGCGAGTTAGCTACCAATGACGCCGTGCGCTCGTCCACTCTGCAGGACATTAGCCTGGGTTTTTACGGTCCGTAGTTGTGAAAAAACACGCCCATGTACATGCGGCCTTACTGTTACGGTTAGAAGATGGGATTGTATTACGACTGTATGTGGGTGGGGTCTGAGCTATCAGATACTGTCCAGCTAAACAGAGATGCACCTGTCTAGGGAAGTGATGGTACGGTATGGGGTGTACAGCTGGTTCGCCTCCCCGTGATGCACCATGGGTAACTCTAAATAAACCAGCAAATACTGGCGGCCTTACAAAGAAAGCTTCTCCTAAGTCCTGACCAACAGGATACAAACTACAATCTATAGACTTTGTGTGTGTGCGGTATATAGTGTGTGTCTGTGTGTGTGCGGTATATAGTGTGTGTCTGTGTGTGTGCGGTATATAGTGTGTGTGTGCGGTATATAGTGTGTGTGTGCGGTATATAGTGTGTGTGTGTGGTATATAGTGTGTGTATGCTGTATATAGTGTGTGTGTGTGGTATATAGTGTGTGTGCAGTATATAGTGTGTGTGTGTGGTATATAGTGTGTGTGTACGGAATTTAGTGTGCGGCATGACAATAGATGTGCAATGTGCTTGTTAAATATATTTTTATGCTTTCCATACAAGTATGCTACTAACATAGTGGGTGTGATATCACAGGAATATTTAGTGAAAAAATCAATAATATCTAGTGAGACTTTATAAAATGTGAAGTTTGGTGCACTTAATAAAAATTAGAATCGCAAAAGGTCGCACTGGCGATTTTTTTTCTAACACTCTTTATGCATATAAAGCGATTGTTCAGACATGCAGGTGAAATGTAATTAAATACACTACTTTAATGTAATATTACTTACAGTCACCAGGAGCTCTTCCTCTTCGTCTCTGAACTTCGCTCCAACCATCGCATCCATCTAATTGCTAGTCGGTGCAAACCAGTTGCTGTGCTTTTGCGATTAATACTTTGACGAAATTTTGCAGATAAAAAAAGAATGCTTGTCGATCGCAGATTCGCTTAATACTTCTGGTATGTCAGTGTCCATGTTGTGGGACTATGTGTGCGCATCTAAATTGTATTGATATGTAGAGAGAATCTAAATCGCACATCCTCATTCCTATACTTCTGATATGACAACTGTTTACAACTTGCAGCATTTCATTTGATAAAACATGGCTTTACAGCACTAGTATCAATCATTTGCTGTGCACTATTGAGAGGCATTAGTATACAGTTTAATCAAAGGGCATAGGCCCACTTACCGCGACAAGGTTGCCTCTTGTTAAGATGGAACCTACACTAACCATAGCGCGGCGCCGTGCGGCGACCACTGCGCCTCCACACCGCTCCAGCAGGCAATGGGATCCAGCAGCCACACAGTTGCCCCACTATACGGCGGAGCCACCTAGGCCTCGGATCCCATCACTCCACCAGCACAGCACAGAAGCAGCAACGGCCACCGTCCAGCGCCGCATGTGAACTGGTGCTAAGGGATCACCTGTTCACGGCTTCTAAATATTTTAAAATATTTTAAAAAAAATCCACATGAAATGCATATATAGATATATACAAAAATATAAAAATATATATAAAATATATATATATAAATATATAAAAATATATAAAAAATGTATAAAAATGGATATGGTCAGAGGATGTATAAGCGATAATACGAAAAAAATGTGTTGCCCTGAGGGATAGTGGAGTAGGGGGTGGGGGGCGCAGGTCCGAGGGGGGATCGAGGTGCTGATAGACAGCCAGACCTAGTCTTACTGGCATTTGATGAAAAATGGATATTCATGCAATTATGATTGATATCTTGTAGGAAGGACAAGAGATCTTCCTCATTACCACTCCAGATGAAGATGACATCATCAATATAACGGTACCATAGCACCAGGTTCACCCTCAGCCTGGGTGTGATATAATGGTCTTCCCATTCTTACATGAAAAGGATGGCATAGCTGGGGGAAAACCTGGTGCTCATGGCCGTCCCCCTGGTCTGGAGGAAAAATTTGGTTTCAAATCGAAAATAGTTGTGCGTCAAAATAAAATAAAACACCTCTAGTTAGGTATTCAATATGTTCTGTTGGATAGGAGCTGTTTTTCACTAATTGTCGTTTCATAGCATTTAATCCCGTTTCATGTTCAATAATAGTATATAAGGATTGAACATCCAACGTGCCCAGTGTCCAGTCCGATTTGAAGTCCAAATCCTCAATAATCTTTATAATTTGTGTTGTGTCCTTAATGTAGGATCTTGTTTTTATTACTATGGGTTGGAGTAGTCTGTCAATGTACTGGGACAGGTTGGATGTTATTGAGTCAATGCCTGAGATAATAGGACGTCCAGACGGATTTTGGAGTTCCTTATGTATCTTAGGCAGCCAGTAAAATATGGGGAGTCTTTGTTGTGTGTTTAGAATGAACTCGGCTTCCTGTTCTGAAAGGATCCTATCGTCTGTACCTTCATTGCAGAATTCTATAAGTGATTGATTAAATTCCTTAGTCGGATCTTTTGTTAATTTTTTATAGGTGGTATGGTCTGACAGCTGTCTGTTACACTCCTGATTTATATTTCTCTGTTTCCAGTATAACAATAGCACCCCCACATCCGCAGGTCTTATAGTTATATTATTTTGTGTTTGTAAATGTTTGATCGCTTGTATTTTTGATTAGATACATTGTTCCTTACGTTTTAGTTCTTTATCCGTTTCAAGTCGGTTTCCACACAGTTACGAAAAGTAACCATTTCGTTACTGCTTCGTAAATTTAGTAGATCTAGGTCTCAAATTTGTGTGTGTATTTATCATCCTTTTTTTTTCAGTGTAGGTAATAGGTTTTTTTAAGAAATATTTTTTTAAACACAAATTTCTAATACATTTTTTGATACTGATAAACATGTCAAATTTATTCATTTTTGCAGTTGGTGCGAATTTTAGACCCTTTTTTAAAAGTTTTTTCAGTGGTTCTGTCAAGAAGTGTTGATCACGAATATTCGAATTGCTAATTTTTATTGCGAATATAGGCACTTCGAGAATTTGTGAATATTTAGAATATAGTGATATATATTCGTAATTTCAAATATTTAAGATTTTTTTAAATCAGTACACATGATCCCTCCCTGCTTCTAGCTTGTGGACCAATGAGAAGGCTGCAATATCTTTGAGTAGTGTTGAGTAGGAGTAGTGTTGATTGCAAATTTTCGTAATGTGAATTTTCAATCGCCGAGTAAAAATATGATTCCTCTCTGCTTCCTGCTTGTAGGCCAATAAGTCATTGGCCCACAAGCAACTTAAGCAGAGGGAAAAATGACGAATATTCTAAAAAACTAATTTATAGCACTATATCGAATTTATTTGTTTTTCGAATATTCGTAATATTCTAAAACAAGAATATATAGCAATATAGCAAATATTCGGAAAAAAACCAAAAACAAATATAGAGCAATTTAGCTAATATAGTGCTATAATCTTCCTTGTCTAATAGTTGTAATTTTTTTCTCATCTGAAGTTCAGATTGGAAAAAAATTACAACTATAAAAAAAAAGATTATAGCTCTTTATTAGCTTAATTGGTCTACATTCGTTTTTTGAATATTCATAATATTCTAAAACAAGAATATATAGCAATATAGCGAATATTCGAAAAAAAAATGAATATAGAGCAATTTAGCTAATATAGTGCTATAAGCTTCTTTGTCTAATAGTTGTAATTTTTTTCTCATCTGGACGTCAGATTGGAAAAAAAAGACAACTATTAAAAAAAAGATTATATAACTATATTAGCTAAATTGCTCTACATTCGTTTTTTTTCAAATATTCGCTATATTGCTATATATTCTTGTTTTACAATATTACGAATATTCAAAGGAACTAATATATTCAATATAGTGCTATATATTCATTTTTTTTAATATTCGTCATTTTTCCAATCTAAAGTCATGATTCCTCCCTGCTTAAGTTGCTTGTGGGCCAATGAGTCATTGGTCCACAAGCAAGAAACAGGGATGAATCGTGTTTTTAATCGGCAATTGAAAAATTTGCATTACAAAAATTTCCATAACGAATATTCGCATTACGAAAATTAGCATTTTCGCATATTAAACGATCATTACCTTGCCAATTTTTCGAGTAAAAAATGTTTAGAATATAATGAATATTCGAATTTGCGAATATTTGACAAATTTCTAAAAAATATTCGCGAAATATTGCGAATTCGAATATGACCCCAGCCGCTCATCACTACTGTCAATGTGACCGTACTGAGGTTAATCACCGTGTCTTGTGCATTTCCTATATCTATATCTATCTTCTGTTGTAATTTCTTTGATTTTCTCTGACTTCTCCAAAGTCTTCTCTTCCCATTTCTTGGAGTAATGGTCTGTGTTGTGATTTCTGTGGAATTTCCCATATGTGATTGGCTTTGTGTTATATATGCTGGTTCCGTGTTGGTGATCTGTGGTAATAGTGATTGCTGTGTTCCCAATTCTGTTGTGTGTACCTGTTCCTCAGGTTGTACGATGGAGGTGAGTGTGGTATTCGATTTGGTGACTCATGTGCTGTCCGATATGTCCGTGATTTGTGGGGTCCTGTCTAAAAAAAATTCCCCTGTTAAGGTTTCTAATTTGTTTGTCACGGGGACATTTAACCTAGTTTGTGTATTAGTGTGTTCGTTAGTGTTGTTATCTATTTGTGTCATATTATCCAGTTAGTTTGGTTGTTTCTTTTGATGTTTGCTAGAGTGTACATTCTCAGTATTATTTTTTTATTTTTTTATTTTTTTATCCATAATTTCTCGCTCGAGTTTGTCTAAGCTTTTACATAATCTGTCCTGCAAGATGTTAAATTCATTGTTTTTTTGAGAATTTGTTGATCGTTTCCCTCATCCGTTTTATTTTTTCAGTAGTATCATTCAGTTCAGTTCAGAAGTATTTCAGTTCGTCTCCTGATGAACAATTGTGTTAATAACATGGATTGTGTCATCAGGAGAGATTCCCATTCCTCATTAAAATCTGCACTCTGGAGATCTTGTGCTGGAGTCTTTGATAGACATAAACCTTTTGGGATCGTACCCCTTTCTACATATTGTGTCAGGGATCTGATTTCCCATCTCTGTTTTAACTCTTTGTGTAAGAGTGTCTCCACTTCTCTAAAAGTTTCTGTCATTGTTTTGTTCACAATTATATTGTCCTCTGGTTTGTCAAAAATAAATGTGTCTGCTTTTAGTCTCTTGTTCTCTGTGTGATTCAAAATATCCATATTGACAAGGAGCACAGCCAGCTAGGAAGAAGATTAAATGATTATCAGAAGGTATAGCAGCTCACCTACTTGAGTAATATGTATAGGTGCTCAAAGTCTAAACTGACTCACCCAGTCAGAAAAGGATAAAATTAAAAGGCAAAAAATTAGACTGGCACTCTATATATGAAATCAGCAGATACAACAGACTTTGATGCAATAAATGGGTTAACATTTAATAGACTACAAATATTCACAGTAAAAAAGGTCATATACAAAAAAAACTAAAGTAAAATTTAAAAAAAAATATCACAAATGGAGGCAGAACCAATATAACCATATAACCTTTGGCCTACAATAAGGGAAAACTACCAATAATGGATACTGCCCCAAAAAAACGCAATAAAACCACATATGGATTTTTGAAAACATTACGGCACCAGATGAGGAGATATAATACATCCATTTTATATACCCCCTATTTTTATGCATTATTTCTATGTGATACCTTAAAGGATAACTGTCACATTTAGACCCTAATTTAAATTTTCATATATGTAGTTACTAATAACATGATATTTCAGAATCAGTTACTATTAGACTGACTTACCCCATATTTAATAGGATTCAGCCCTTAGCAACCAGTCTGCATAAAACTGCAATTTCACTATTCAGTTCAGATGGCTGCCACTGCCCTCACCCTGAGGCTAATCCCGCCTGCCCTCACTAGCCAGTAACAATAGCCCCCCAAAGGTGTCAGTAACCAGAGCCCTCCCCCTAAAGGGTTAATCTCCTGCAGCACAAAGGGGTCCTCTTACCACATGTTGCTTTCATTTATACACTGAGCAGACGGCAGATCTCCCTTCCCTGGTCTGCGCTGCTTCAACTCTGCCTTCTCCAGCTCTGCTGAGTGAGGGAGCGTCTGCCAAGCGCATGGACAGGGAGAAGTGCACACAGCCCAGGCACTGTTATCAGCTGCTGGGGAGGACCTGGCTTTAATCATTTACTTACAGTCCCTGGCTGTCAGTAATCTGACCTTGTACGCAGCGTCCTCCATCCTTCAACAGATAGACGGACCATGCCTAGCAACCTTATTTTAAGCACAGGTAAAAGTAGGCAGTACAGGGAACAAAAATGTGGAATTAAGGGGCAATTGAATACACAGTGAAAAGTTTAAATAGGGCCACCAAGGTGATATTAATCATAACAATCCAATACTCCCCCCAAAAATAATATGACAGCTATACTTTAATAACACCTTCCAAAAAAATCGGGTTAATATAACGCAACTGGATTAAGATCCACCCTGGTGTTTTGATTCAGCTCGGATAGGATTAAAAAATCCTGGGATGAAAAATTGCGGGTTACCACTGATGAAGAAGTCAGAGTCAAAACTTCGAAACGCGTTTGATGAAAGCATAATATGATATCCGCATGACCTTTATAGATATATTCTAATTTTGGAAGTGCTTACACTAATTCCAAGTCTAAGATCACTCCTGCTGACCTGAACACCGGGTGTCCATACAGCAGGTCAGCACAAGTAGTGCTAGACATGTGGGACGCCGAACATAGAGGACATCACCTACCCAGCAGGAATTGCACCCACTCCGTGCCAATACGGACCAGTGAGAATGCCGGAACACAGCACGATAAATCATACCAGATGCTGAACATACGGCTCCCCTCAGCCCGCAGGAGCAGATAAACTACGCAGTCTTTTAGAACGGTAACGGCGGCCAGTGCGCTCAGCTCGGGTAGGACGCCACCAAGTACTGGTTTGCTGCACATTCTTTACCTGACCGCATTATCTGCTGTATTTTCTGCTACGTTGCCACCTGCCAAAACTTAGGGTTAAATACCCAGGACTCCCGCATAACCCATACAGAGCAAGGCTGATTTATTTGTCCGTCCTAATAGACGGTCTGTGGAACGGGAGACCTGAATAGTAATATCCGGACTGTTCAAGATAGGAGAAATACGTACCTGGTATTTTACTTTCCTTGAGTACGGAGGCAGCACATCACGGGTTAATCCCATTCCCTTCAGGTTGTAGGACCGCCCACCTAGATAAATCAGAATAATTAATCAATTAATTAGCTCCCTAATATAGGGCGGCAACCAGAATACATCCTTGTGTTGAAAAAATAGATCCAGACACAAAACAATTCCAAAGAGAAAAAATTTATTAGGGAGGGTATCGATGTGCTGCCTCCGTACTCAAGGAAAGTAAAATACCAGGTACGTATTTCTCCTTTCCCTTTTCGTACTCCGGCAGCACATCACGGGATTTGCATAGATCCCAAAGGGGGGGCTTCCGCATCTAGTACTGCACTCAATACCCCAGTGCCGAAGGCCGAGCTCTTGGTATAGATGTCCAGGCGGTAGTGGTTCGCGAAGGTCAGTGTTGAAGACCAGGATGCTGCGTTGCAGATGTCTTCTAGGGAAACTTGCGCCTTTTCTGCCCAGGATACTGCAGTGGATCTTGTAGAGTGTGCCTTGACTGGGAACGGAGGAGAAATTCCCTCAAGAGCGTATGTTTCCATAACTGTAGACTTAATCCATCTTGCAATGGTATCCTTGGATGGACACTGCCCTCTTCTTGAACCGGCATATAACAGGAGGAGGTTCTCTACCTTTCTGAACTCCTTGGTTCTGAGAAGGTAAATTTCAATTGCCCTCTTAACATCTAGTGTATGTAACGTACTCTGTTGTTCATCGGAAGGATCAGGAAAGAACGCTGGAAGGAAGGACTCTCTGTTAATGTTAGAAGAAGATGAGACTTTTGGTTGGAAGAATGGCATGGTACGAAGTAGTACTCCGTCTTGAAGAATCCTCAGGTACGGATGTTTAGAGGAAAGGGCCCGTAGCTCTCCCAACCGTTTTGCTGACGTAATTGCAATTAGAAAGGACACCTTGTAGGTAAGCCATTTGAAATCCGCTTGCTGAAGAGGTTCGAATGGAGAAGTCGTTAATCTTCTAAGTACCAAGGACAGGTCCCAGACCTGTAAGGGTTCTCGAAAAATAGGCCTTAGCTTTTTTACTGCCTTAAAGAACCTGACGATGAGGGGGTGATGAATGAATCTATTCTCAGGTCATGGCATTTATCGCCTGTCATATGTGCCCTTAGTGTATTGGGTTTAAGACCCTTCTGAAAACCGTCCTTGAAGGAACTGCAGTACAGAAGAGATGTTAATGACTGAACCACCCGACTCACAGAGCCACTCTGAGAACTTATTCCAGATCTTGGCATACTTCATATTTGTCGATTGTTTACGAGAACAAAGAAGCGTATTAATTACTGAATCTGAGAGTCCTCTTTCTTCTAGCGCAGATCTTTCAGCCTCCAGGCTGTGAGGTGTAGTCTGTCCAGATGCTGATGATACAGACCCTCTTGAATTAAAAGATCCGGAACCAGAGGGAGCTTCCAGAATTCCCCCTTGGAAAGCTGGAGAAGAAGGGGAAACCACGACCTTCTCGGCCAGAACGGTGTGATTAGTATCGCCTGAGGCCTCTCTGCCAGGATCTTCCGAAGAACTCTCACAATGAGGGGGACCGGAGGAAAGATGTACACGAATAGGTGTTTCCAGCTGAAGGAAAAGGCATCCACCCGAGTTGGGTCTTCCCACTTGTTCAGAGAGCAAAACCTTGGCAGCTTCTGTTCCTTCTGGACGCCATCAAGTCCCATGCTGGCAGACCCCATTTGGCCACTATCTGCTGGAACACATCTTGATTCAGCTCCCATTCTGCTGGTTTGATCATCCTCCGACTCAGCCGATCCGCTTGAGTATTGCAGCAACCTTTGATATGCATGGCTCTTAATTCTAAAAGGTGGGATTCTGCCCAGGTGAAGATCTGTTTGCACAAGCTCAGGAGAACCGCATTCCTCGTTCCTCCTTGCTTGTTTAGGTAAAATACCGCCGGGAGATTGTCTGAACGCACAAGCACAGGCTTCCCTATTATCTCTGCTGCAAACTGGTGAAGAGCCAAGTGGACCGCCTTCAGCTCCTTGAAATTTGAAGATTGTTTCTTCATTTGCGGGGACCAGAGGCCTTGAACCCATCTGTCTTGGAGGTGTGCTCCCCAGCCTTGGCCAGATGCGTCTGTAGTGATTATGACCGGAGACATGAACTCGAAACTCTTCCCAGAGGAAAGATTCTTGGTCTGAAGCCACCAGTTTAGGCTCTGAATTGTTGAAGGCTTCAGCCTCACTCTTGCTTTCAGACTGTGGTGGCTGTGATGCCACGTTTGTAGCATATCCTGCTGTAAGTCCCTGGTATGAATCATGGCCCAAGGGACGGCATCGGCCGTCGCTGTCATATGTCCCAGTGTCTTCATGACTCTGCGAACCGAAGGACGATGTAAGGATAACAGGGTTCGTATCTCCTTCTTTAAAGTCCCAATCTTTACAGTTGGCAGGAAAAGTGTCATGCTGCGCGTGTCTATCGTGAACCCTAGGAAGGACTTGGAGGTAGTAGGGATGATTTCTGACTTCTTCCAATTTACTAGAAACCCCAGGGATTGAAGCAGTCTCACCTGCTTGCTGGAGATGGATCTGCAGAAGGTGTTTGGATTGGGCTGCCAGAAGCCAGTCGTCCAAGTAGGGGAAGACTTGTATATTCTGGAGACGAAGAGCCACCGTCACTATGATCGCAATCTTGGTAAAGATTCTTGGCGACGAGGAGAGGCCAAAAGGAAGAGCCTTGAACTGGAAGTGAGAAATGCCTTCCCTCCTCTGAATAGCCAGTCTTAGAAATCTTCTGGATGACACTCTTATGGGGATGTGTAGATACGCGTCCTTTAAGTCTAAGGATACCAAGTACAGATCTCTTGTGAGTACTGCTGTTATTGACCTTATAGTCTGCATTTTGAAATGAACTTTTTTCAGGTACTGATTTAAGTAACGCAGATCTATGATGAGACGGCTTCTTCCATCTGCTTTGGGTACGTGGAATACTCTGGAGTATACCCCCTTTCCCCTCTGGTGGTAAGGAACGGGTTCCAGTGCGCCTTTTCCTAGAAACTCTTCTAGTAAACGACCTAGTAGAGGATCTCCTTCTCTGTTTGTCAAAAAGCTGTCTCTTGGGAAGTGGTCGAACTCCAGTTCGTACCCTTCTCTGATGATCTGGAGACCCCAACTGTCTGAGGTGATCCGCAGCCACTCTAGATAGTAGTTTGACAGACGGCCTCCCACTTCCTGACCTGTGGCGTCAGAACTGCATGTTTGGTTGTTTGGATTCGTCAGGCTTTTTTCCTGGCTTTTCCGGAGCTGGTCTGAATCTGCGGTCAGATCTTCCTCTGGTTGAGCGCCCTCTAAAACTTGGCTTCCTATAATCCTGTCCTCTATAGGGACGAAAAAACTTCCGTTTGTCTCCACGTCTGGTTTGAGGGAAATTCAATGTCTTCTCCTCCATATTAGCTTCCAGAAGCTTATCCAGGTGGGAGCCAAAAAGTCTTCCAGGCTCAAACTGCAAGGAGCAGAGATTACTCTTAGACGAAGGATCCCCGGACCATAGCTTCAACCAGAAGGCTCTTCTAACTGAGTTTGATAGGGCCATATTCTTCGCCGTCAACCTTAATGTATCAAGAGGGAAGTCACAAAGGAACTCCGCCGCCATTTTCAACGATGGTAGTTGTTGCAGCAATTCCTCTCTTGCCACTCCATCCTCTATATCCCTGCCAAGTTGGCTTAGCCACACCCTGAGAGCCCGAGCTACAGGGACAGTCGCCATAGCAGCCTTGCTTAGGGAGGCCAGGTAGGTGTGCAGTCTCTTTAGGAGCCCATCTGCTTTCTTCTCCATAGGCTCTTTGAGCAAGGAGGAGTCGTCACTAGGAAACAGAGATTTCTTAGCTAAACGGGTAACCGCCGGGTCTACTCTTGCTGGGACTTCCCAGCTGGTGGATTCAGCAGGATCCGTTTTGTACGCTGCTCTAAATCTGGATCCCAGATTTATCTTTCCCACCGGCTGTTCCCATTCCTTACACATAATGGAACTCAAGACAGGGTGACTAGGAAACACAGAGGCTTTCTTTTTAGGGAAATAAAAAAGATTCTCTTCCTCCCTTTCGGATGTCTTTTCTTTCTTAGACTCCATGCTCCTTTTTACTTCCTTAATGAGCTGGTTAACATTACTCTTGTTAAACAGAAAGTTGTCCTCCACAATCTTGGACTCGGACTCAGAGTCTGAAGAGACTTCACCTTCAGAGCGTGAGGACTGCTCAGAGGACGACCCAGAAGATAACTGCTGTGTCTTGTTACTCTTCTTCCTATTTTTAGCAAGAAATTTCTTAAATAGAGACATCATCTTCCTGGTCTCTGCGTCAGAGGCCTCGTCTGAATGAGCACAATTCTTACATATATTGGAGGAGCAATCAGGAGGCAACGGCTGAATACAAGAGATGCACAAGGCTTGCTTAGCTTTGCGTTTCTTAGCAGATCTAGACTGAGACACCCTAGGAGGGTTCCCACTGCACTGCTCACAGCAATCCTCTAGACATTCATCAGGCAGAGGCTGATCACATAAATGGCACAACCTGTGCCTGCTCTTTCTGGCCCTCTTCCCAGGTCTGCTTGAGGAGCTGGACATCTGTAACACATAATACAGGAACCAGTAAATAAGAGAGGAGCTATATAAGGATTTGCCTGACACAGGACAGGCAGAAATTACCTTTACAATACCAGAGCTCTGCTGCCAGGCACATGCGGCAGCGAGCACTACAGACAGCCAGTTTAAATACTTACAGCTGCTACAGGTAGGCGGCGGCATGCAGGGTGACGTCAGACGCCCAGCGCCTGCGTTCCACCAAGCGCTTCTGCGCTCCACGAAACCGGAAGTCCGGAACCGGAATACTGCTGCCGCAGGAGGAGGCACCCGGGGTGACGTCAGGACGCCCAGCGCCTGCGTTTCACCCAGCGCTTCTTGCGTTCCACAAACCGGAAGGTCTGATGAAGGAGGAGGCACGTGAGAGAACGTCAGACGCCCAGCGCCTGCGTTCCACCGACCGCTTCTCTGCGCTCCACTATTACCAACCCAGGTCGCCGGTGCGGTAAGCGCTGCCTCTAATGCAGAAAGTGCGTCCTGAAAAAACACAGGCGCAAACGCAAGGGGCCAGGAAATATACATGGCCAAAAAAGAGAAAAAAAAAAGTCAAAAACAGGCTACCTGATCCAGGTAACCAGCCGCTAGGTGGGCTTACTGAAGGACAATAAAAAAACACAAGGATGTATTCTGGTTGCCGCCATATATTAGGGAGCTAATTAATTGATTAATTATTCTGATTTATCTAGGTGGGCGGTCCTACAACCTGAAGGGAATGGGATTAACCCGTGATGTGCTGCCGGAGTACGAAAAGGGAATGAAAGTATATCTAGTTTTTTTGTGATTATATATTGCAGCTTGCACCAGAATCATATTGTGATTGTACTCAGAATACTTCCCTGTGTTACACAGGGGACATATCTTGCTTCTATGTGAATATATATCACCAGTATACTCACATATGACCTACTTAATACAACTTGCTCGAATATTGTATCTATCACATTTTACCTATTGTTGGATACTTCACCTGGATATCTGAGCATCTTCGATCAGTACAGTATCTGGTTCACAATTGACTGACTTTCGTTGCTCCGAGTGTCACGGACCCCCTATTACATCTCTGTGTGACACAGTATAGGAACCTACACAACCTTATACTGTACCACTTTATGACCTGCACATTTCGCCTCTATTTGTGAGATGTTTTTACTTTTTTTACTTTAGTTTTTTTCTATATGACCATTCTGTTTTTTGCCAGTGTAGGGAGAGGTTGCTGTGTGGAGCAGGGACAGACTGTTAGAGACACCAAATGCTAGTTAATAGGGCCACAAATGTCTTAATAAGGACTGTTATAGGTGTGCTATCGATAGGTATGACATACTGAGGGGTGTAATATAAATATACTTTATAACATAGAAAGTATATTATAGTGCATTTGTATTGTGCAGCAGTTGTGTGCAGTTCTGCTGCAATACTGCAGCTATACAGAGGGACAAACGCTATTGCAACAACTAATTGCAATTGGTGTAATATACCAGTTGCCCCCCAAAAAAATCTGATTGAGGCAGGGGTGTGATATACCTATAATATCATTTCTATATAGTGCATTTGTATTGTGCTGCATTTGTGTGCGGTTCTGCTGAGATACCGCAGCTATACAGAGGGACAAATGCCATTGGAACAACTAATTGCAACTGGTGTGATATACCAGTTGCCCCCAAAAAATCAGATTGAGGCAGGGTTGTGATATACCTATAATAAAATTTCTATATAGTGCATTTGTATAGTGCAGCATTTGTGTGCGGTTCTGATGAGATACCACAGCTATACAGAGGGACAAACTCCATCGGAACAACTAATTGCAACTGGTGTGATATAGCAGTTGCCCCAAAAAAACTTTGATTGAGGCAGGGGTGTGATATACCTATAATATAATTTCTATATAGTGCATTTGTATAGTGCAGCATTTGTGTGTGCGGTTCTGCTGAGATAGCGCAGCTATACAGAGGGACAAACACCACTGGAACAACTAATTGCAACTGGTGTGATATAACAGTTGCCCCCCCAAAAAACTGATTAAGTGTTATATATATACCTGCTTCCACAAATACTGCTCTTCTCTAGGGACTTTGGCACAGAGTCATTTTGAAAATGACAGAGGAAGAGGCAGTCCGTTCCGCAGGATGGTAGGGATAGGGATAGTTGGAGATGGTAGGGAAGTGGGAAGTTAGAGAATGTGCATGCAATTACATCAAAGGATGCACCAGAGCTGGTTGAGTGGCTCACTTAGCTTTCTGCTTCTGCACCCTCCTCATCCTCTGTATCAGCACCCTCCTCACTCTCTGCTATGTGCACCCCCAAAGACACCACCACCACCACCACCATATCCCCTCCACTCGAGTCAGAGGAATTATTTTCCCATCAATTTCCAGACCTTACCAATGTGCATCCATTCTTAGCATCGGATGAGGAAGAGGAGGTAGGAACGGCCGCCACCTAGCGGTCTGACAATAGTACCCAGATCAGCCCAAGAAGGGTGGGCCCCGCTGTTGCTGCCTACTCCGAGATCTCTAATGTCAGTGTTGGTGACGATGATGACGTGTCGATGGATGTCACGTCGGTGCCCACAGGAGAGGAAGAGGACGGGAGTTCCGAGGGAGAGACAGAGCGGCAGAAGTAGGAAGTAGGAGAAGCAGGCAGAACTTGCATGGCACAGGAGACAAAAAGCAGACTGCAAATGTATCTGGAGCGAGCCATCCACCATGCACGGTCACATCTCTCAGGACGCCGGCACATGGTTTCGCAGTGTAGGCTTTTTTTAACATGTCAGCTGCTGAAAATAGTGTTGCCATCTGCAGCCTGTGCTGTCAACACATACGGTAAGTCACGGTAAACACAACACTCACGTAGGGACAGCCGCCTTAAGAAGTCACCTGGCCTCCTATCACCAAGCCCAGTGGAAGCAAAACTGTCAGAACCCACAAAGCCATACTCCGAGTGCTCAACAGCCTGCCTCTTCTCCTCCCATTTGTCCTCCACTTCACCTTGAACTGTGCAGTTGTCGCGTTCATCTGGCAGAAGGCAGGCTTCCGTGGCCCAAATGTTTGAGCTTAAAAAATGATGACGCTGATTACTCCTCTTGCCCAACGGCTGACCGCTGGCTTGTTGGAACTGCTAGCTTGCCAACTACTGCCAGATAAATTGTTGGACTCGGAGGCCTTTAGAAAATGTGCTGCTATTGGCACACCGCAATGGAAGGTCCCCAGAAGGAAATATTTCTCCCAGAAGGACATCCCTGAACTATATGGCCACGTTCAGCAGCAAGTTAATATAGCTCTGACACACAGTGTCGGTGCCAAGATACATCTGACCACAGACACAGGCATAAAAGGTGCATAACTTTTACTGCCCGCTGAGTGAACCTTCTGACGGTCATCAAGCATGTAACCCATGGCACCCGTGTGGATTTGGTCTTATCACCACTGATTGCATGCAGGCTTGCCTCTTTTTCTCCTCCTCCTCCTCCTACTTCATCCTCCGTCTCCTCCTCGGCTGACTCCTCCTTTTCCACTGCTACTGCCTCTTCCGCTGCACCCCCAAGCTCCCCAGAACCTTTTCGACGTGCCAGGTGAGACATTGCCATGCTGTGCTGCGGTTGTTGTGCCTGGAAGCCAAGAACCACACCGGTCCTGCATTCCTTTTATCTCTGCGGTCACAGGCTGATCAGTGGCTAACCCCGCTCAATTTGACAGTTGGTAAAGTGGTGTGCGACAGCACTGCCAATCTGCCAATCTGCTGAGTGCGCTGAAACAAGGCAAAATTACACACATGCTGTGTAAGGCATACATCCTAAACTTAGTTGTACCTTACGCCTTCTTTCTGGAGCGTGCATTGCGTTGTGTCATTGATCAAGTAGTCGAGGAGCAGGAGCAAGAAGATGAGGAAGTTGCAATGCTCAATGAATTCCCAGGGGGGAATTTTCCATCTGAGACAAGTCAGCAGAGGAGGGTGGTGCCTGGGGGAGGAGGAGGAGGAGCAAGAAGAGCAAGCTTTAAAGGGAACCTGTCACCGGGATTTTGTGTATAGAACTGAGAGCATGGGTTGCTAGATCGCCGCTTGCACATCCGCAATACCCAGTCCCCATAGCTTGGTGTGCTTTTATTGTGTAAGAAAAATAATTTTATACATATGCAAATTAACCTGAGATGAGTCCTGTATATGAGATGAGTCAGGGACAGGACTCATCTCAGGGTAATTTGCATATGGATCAAATCGGTTTTTTTTACACAATAAAAGCACACATAGCTATGGGGACTGGGTATTGCGGATGTGCTAGCGGCCATCTAGCAAACCCATGTCCTCAGCTCTATACACAAAATTCTGATGACAGGTTCCCTTTAAACTTTTCTGGGATCCCTGGTGTTGTCCGTGGATGGGGGGAGGAGACCGAAGACAAAATTCTCCTGGGCAATGAGCAGGAGCCAGGCCGCTCCACCGCTTCCAATTAAGTGAAAATGGGGGCCTTCATGCTCCAGTGTTTGAAGAGGGACCCCTGCATAAAAAGCATACAGGGCAAGGACCAGTACTGGATGGCAACGTACTTAGACCACCGGTACAAACACAAAATGGCGGACATGTTACAATCATCAGAATGCAGCATTTCCAGGCCTTGCTTCAAGAGACGCTGCATTCTGCTGTTGCGGGCGCTGGCAGAAGAATTTCAATTTAAAGATTGTTTGGACGGCACTCCGTAAATATGTTCTGGTGCTCGGCGGTAAACCAATAAACATATGATTTATAAAACTGCGGCACTCAGGTAAGTAGATAAATAATGCTTTTTTTATTCTTTTTTATCCATTCAGGAAAATTATTAAATAGACTAAGGCAGTGTTTCCCAACCAGTGTGCCTCCAGCTGTTGCAAAACTACAACTCCCAGCATGCCCGCACAGCCAAAGGCTGTCCAAGCATGCTGGGAGTTGTAGTTTTGCAACAGCTGGAGGCACACTGGTTGGGCAACACTGGACTAAGGCCAACGTAACGTTTCAGTCTCGTCCCGAGACCTTGTTCACTGCCTGAAATAAGACAACAATTGTAGTACATGTATCAACATGATTGTATATATAGTTGTACAAAATCCTGGATAATAAAGATATACATCAGAGTACATTGATACGATCAAGTATATGAGGCATGCAGCAAATTAGAAACACTCATATGGAGAGATAACTTGTAGGAATGATTTTACATCATATACCCAAGGGAGGTCATTAATAATAGAGGTAGAATGCAGAGTGACACAAAGGTCAGAAGATTCCTATTATGCGAAACAAAATCGAGACCTGTAAAGAAAATTTATATTTCTATGTAAATATATAAGTTAGTCTTAGGGAAGGTATACACTATATCTATGTGTATATGCATAAATATATCCATATTCACATGTTGGTGGTAAGCCACTGTAGTATGTTATTAATACATTGCGCAAGGTAAATTCCAGGACATTCACATTCTACCCTGTGAGTCACTAAACTAAGTCTGAAGAGAGTGGACCAAAGAGTGCCAAAATAGAAAAATTGGACTGATCTATATAGCTTATACCTGAATAAAAAGAGATGTCTGGTGCGCTGGATTTCGTCCTGGGGAATAGACGTTAAGCAATCTGACGTCATCGCGCCGGAATTTCCACCTACAGAGAAACAATTGTGGGTACCAATCCTACTGCGCATGCAAGAAGAGGGTGGTTTGAAGATGTGTTGGTCACTTTGGATATGAGATCATTCTTGCAGCCAACCCATCGACAGCCGCCCTCCGGATTCAGCCTCAGGGAACGCCTAGAACGTCAGGTGTCCGACAACTTCTGGTTAACGGCCGATGTGGACGCTCTGAAAAGCGAGGAACCTCTTGACTACTGGGTGTGCAGCCTTGACCTGTGGCCAGAGCTGGTACAATTTGCCATGGAACTCTTGGCTTGCCCCTAATCAAGTGTCCTGTCCAAAAGGACGTTCAGTGCAGCAGGGGGGATCATGACCGATAAGCGCACTCGCTTAGCTCGCGACAGTGTGGACTACCTCACATTTCTAAAAATGAATGACATGGATCTCGGAGGAATTCAAGACCTGTGATGACCACGTTTAATTGAATTTCCTCGTGACAGCACACAAATATCTGCCACTACCCAGAACAAATAATGGTCCGTGTCTTAGGTAAATACAGTGGCATAAAAGGCCTTTTCTGTCCGGTGAATGCCTAATGTTTGGGACCTCGGAGGAATTCAACACCTGTGACAACCACGTGGTATCGAATTTCAACTATATTCAGGTTTGCCTGCCATTAAAGTGAATGGGACCCGCCGCAAACATGCTGTTCGCGAACATTTGATTGCATTCGCGCGTTCACCGTTGCGAATCGTCCCGGCCAATGTTCGTCCATCACTAGTGGACAATATTTATGCAAATTGTGAGTAAGCCAGGAAAGAAAGACATATGCATAATAGCCATGTGAAGCCATTTATTGATGTATACTTCACACTTGGAAGTTAGTCAGCCTGAGCGTGAACAGAATCTATACCTCACCAAATGCCTGTTACTAGGATTACAGCCACAGCTAACTGTGATGTGCTATGTATGGATTAAAATACAACTACCTCTTCCATGTCAATGAACCTGTACATCTACCGCAAGACAACTGATTACAAGTAAACAGTAATTTATACGAATGGACTCCTCTTTATTTCCACACATCATTTGCACCTAAGGGTGCTGGTGTGACAAACCCCAGGGACCCTGCCTTCCTTGCACCTTATACCCTGTAGCATCAAAGGCAAGTCAACCAACATCTGGCAGGAGATCCCTCAACACCAGAGTGTGCCCCGAAGGAATCCGGTGCCTTTATAGCATGGCGGCCCAGGGAGCTGCAGAAATCTGAGTACCACCTACTGCACCCATCAGACCACCACACTTACACATTGCCCCTGCTATCCCGGTCACAGCAATAACAATACAATACAAGGCTCATGTCCCACTTTTTTTGGGCTTGTTAAAAACTCCATGACATTCATGCATTTTTTAGAATATATATTTTTTTCCTTTAGAGAAGCCTATAGGAAAACTCTTGAAAAATGTCACACTTAAAGCATGAGTCAGAAAACAAGTCATTTTAGCAAAAGATGCAGTAATCACCCTAAACATACAGAACCTAATTTTCACATACCAAAGAAGCAATCCTTATCTTGATGCTTAATAAATATTCTCCTCAATTGCTTGTTAATTGCTTAGTGACTGACAATTTTGCTTTTCTCCTCAGAAGAACCTAAGATGTTTTTGGCTACGCGGGCACTTTGACATTTGGATGAATAACACTGTTTTTCCTTGCATTTGTTGCTAGGTTACCCTTTGTCTCGAGCCTGGGTCACCTAGCCCCTTAGCCTTTATTTAATCCAGCAACAAAGTGAAAAACAGCACAACACATTTAAGCTTTAAATATTTCTTAGTGGATAAGTATCTAAGCAAGAAAAGTATATAAAATTGATATAATTAAAATAATTCTTAATATAAGCCATTGTTAGGTAAGCTTTAGCCTTTAAAACTGCTCTGTAGTGCATCTCCATTAACACTGAATGAACACTCAAAACCACAGAATGCTAAACGTAAAGGGGTTCTACGGAATTGTTTTAAAATACCTCTTTTAACAAAGAGAGAAGACGCTTTGAGCAGTACTTAGCTTTTCATCAGTACACAATTCTGCAATCCTGACATGGATCATTTGACCACTGCCAACAATAATTTTTCTTTTTTTCTGGAAACTTATCCCAAAATCATGGACAACCAACATTTTTTACGTACATATTGGAAAACCATAATGGATGATAAATATTATAAGTATTACATTCTTTAACTCAGTTATACTGATAAGAACTTATTACCAGCATTTACTTTGAGCTGCAAAATGATGACAATTACCACCAAAATAATCTACAGTCGTGGCCAAAAGTTTTGAGAATTACATAAATATTGGAAATTGGAAAAGTTGCTGCTTAAGTTTTTATAATAGCAATTTGCATATACTCGAGAATGTTATGAAGAGTGATCAGATGAATTTCATAGTACTTCTTTGCCATGAAAATTAACTTAATCCCCCAAAAAACTTTCCACTGCATTTCATTGCTGTCATTAAAGGACCTGCTGAGATCATTTCAGTAATCGTCTTGTTAACTCAGGTGAGAATGTTGACGAGCACAAGGCTGGAGATCATTATGGTTAAAATGGCAGACTTAACGTGTTAAAAGGAGGGTGATGCTTGAAATCATTGTTCTTCCATTGTTAACCATGGTGACCTGCAAAGAAACGCGTGCAGCCATCATTGCGTTGCATCAAAATGGCTTCACGGGCAAGGATATTGTGGCTACTAAGATTGCACCTCAATCAACAATTTATAGGATCATAAAGAACTTCAAGGAAAGAGGTTCAATTCTTGTTAAGAAGGCTTCAGGGCATCCAAGAAAGTCCAGCAAGCGCCAGGATCGTCTCCTAAAGAGAATTCAGCAGTGGGATCGGAGTGCCACCAGTGCAGAGCTTGCTCAGGAATGGCAGCAGGCAGGTGTAAGCGCATCTGCATGCACAGTGAGGCAAAGACTTTTGGAAGATGGCCTGGTGTCAAGAAGGGCAGCAAAGAAGCCACTTCTCTCCAAAAAAAACCCATCAGGGACAGATTGATCTTCTGCAGAAAATATGGTGAATGGACTGCTCAGGACTGGGGCAAAGTCATATTCTCCAATGAAGCCTCTTTTCGATTGTTTGGGGCATCAGGAAAGGCTTGTCCGGAGAAGAAAAGGTGAGCGCTACCATCAGTCCTGTGTCATGCCAACATTAAATCATCCTGAGACCATTCATGTGTGGGGTTGCTTCTCATCTAAGGGAGTGGGCTCACTCACAATTTTGCCCAAAAACACAGCCATGAATAAAGAATGGTACCAAAACACCCTCCAACAGCAACTTCTTCCAACAACCCAACAACAGTTTGGTGAAGAACAATGCATTTTCCAGCACGATGGAGCACCGTGCCATAAGACAAAAGTGATAACTAAGTGGCTCGGGGACCAAAACGTTGATATTTTGGGTCCATGGCCTGGAAACTCCCCAGATCTTAATCCCATTGAGAACATGTGGTCAATCCTCAAGAGGCGGGTGGACAAACAAAAACCCACTAATTCTGACAAACTCCAAGAATTGATTATGAAAGAATAGGTTGCTATCAGTCAGGAATTGGCCCAGAAGTTGATTGAGAGCATGCCCTGTCGAATTGCAGAGGTCCTGAAAAAGAAGCGCCAACACTGCAAATACTGACTCTTTGCATAAATGTCATGTAATTGTCGATAAAAGCCTTTGAAACGTATGAAGTGCGTGTAATTATATTTCACTACATCACAGAAACAACTGAAACAAAGATCTAAAAGCAGTTTAGCAGCAAACTTTGTGAAAACTAATATTTGTGTCATTCTCAAAACTTATGGCCATGACTGTAGACAAGTACCACCAGCCTCAAAAAACATCATTATTTTTTTACGGACACAGGAAAAAAGCCACCTATTTTTACTGACTGTCCAAAAATTTCTGGACAATTGACAACCCTACCACTGAACTGGCTACCGGCTCTTCCTCTAACGTTGCACCTGGATGTGCTCCTCTTTCATCCTGTTGCATATAATAGACATAGCTAGGTGACCACTTGATTCACTCCAAAAAGGCAGACATTCTAGCCCGTGCCCCCAACCCTGATAAACCATGCTCCCAACTCCAGTAAGCCACAGCTTCTCCCCACAATGCCTGGCAAAAGGAAATAAAAAATACTGGAAAAACCTAAAGGGACACTGACATGCCCAATAAGCATAATTATCTATATATATGCATGCTTAGGTCTTCTATTGTGTATTAAAAACATATAAGTCTAACTCATGTCCACCTTATGAACACTGCAAACTGATGTTTTATAACCTGATGTAATCGGTCTTCTTTCTGCCCAAGGGGCGGCGTTTCAGCTTCACTTCTGCCCAGCCAGCTGCGCCCCAACTGCCGTTTTGAAGCGCCGCCCAGCTCATCAATATTCACTTCGCTGCTAGCTTCTGCTGTCCCCGACGTTCCGCGTTCACATAGCTTTCTACTGGGCATGTGCGGAATCTCGGAACGTCGGGGACAGCAGATGCCGCCCAGCGAAGTGAATATTGATGAGCTGGGCAGCGCTTCAAAACGGCAGTTGGGGCGCGGCTGGCTGGGCAGAAGTGAATCTGAAACGCCGCCCCTTGGGCAGAAAGAAGACCATTTACATCAGTTTATAAAACATCAGTTTGCAGTATTCATAAGGTGGACAGGAGTTAGACTTATATGTTTTTAATACACAATAGAAGACCTGTTCATGCATATATATATAGATAATTATGCTTATTTGGCCTGTCAGTGTCCCTTTAAGGTGAGCTGTGCAGGGGCCCGGAGTCCTTCTTTCACCTTCAGTCATGTTGGCTGGCTCTAGTGACTGATTGGGGGTGAGAGAAGCCTTCAGTCAGTCAGTTTGTGGCTGTAGTTAATGCTTATGCAGCGCAATGCTGTTGTCTGAACATGGAGTCACAGAAAAGGAGGACATCTAAGCGTCTGTCCAGGCCTTGCACCAGATAGAAGACGCCAGAGAAAGCCAGGAAACCAAACTGTCTGGCCTAAGGTTGGCTGTCTGGCCACCCAAGATGTAGCTGCCCATCTGTTATTAGAGGAGCACAATAATATTGGGAAAGTAAGACCATTTTTAGTTGGACAATAGGAAACTTATCTGTGCTCCAGACTGTGAACATGGGCAATGGATGGTTGGCATCTGTGTACAGTTTGTTTGTCCCTCAGACCCTTTCACTTTAGTGACTGAATATTGTGGGGAAATTGGAGCATGATGGTGCATGCTATGATTCTCTTGGCATAGACAGTCTGTGTGGAAAATTGCTCATGTGAAGACAACCCTAGAGGGTGATTTATCATGTTACATTGTTGTAATTTATGCCAAATTTATAAAATATTTTAAAGGCCACAACCCCCCATCATGCCCTCAACATAATGCATCACAAAGATCCCAAAAGCAAACAGGCTGCTTGGTGGAGAAAAAGACGGACAGCATAGTGTGGAAAAACTCTCAAATATTCCCTTTAATTCAGACCCCTTTCTAAGAGCCCTGGTTGCAGAAAAGGTAGTACTGCGCATGTGTTGTATTGGCACATGCATAGTGAAAACTGGAAAAATAAATCAAGGACAAAGGTATTTTCTCTGACGGACACTATGGAGGGCAGCACCCCCACCACCACCACCACCTGATTGTGGACTGTAGATTTACAAACAGATGGCAACGTGCAGTGTCCATATGTACAGAATAAGAGCAGATACTGAGAACTGCACCCAGAATACAGGACAGAAGAAGTGGTACTGTGCAGTGTCTATATATACATAATAAGAGCAGATACTGAGAATTGCACCCAGAATACAGGACAGAAGAAGTGGTAATGTGCAGTGTCTATATATACATAATAAGAGCAGATACTGAGAATTATACCAGTATACAGGACAAGAGAAGTGTTACTGTGCATTTTCCGTATACAGTATAAAGTACTTAATAAGATCAGATACTGAGAATTACACCCAGTATATGGGACAAGAGAAGTGGTACTGTGCAGTGTCCATATACAATACACTTACTAAAAGCAGATACTGAGAATTACACCCAGTATACAGGACAAGGAAAGTGGTACTGTGCATTGTCCATTCATACTGAATAAAAGCAGATACTGAGAATTATACCCAGAATACAGAACAAGAGAAGCGGTACTGTGCAGTGTCCATATATAGAATAATGGCAGATATAGAGAATTAAACCCTGTATATAGGAGAGGAGCATTGGTACTGTGCAGTGCCCATACAGTGCTGCCCATAATTATTCATACCCCTGGAAAATTTTGACTTAAAGTTACTCAAGGTGATGGCAAAAAGACCCTCCAACCTGTAAGATTTGGAGCTCATTGCTAAAGATGAATGGGCAAAAATACCTGTGGAGACATGCAAAAAGCTGGTCTGCAATTATAGGAAGCGTTTGACTGCTGTAATAGCCAATAAAGGCTTTTCTATTGATTATTGAGAAGAGTATAAATAATTTTGGACTGGGCACTTTCTGCTCAAATGTAAATAAAAGCTGAGAAATGTTTTTTTTTCCCCCACAATAATGCCTCTTGTACATCGTCTTATAATCTTTTGGGAGACACCTATGTAATTTCCCGTCAAAAAATTACTTGCTGGTTGAATGAAAGTAACTAAGTCAAAATTTGCCAGGGGTATGAATAATTAAGTGCAGCACTGTATATACTAAATAATAACAGTTCCTGAGGGCTACACCCAGTATACAGGTGTCACGGAAGGTGTACAGAAAACACAAAATGAAGATCCGACTGACTGGATCCAAAACTAAGGAACCAAAGGGAGAGCCCTGCAACAGACCTGGCTCTCTCCCTAACTGCTCAGCCTATGCAAAAATCTCAATGGTAGATGATCGCATATCCTTGTTCCTCGACTGTATAACACCTGAACACCCTATAATAGTGAGGGGACACGACCACCAGCTCCCTACACTTGATACGGAGGGAGTCAGGGTCACCTGGGATCCAGCAAACAGGAAAACACAAATGAATGAACAAAACTTATCTGTAGAAGACTCAGTAGTAGCATCCAGCATGCACACACTCCAGGAAGATGTATAAACCGCAAAGTGATGCAGTATGGGAAGGGATTTAAAGGGATGCAATCAGTGCAACTACATGACAGCTGAGAGAGGCTAACGAGATTAGAAACGAAAGCAAAACAAAAGGAACCTCAAGCAGGAGGTTCTGAAGGAACGTCTGTACAAGCTTCTCAGATGTCTGGTGGTGACAGTACCCCTCCTTCTACGAGTGGACTCCGGACACTCAGAGCCCACCTTCTCAGGATGGGACCTATGGAAAGCCCTGATGAGACGAGAGGCCTTAATGTCCGTCACTGGGACCCACATCCTCTCCTCAGGACCATAACCCTTCCAATGAACGAGGTACTGGAGAGAACCGCGGACAACACGAGAATCCACAATCCTAGAGACCTGAAATTCAAGATTACCATCAACCACAATCAGAGGAGGAGGCAAAGACGAGGGTACAATGGGTTGGACATAAGGTTTTAATAAGGACTTATGAAAAACATTATAGATCTTCCAAGTCTGAGGAAGATCAAGACGGTAGGCAACAGGATTGATGACGGACAAGATTTTGTAAGGCCCAATAAACTTAGGACCCAACTTCCAGGAGGGAACCTTCAATTTGATATTCTTAGTAGACAACCACACCAGATCACCAACATTCAGGTCCGGACCAGGCACACGTCTCTTATCCGCCACACGCTTATATCTCTCACTCATGCTCTTTAGATTATCCTGAATCTTTTGCCAAATAGATGACAAAGACGAGGAGAATCTGTCCTCATCAGGTAAACCAGAAGACCCCTCTCCAGAGAATGTCCCAAACTGCGGATGAAACCCATATGCACCAAAAAATGGTGACTTATCAGAGGACTCCTGACGTCGGTTATTTAAAGCAAACTCAGCAAGGGACAAAAAAGAACACCAATCCTCCTGATTCTCCGCCACAAAACAGCGCAGATATGTCTCCAGATTCTGATTGACGCGCTCTGTCTGGCCATTCGACTGCGGGTGGAAAGCAGAAGAGAATGACAACCGAACCCCCAAGCGAGAACAGAAAGCCTTCCAGAATCTGGAAACAAACTGCGTGCCCCTATCAGAGACTATGTCTGAAGGAATACCATGCAATTTGACAATGTGATCAATAAATGCCTGCGCCAGCGTCTTAGCATTGGGCAAACCAGGAAAAGGGATGAAATGCACCATTTTGCTAAAACGGTCCACCACCACCAGAATCACAGTCTTCCCTGCGGAACGAGGCAGGTCCGTAATGAAGTCCATGGTCAGATGTGTCCAAGGACGGGAAGGAATGGGTAATGGAAGGAGAGGACCTGATGGCCGTGAATGAGGGACCTTGGCACGAGCGCAGGTCTAGCAGGCTGCCACAAAACCCTCAACTGACTTACGAAGCGCCGGCCACCAGAATCTCTGAGCGATGAGATCCACTATGGCTCTTGCCCCCGGGTGCTCCTTAAAAATCTTGTGTCTTAAAGCGAGAGGCACAAACAACCTCCCAGGAGGACAAAGATCAGGAGCCTCTGACTGGGCTACCTGAACCCCTGCCTCCAATTCAGGATAAAGAGCAGAGACCACCACCCCTTCAGCCAAAATGGGACCTGGGTCTTCAAAATTCCCACCTCCCGGAAAACAACGTGACAGGCCATCCGCCTTCACATTCTTAACCCCAGGGCGGAACGTAACAACAAAATTAAACCTTGAAAAGAACAAAGACCATCTGGCCTGTCTCGGGTTCAGACGCTTGGCTGACTCCATGTAGGCCAGATTCTTATGGTCAGTAAACACGGTAATAGGGTGTCTGGCTCCCTCTAGCCAATGGCGCCATTCCTCAAAAGCTTACTTGATGGCCAACAACTCCCTATCTCCCACAGCGTAATTTCTCTCTGCGGATGAGAGTTTCTTCGAGAAATAGGCACACGGTCGCCATTTGGCAGGAGAGGGACCCTGAGACAAGACCGCACCCACACCCACCTCAGAAGCGTCCACCTCAACTATGAAGGACAGAGAAATATCAGGTTGTACCAAGATGGGAGCGGAAGCAAAACTCTCATTGATACTAGAAAAGGCCTTACGCGCCTCTACCGACCAGGAGGAAAAATCTACCCCCTTTCTAGTCATATCAGTGAGTGGTTTAACAACAGAGGAATAATTCAAAATAAACTTCCTGTAATAATTGGCAAAACCCAAAAAACGCATCAGCGCCTTCTGATTCTCAGGAAGCTCCCACTCAAGCACAGCGCGGACCTTCTAGGGGTCCATGCGAAAACCAGAAGCAGGGAGAAGAAACCCCAGAAATTGAATTTCTGGAACTGCAAACACACATTTTTCCAGTTTAGCGTACAATTTATTCTCCCGCAGGATGAGCAAGACCTGACGTAGGTGGTCCTTATGAGTTTTGAAATCGGGAGAAAAAATCTAAATGTCATCTAGATACACTAATACAAATTTCCCCTTAAATGACAAAAAATGCTGTTCACAATATGCTGAAAGACGGCTGGAGCATTCATCAAACCAAAAGGCATAACCAAATTCTCAAAATGGCCCTCAGGGGTATTGAAGGCCGTCTTCCATTTGTCTCCTTCTCTGACCCTGACCAGGTTGTATGCCCCTCTTAGATCCAACTTGGAAAAACTTTAGCCCCAACAATCTGGTTAAACAGGTCCGGATTCAGAGGAAGCGGATAAGGGTCACGAATTGTGATACTGTTCAGCTCCATGGAATCCAGACATGGTCTTAAAGAACCATCTTTTTTCCTAACAAAGAAAAAACCAGCGGCAACAGGTGACTTCGAGGGTCGTATGTGTCCCTTTCTCAGACTCTCAGAGATATAAGCACGCATAGCGACCCTTTCAGGTTGGGAGAGATTGTATAAACGAGATTTAGGCAGCTTGGCGCCTGGGGTCAGATTAATAGGGCAATCGTACTCCCTGTGAGGGGGCAATTCCTGAACACCACTCTCAGAAAACACATCCGAAAATTCTGAGAGAAAAGATGATACAGTCTTAGTAGAAACCTCAGAAACAGATGTCGTGAGGCAATTCTCTCTGCAAAAGTCACTCCAACCATTTATTTGCCTCGCTTGCCAATCAATGGTGGGGTTATGTTTAGTGAGCCAGGGTAGCCCCAACACTAGAGGAGTAGGCAACCCGCTTAGGACGAAATATGACACATCCTCAACATGAGTATCACTCACAATCAAACGGATATTGTGAACTATGCCCTTTAACGATTTCTGAGAAAGTGGAACGGAATCAATAGCAAAAACAGGTATATCCTTTCCCAAAATGCATACCTGGAAACTATGAGTTATAGAAAATTGATTATCAATGAGATTGACAGCTGCTCCACTATCTACAAAAATCTCACAAAAAATGTTCTTGCTCTCTAGCACCACCCTGGCAGGTAGGACGAAACGGGAACTACAAGCAAACGGAAAACCTTAAATTTCCGCATCAACCTTGCCAATAGTAACAGATGAAACGTTTTTAGAGGATTTTTTTTTGTTTATTTATTACTCTCAAAAAACTGCCTGAATCTCCTAGAGGGACAAACATTTGCCAAATGATTTATACCTCCACAACAGAAACAAACCTTCCTATGAGAGCTGAATCTTCTATTGTCAGAGGCAAGCAAACCCAGCTGCATGGGCTCCTGCTCAGAAGGGATTGAGAGCGACTGAGACCCCTATGCACTGAATGAGACCGCCGCACTGTCCTTGGACTGAGTATGACAGGAAGGAGTGATTTCTCTTCTCTCTCTAAGACGCCTGTCAATACGAATGGCCCGAGACATGGCAGTATCCAAGGAGGTAGGTCTCTCATGAAAGGCAAATGCATCTTTCAATCCCTCTGAAAGACCATGGCAAAATTGACTTCGGAGTGCTGCATTATTCCAACCAGTATCAGCTGCCCATCTCCGAAATTCTGAACAGTATATCTCTGCGGACTGTTTACCCTGGCATAAAAGACGTAGTCTAGACTCTAGACTCTAAATTCATCCACTGAACAGAGGGGCCGTGCCCCCACCGGCAGCGAAAGGGCCAAGGACTGAGCGTTATCCCTGAGCAGCGAGATGATGATCCCCACCCTCCGCTCCTCATCACCAAAGGAATGGGGAAGTAGGCGAAAATGGAGTTTGCAAGCCTCTCTAAAACGAACAAAATTCTCACTACCCCCGGAGAACGTATCCGGAAGCGAGATTTTAGGCTCAGAACAAATTCCATAAACGCAATCAAAAACGGTCACCTCAAACTGAGAGACAGTTTTCCGGAGATCTGCTACCTCCAGTGAAAGACCCTGCAAGCGGTCAATCAAGGTTGAAACCGGATTCATGCTTAAGATGGTTTTGGCGGTTTATAATGTCACGGAAGGTGTACAGAAAACTAGAAGACACAAAATGAAGATCCGACTGACTGGATCCAAAACTAAGGAACCAAAGGGAGAGCCCTGCAACAGACCTGGCTCTCTCCCTAACTGCTCAGCCTATGCAAAAATCTCAATGGTAGATGATCGCATATCCTCGTTCCTCGACTGTATAACACCTGAACACCCTATAATAGTGAGGGGACACGACCACCGGCTCCCTACACTTGATACGGAGGGAGTCAGGGTCATCTGGGATCCAGCAAACAGGAAAACACAAATGAATGAACAAAACTTATCTGTAGAAGACTCAGTAGTAGCATCCAGCATGCACACACTGCAGGAAGTTGTATAAGCCGCAAAGTGATGCTGTATGGGAAGGGATTTAAAGGGATGCAATCAGTGCAACTACATGACAGCTGAGAGAGGCTAACGAGATGAGAAAACGAAAGCAAAACAAAAGGAACCTCAAGCAGGAGGTTCTGAAGAACGTCTGACAGAGCTTCACAGATGTCTGGTGGTGACAACAGGACATGAGAAGTGGTACTGTGCAGTGTCAATATATACATAATAGGAGCAAATACAGAGAATTACATCCAGTTTACATGACAGGAAAAGTGGTAATGTGCAGTGTCCATATATGAATAATAAGAGCAGATACCGAGAATTACACCAAGTAAAAAGGACAAAGCAAGTGGTACTGTGCAACGTCCATAAATACAAAATAAGAGCACATACTGCACTTGCAGGATGACAGGCCGAACTGGATGGACAAATGTCTTTTGTCGGCCTTATGTACTATGTTACTATGTTACTGAGAACTACACCCAGTATAAAGGGCAAGAGAAATGGTACTGTGCAGTGTCCATATATGCAGAATAAGAGCAGATACTCAGAATTACACCGAGTATACAGGACAGGAGAAGTGGTAATGTGTAGTGTCCATATATAAATAATAAGAGCAGATACCGAGAATTGTGGATTTTACTAGTTTCACGATGTAAAGTCATGATTTTATTAAAGACACGAAGGCAAGTATTGCATTTTCTTTCTTTACTGAAAATTCTAGCAGCAAAAACAAAACAGGAAGAGAAAACCAGTGACCAAGGCAACAGGCCACTCCCCTGATACAGCCGGTAGAATAACAAGCCACTCCTATCAATCCTCCTCTTTCTTTGTAAACATGCCATGCGAACAGGCCAACAATGAACTGGAACTGCGGGACTCTGAAATAAACACCCCACAGGAACTTGAACCATACAAAACTGGAACCTGAAGTAAACCGGCGCAACTTTAGAACTGCAGGCCCATCAGCGCACGGATAGAACGAACGGGAATCCGGACAGTCAGATCATTGAAGAATCAACCTAAAAGGGAAGGAGAAGAAAATATGCAAAATCAATGCCGCCCTACTAATATGGGAGAGCACATCCTGCATAGCTGGAAAAGCATATGCAAATACAATGGAAGATACGATCAACCATTTCCCCTGAGATTCAATACTTACCATACCCCCGGAGGAAGCATGGGTGGGAGTTGCAAATCGGGAGGGTTAATACTCGCCTCCGTGTCTTTAATAAAATCATGACTTTACGTCGTGAAACTAGTAAAATCCACAATTTTATGGCAGACACGGAGGCTTCGTATTGCAAGTTCAAAGCTGCATGAGCACCGTGGAGAAAACATGAGGTGACGGGCGAAAGTAGAAATCCTGAAAGGTGGATTCACGCGACTAGTCGGCCTCTTTCAAGATGTCTTGCAAGCGTGCCCCCGAAACCATCATAGAAGTGGTGGAAGCACTACGGGTGGAATGTGCGGTAAAGATAGAAGTGTCCACCCCAGCAAGCGACAGTACCCTTTTGACCCAGCGCGCCAAGGTGGCGCTAGACACCGGAGCAAAAGGAGGGCGATACGAGAGAAAAAGATTGGGAGAGGCAGAAGATCGGTAGACCGCCATCCTTGCCTCATATTCGCGTAGGCAGTAAACCGGACACAAGGCTGCCTAGCCGGGAAACTCGGATAAGAGACCAAACGAGACACAGATTTAGTGCGCCTAGAGATTTAAAAGGTCACCCCTTCCAGGGTAAAATACATGGCGTAAAAATTGAAGGCCTGCACATCGGAGACCCGTTTGCAGGACACCAGACACAAAAGGGACACCAACTTAGCCGACAGTTGACGCACGGAGAGATCCGCATTAAAGGGCCAGGAGGAAAACAGAGTCAGAATGCAGGAGACATCCCAGGTATCCGCATACCTGGGCCTTGGAGGACTCGCAAGACGAGAACCCTTAAGCAGACGGCACTCCAAAGGACGTTGCCCAGCCGGGTGGCCATTAAAACCTTGGTGAGCCGAGGAAATGGCTGATCTGTAAACATTGATGGTGCGATAAGCATGACCGGCCTTGAATAAGGACGTAAAGAACTGAAGAATGGTCGTCACAGGGGCTGAAACGGGATTCAAGTCCCGTCCCACGCACCAACTAGCCCAAGCCTTCCATGCGGACCTATATGAGCATCTAGTGCCGGGGCCCAAGCGTTAGCCAATAAGCGTCGAGTCGAGATCGGAAGTCCCTGGAAATCCCAGGGGTCACCAAAATCCTCCAAGCTAACAGAGGTAGTGAGCCCTCCAGAAGAAGGGGGTGACCCTGACCGAGGAATCCCAACAAGAGATCCGGAAGGGCCGGCGACAGCCTGGGGAAATCCACTGTCAACTCCAGAAGTTGGGGAAACCACACCTGAGACCTCCAAAACGGGTTCAGTAGAACCAGTTCGGCGCCTTGGCGTCTGACCTGAAGAAGGACTCTGGGAATGAGGGCAAACGGAGGGAACGCATAAAGCAGCGAGGTAGACCAGTCCTGGAGAAACGCATCCACAGCCTCCGCCGCGGGATCCGGGCGCCAGCTGTAAAAGCGCGGGAGTTGGGCGTTGAGCCGGGAAGCAAAGAGGTCGATGGCAAAGGGACCCCAAAGAGAAGATATAGCGGAGAATACCTCCACCTTCACCTTCCAGTCGCTGCTGTCCGACCAGTGGCGAGAACACCGTCCACCTGGGTATTGAGGAGCCAGGGGAGATAGTGTGCCTGGACAAGCAGATTACTAGAAAAAGGGTAATTCCAAAAATCCTTTGCCAATCAAGCAAGCAACGCGGAATGAGTGCCGCCCATGTGGTTGACATTGCGTACAGCGGACACGTTGTCCATGCGGAGTCGTATGCAAGCATCCACGGTGTTGTTCGTGAAGCTCCGTATCGCAAAGGAGCCGGCTAGCAGTTCGAGGGCATTGATATGGAGGCCTGACCCCTCCAATGACCACAGGCCTCCTGTGGATACTCCGTTGCAGTGGGCTCCCCAGCCGAGGAGGCTGGCGTCGGAGTCCACCGTGAGATCCAGTTGGGACCCAAAGATGGCTCTGTCTTTCTAGGCCGACAGATTGTGGATACACCACGTCAACTCGTCCCGTGTCTTCACATCCAGTGACACCATATCTGAATACGAGGCCCCCCTGCGAAGATGGGCTATCTTCAGGTGCTGGAGAGCCCGATAATGAAGTGGGTCTGGGAAGACCGCCTGAATGGAGGATGAAAGGAGGCCGATGATGCGGGCCAGGTGGCGCAATGACAGGTTCCGTGAGGGCGAGGTTTGCCAGCTTCGGCTCAATTTTGAAGAGAATGGCTTTTCGCCGTTCAATAGACAGGGAAGTGTTGACACTTCCAGCAATACAGATTGCTCTTTGCACCCAACCTCGGAGCTCCTCCGGGTCAACTTTCTTGTCTTCAGCTCTGGCGGATTCCGCCAGATGAAACAATTTTGCTAGTGGACCAAAGATATCCAATAGCTTATCTTGGCATGCCTTCAAAGCGGAATCCAATCCCTTACAGGGATTCCATCCTAGTTTAGCTAGGAATTGTGTCATTTTTGGATCCACTGTAGGGGTCTCGCACACCTTATTAGGGATTAAGGGCCTAGGACATTCCACATTTGGCTTGTTACGGGCTGCTTTGCTAAGTGGGCGGCGGGCCCAGATCTACAGATACAAGTTGCAAGAAAAAGTACGTGAACCCTTTGGAATGATATGGATTTCTGCACAAATCGGTCATAAAATGTGATCTGATCTTCATCTAATTCACAACAATAGACAATTACAGTCTGTGTAAACTAATAACACACGAAGAATTAAATGTTACCATGTTTTTATTGAACACACCATGTAAACATTCACAGTGCAGGTGGAAAAAGTATGTGAACCCCTAGACTAATGACATCTCCAAGAGCTAATTGGAGTGAGGTGTCAGCCAACTGGAGTCCAATCAATGAGATGAGATTGGAGGTGTTGGTTACAGCTGCCCTGCCCTATAAAAAAAACACACACCAGTTCTGGGTTTGCTTTTCACAAGAAGCATTGCCTGATGTGAATGGTGCCTCCCACAAAAGAGCTCTCAGAAGACCTACGATTAAGAATTGTTGACTTGCATATAGCTGGAAAGGGTTATAAAAGTATCTCCTTGCTGTTCATCAGTCCACGGTAAGACTAATTGCCTATAAATGGAGAAAGTTCAGCACTGCTGCTACTCTCCCTAGGAGTGGCCGTCCTTAAAGATGACTGCAAGAGCAGAGTGCAGACTGCTCAATGAGGTGAAGAAGAATCCTAGAGTGTCAGCTAAAGACTTACAAAAGTCTCTGGCATATGCTAACATCCCTGTTAGCGAATCTACGATACGTAAAACACTAAACAAGAATGTATTTCATGGGAGGATACCACAGAGGAAGCCACTGCTGTCCAAAAAAAACATTGCTGCACGTTTACAGTTTGCACAAGAGCACCTGGATGTTCCACAGCAGTACTGGCAAAATATTCTGTGGACAGATGAAACCAAAGTTGAGTTGTTTGGAAGAAACACACAACACTATGTGTGGAGAAAAAAAGGCACAGCACACCAACATTAAAACCTCATCCCAACTGTGAAGTATGGTGGTGGGGGCATCATGGTTTGGGTCTGCTTTGCTGCGTCAGGGCCTGGATGGATTGCTATCATCGAAGGAAAAATGAATTCCCAAGTTTATCAAGACATTTTGCAGGAGAACTTAAGGCCATCTGTCCACCAGCTGAAGCTCAACAGAAGATGGGTGTTGCAACAGGACAACAACCCAAAGCATAGAAGTAAATCAACAACAGAATGGCTTAAACAGAAGGAAATACCCCTTCTGGAGTAGGCCAGTCAGAGTCCTGACCTCAACCCGATTGAGATGCTGTGGCATGACTTCAAGAAAGCGATTCACACCAGACATCCCAAGAATATTGCTGAACTGAAAGAGGAATGGTCAAGAATTACTCCTGACCATTGTGCAAGTCTGATCTGCAACTACAGGAAACGTTTGGTTGAAGTTATTTCTGCCAAAGGAGGTTCAACCAGTTATTAAATCCTAGGGTTCACATACTTTTTACACCTGCACTGTGAATGTTTACATGGTGTGTTCAATAAAAACATTGTAACATTTAATTCTTTGTGTGTTATTAGTTTAAGCAGACTGTGATTGTCTATTGTTGTGACTTAGATGAAGATCAGATCACATTTTATGACCAATTTGTGCAGAAATCCATAGCATTCCAAAGGGTTCACATACTTTTTCTTGCAACTGTATTTGGATACGTGGTACGCTGGGAGCCATTCGGCCCAAAGGGATCCGTGATATCACCATCCGCGGTAGCGGGGGGATCGTTGGGGGCGCCTAAAGGGAGGACTTTATGTGGTGCCGAAGTAGAAGGACCTGGATCCTGCATCTCCATACAGTCCTCTGAATCATGAACGGACTCATCCTCAGCCTCCTCGCCTGACCCGATTTCTGAGTCGAAGTCGCTCTCTGGTTGTGCTCTAGTACATTTCCATTGCCGCGCCCATTCTGCCTGGCGTGGAAAGGCTCTTTTGCGTGATTGAATCACACTATCCTGGGGGTGAGATACTTCACCGATCACATGGGTTCTGGAGGCCTGAGCGTCATGATGGGGATGATCAATTGAGGGGAGCTCAGAATGTGCCGAGCATGCACTATGCGCCGTGCCCTGGGTGCCAGAGGAGTGCGCCAAGAGAGCTTGTGAGAGAGTGTGGGAGATGGTGGCCGAAACGGATCCCATTGCCGTGGCAATGGCATTTGCCACTGACTTTTGAAAGGCCAAAGGGTCCTCAGATATTGGGCCTAAGGGAATGGGGATAATTTGCACGGTAATGTCTGAGCATTAGTCTGTGCCTGAGGGGGGTAAGTGTCCCCTGAGGGGTGAGATAGGGTGGCTGGGTTAGGCATGATGGAATATAACAGCCACAAACAGCAAATAATGTGACCTGACCTGGCCAGAAGATTCTGGGGACTGCGGTACTGAAAAAGGGGGGAAGAGTAAAAACTCCCAGGAAAAAGAAGGAGCTCAGCAGAGACCGGGATCTCCTGAGCTCGGCAGATGAGGAGCGATGTGTGGTATTAGGAAGATGTCCGCCAAGTCAAGCAAGATTTCCGGCACCCGGAAGACAAAGACGCGCTCGAGATCTCGTGAGTTTTCCGGCGTCGTGGCCGGAGAGGAGAAGAGAGAAGCCGGCGGGAAGCGTGATACAGGCGGGGTAGAGGAGCAGTGCGAATCTCTCTGAGGGGAGACTGGAGGCGGTAGGGAGCCAGAAAAGAGGCCAGATGGTTAGAGAAACCAAAGAGGGGTAATAACCAGGAAAAAAAACTGTGACAAATAAGCCCCAGAGCAAAAGCATATACTTATCTCCTCCTGTGAGCAGCAAAGAAAGAGGAGGATTGATAGGAGTGGCTGGTTATTCTACCGGCTGTATCAGGGGAGTGGCCTGTTCCCTTGGTCACTGGTTTTCTCTTCCTGTTTAGTTTTTGCTGGTAGAATTTTCAATAAAGAAAGACAATGCAATACGAAGCCTCCGTGTTTGCCATAAATTACACCAAGTATAAATTACACCAAGGACATAGCAAGTGGTAATGTGCAACGTCCATAAATACAAAATAGGAGCAGATACTATAAACTACACCCAGTATACAGTACAGGAGAAGTGCAGTGTCCACATATGCAGAATAAGAGTAGGTACTGAGAATTACACCAAGTATACAGGGCAAGAAAAGTGGTACTGTGCAGTGTCCATATACACATCATAATAAAAAATACAAATATTAAATAAGCCCCCCAAAAAAAGCCAAAAATCAACTTTTACTATATTTCTGCAGCAAATAAAATTATAGAAATTGAAAAAATAATTTATATTTACCCCCAAACAAAAAGAACATTTCTCCTGCATGAAACAAAGCTGCAGACAGCCATATCAATGTAACAATTATAAAGTTATGGCTGATGAAATGCAGTCAATAAAAAACAAAACAAAAAAAGCAATTGGTGGTGATTAAAGGGGGTTTTCAGGCTCCTGTTATATCTGACCTATACTCAAGATAGGTCATTAATATATGATTGATAAGGTTCCAACACGCTGCACCCCCACTGATCAGCTGTTTCCTGTAGACTCTGCCACTAGAACTAGCACTCTGAATGAAGCAAAAAGCACTGCGCCATTCAAAGTGTAGTGGTTGTGCTAGGTTACTGCATATCAGTACACATTCACTTCAGTGGGTGCTGAACTGCAGTAACCAAGCACAACCACTACACTTGGATCTGTGCTTCCTGTTCTATTCACAGTGCTAGTTCCAGTGGCAGAGTCTACAGGGAACAGCTGATCGAGGGGATGCGGTCTGTAGGACTCTCAACAATTTGATATAATGACCTATACGGAAGATGGGTCATCAATATCAGGAGCCTAAAAAGAGCATTGAAGGTCTTTTCAGACCTGGTCTTTAAGAGGTTAAATAAGTTACATGAGATAAAAAAAAAACTAAGAAACAAGGCTGCTTCCTTTCTGAAACAGCATCACCATTGTCCATGTGTTGCGAATGAAGCTAAGCTGCAATACAAGACACAGCCTATGGACAAAAAGAGGTGCTATTACTGGAAATAAGCCATGTTATTCAATACAATGTAAGCAATTTAAAGGGTAATTCCAAACTTAATAATTTGTACAATGGACCTACTAGAGTCATTTAACATTAATTTTGTTACTCTGGTCCCCGCAGCTTCTATGGTATTGGTTCACGTCAAAGGTAAAAGTGAAATGACTGCATGTTACTGGCCTGGACAGCTGAAGCCACAACTATTACGCCCCGTCTCCTGACAGTACTCAGTGCTCTGCAGCTATTGGCTGATGCTGACCCTCGCAGACTTCCTGTTCCCCCAGTCTGTAAGCACTCTGCGCAATGTACTGCTAATACTGAGAGATCTTTGCTACATTTCAACTACTCCCCTCTTCGTCCTAGTCCATATGCTAGAAGATGCAGCAAGCTCTCATTATTACCAATGTTAGGGCCAGAGTACATACAGGGGGTGGGCAGGGCAGGAAGTCTGTGATATGCTGCTTCAGCCAATCATTGCAGAGCTCCGAAGCTCCTCCCTTGCTGCCCAGTAACACGCAGCATGGGTTATGAGCTGTGTCACCCCATGCATTTTCTGTGGAGCTGCCAGAGATATCCGAGTAAAGTGCTTCGCTATTTCAGCAGTTCCATAGAGAATAAATCAAGTGGTATGGCGCAGGTTTGGCCAGCCTCTCCATTAACGGGTTTGTCCCATGAAAAATATTCTACAGTTTTCAAACCAGCACCTGGATCTGAATACCTCTGTAATTGCATGTAATTTAAAATTTAGCAGAGCCACTGAGTTATTCAATAAAATGTATCTGTATAGCGCCACCTGCTGTTTATTTTTCTTATTTCTTTGACCTGCTCACTGAGAAGGCCACACATGCTCAGTTTCATCCTTCTACTGCCTCCCTTTAATTTTGGGCAGACCGACAGGATTTGGAGCCTCCTTTCCCAGGATCGTGGCAGTTGCAGTGATTGGACCCCCAATAATCTAATCATTTTCCCCTATTTTGTAGATAGGAGATAACTTAAAAACTGAAATGCCCTTTTAGTGGCCCTGGTATGTTAATTGAGTCAATGCTGCCATATTACTACTTAGAAAAATTTGCCTGGATTTTTATTTTTAACAAAAATGTACAAAGTAACTATCCAACTAAACATAAGTCATTTAACCAATAATTGTACTTTCCTAAGCAGAAGGGCACGGTAGACTCACTGCTTAGTAAAGGAAGATATGTTGTTGGGCGACCAGATCTCAACAAGACCCAGCATTCTCCATACTCCATGATGGCCAGGATATAGCTTTGCCTTGTGAATTTTCTTATATTACTATATTTTTCAGTAGTGTATCGAAAGAGAGATATAGGCACCGAGAATCAGCTTTTTGTTTCTAAATTCAGAGTTCTCTTCAATATATTGCCAACGAGTTTAATAGCAAATTCAGCTCTGCTGCATCTTAACATTGCTGACTTTACAAGATATTGACATCTCTAAGAAAAAAATAAGTTATCCATTTAAATGTCCAAGATTAGCTAGGAAGTAGGAAAGCAATACGTAAAATTAGCGCTTTATATGCAATCATATACAGGAACTTACAACCACTTGAAAGTATACAGAGAAGGAACAGTACTAAGTGATCTTGGCACACCTTTCAGCAAAATGATTATAGCCTAAGTGTGATCATTCTCATCAGCATGTGCTGAAGTTGTCACCAATACACTTACCGATGTGTAAAGAGATTAATTAGTCCTTTCATCACTTCCTAAGTCTAATTGTGCGTAAATATGTAAAATGACGTGTAATAATGTTCTCGTTTAGATGCCTGTAGTGATTGTAGTTGAAAGAAAAGCATGGCAGGTCATGTATTCACCTATAGGACTCCTTTACCCCTTGACTTAAAGGGGTTGTCCTATAAAAAATAAAATATTATATAGGTTTCAAACCAGCACCTGGATCGGAACACTTTTGAAATTACATGCAATTAAAAGTTTAACATAGCCACTGAGTTATTCAATAAAATGTATCTGTATAGCGCCACCAACTGTTTGTTTTTTTCTTATTTATTTGACCTGCTCACTGAGAAGGCCGCACATGCTCAGTTTCCTCCTTCAACTGCCTCTAGATCTGTGATAGGTAGGACATGGACACGCCCCCTGAGCTGCAGCAGAAAAGACACTCCCCTTGAGCTGCCAGCTTGATACAAATCTAGCAGAGCAATGAATGGGGAGATCTCTGGATCCATGCAGGGCTGGTTCTAGCTTTGTAAGAAAAAGATTGTCATGCACTAAATGATGGTTGATTTTTTACATTAGTCGTGGGATGACCCCTTCAAGGTAACCAGTATTTTGTGGCCGTGGTGAGGAATAGGCAGAGTAAGCAACAGGCCAGAGCACTATTGAGGGGGAGTTCAATTTAGGGATAAAAATACATACTTTGCCTTTACATTTCTTTCCTCAATCAATTGCTGACAATAGTGAATGGCCTAACCATACGCATATTTGGGCATTGTATATATACATTTACTCATTACACAGACAATAGCATGTATTCTCAGAAGGACTAAACATGCCTTTTAGTGGGGGAATAAACGTTCATAAATCATGGCTATAACAATTGTACATCCACTATTCTGTTAAAGGTCTGAGGCCCAAGGTGACTGTTAGGAAGTACTAAGGTCAACATTTGGTTCACAGCCAGTGCACTCCAAAATTGCTACCAGCTTTCCAAAACCAATCCAGGCGATAGAAAGCTAAGACCACCCCTAGGTTCTTCACCAGAGCTGGCCACAAGGATGATAGACTTTGCTGCTAGGAACCCAGATTACCCCTGCGAAGTGAATAACCTTCTCCAATGACCAGGGAGGTACATTATAAAGGGAAATCAGCAATCAGGGTCAAAACCAGGAGAGACAAGCCAAGGTCAGTTACCAGGTGAGTAAGCAGCATAGAGCAAGGAAAATTATATGTCTATGACTTGATAAATGGCAATTCATTTTTCTTAAAATCGTTTAGTATCAGTAAATACTGAATGTAATTGTAACTTTTTTGTACATTATATGGGGCAGATTTCTTTCTGTGGGAAATAACATATAGCATTTTTAGGATTTTTTGTGATGTCCAAACTGGCAAATCTGTAATTCAACAGCCAATAGAATACAAATAAACAAGCAGATTTAGCAGGTTTGAAATGACCTTTTAGGGCATATGAACACAATTGAGGATCTCCCTACCCTCCTAGTGAGCCATAGGAAGTGGCACCTCTTGCTCAGACGGACTTTTACCTCAATTACATCAATATGTGAGTAAATAAAACTGTATAAATACCATAGATCTGTCACAATTTACATGAGGATCATTGGCATTAACATGCATTTGTAAGGCATCATTCCATGAGAACTTGGCTGGTGTCTATAAACGGTCCAGAGCTCAGGGACCAGCGTCCAAGCAGCATCATGGAGCACCAATCAAAGCCTCAAAAGGAAATATCAGCTGACTCCAAGAATTTCAGCATCCAGACCCGTGATGATTGTTGTATGACATATGTGATAAAAATGGTAAGGACAAAAATGCCAACTTGCATCTTAGGAATATTAATTAATGCAGCTCTAATGTCACCAGAATGCTGGTGCTGATACATAGCATACCCGAGAGCCAGAGCTGTAAGTAATGTCACTCACTGACTTAAGAAAATTATGATCATTTAAAAAAAGTGTGATCTACACATGTCATTTATAGGATCATAGCGTAAAGACATATAAATGTGAAGAAACTTGGGAAATTTGTGTTAGTCAGAAGAGCAAATGTGATAAGGCTCTCCGGTGCACTCCTGCATCCCAGCACTTCAATCCTCCTCTGAATGTAAGCCTTGGCTCACTTACTCAAGGGACCAGATAGTTAATAAGTTCTAGCTAGTCTTTCTGCCCATGTGAAAATGAACAAGGCATAGCAAATGACAAAATGTGAAAGCTTAGTAGGGCATTTAAAAGAGAATTAGATATGAAAATGATTTTTTTTTTCTAATTCCCAATAAGGATTACATAAATTTAGCCTATTTTCATTAGTAATGGGAAAAAAAGAGGATATATTACAAACACACGCAGTACTTTGCATTATATTACTGATGAATAGGTTCTTAATATAATCTAGCAATGGTTTAGAAGAACATAAATTATGGTCAATGTCAAAAAGTTTCATTAATTAGTTGTGCTTTTTTGACATATTTCATCTCAACTTGACTAATGTCAGTAGGTAGTAGTCAAAGCATGGTAATAATGATCATTATTTTTACACGTAGACATGGTTAATAACCAGCGTGTTCCTCTACAGAGGAGCTGTAAGCCGAGAACATGTCAGGTACAATATTATATATATTTCTTCTATCTTTCCCCAAGTAGTGATCAAATCATTCTACAACTTTTTAATATGTATTTGTTTTATAATTATTGGGAGTAATGGTTTGAACATTGCTCAAGAACCACGAGAGCTTTAAATCATATTGTCCTACATTCAATAGCCTGAGCCATATTTTTGACATTGAGAAATCCTGCACTCTACCCTACTCAATGTCAATCTGAATTCATGTGCAATACACAAATTTACAGCACCCCACAATTACAATGCAATTAGTTCATTCTTTAATACAAGTGACTACAGATCCAGGTGAAGATCCAGGTACATACAATATAGTTTAAGTTGCAAAATAGCCACTGAATTTGCCAGGGGAAGAGGAAGCAACACACGAAACGTGTGTCGAGGGGGCACGCCATCGACATCTTTCCACTGGTATGTGTTACGTCATATGTACTTTTTAGGTGGTTAGATGCAAAATCGGACATCTAGCAGATTCCTGCAGATAGTCTGAGCATATGTGTAATGTTAGGGATTATATAATTTGGTTAGGATTATTTACCCATCCATAGAGCATTAGGATTATGTATATTTCCTAGCTAGTACACTGCGACATTGATGTTGCACGACAAATTTTATAATGATAGTCTATGGTGTTGCACTGCGAAATGCGACATGCTGCAACTTTGACTCAACAGTCACTGAAAAATCCATCCAAGATGGATTTTTTGCGACTGTTGTGTCGCAGTCGCAGTATGTTGCATGTCTTAATGCGACACTATAGCCTATAATTTTAAAAATTGTTGGGCGACATTGGTGAGACAAAATGTTGCGAGACACATGTCGTCGTGTAGCCCTAGCCTTAAAGGGGCGGACACTGTGGAGGTCACTGTTAAAGAAGCAGGGTACTGTGAGGTCAGTGTTAAGGAAGCGGTGTACTGTGGCAGTCACTGTTAAAGGGATGGGTGCTGTGGAGGTCTCTGTTAAGGGGGCAGGAAACAGTGGAGGTCACAGATAAGAGGACGGTCCTCTATGGAGATCAGTGTTAAGGGGCAGGGTGCTGTATAAGTCTCTGCTAAGGGGGCTGACCCCTGAGGAGGTCACTGTCAAGTGAGTGGGGTCCTGTGAAACTCACTGTTAAAGGGGCGGGCTGCTATGAAGGTCAAAGTTAAGGGGATGGGCTGCTGTGGAGATCCCATTTTAAGGAGGCGAGGTACTGTGAGGTGGTCAGTGTTAAGGGGTGGGGGGCTTTGGAGTTAACTGTTAAGGGGGCGTGGTGCTGTAGAGGTCACTGTTATGGGGGATACTGTTATCTTTTAACATACACACACAAACATTAAATGAAATAGATTAAACATACCTGTGCAAAGCCGTGTCCTTCTGCTAGTCTCTTATATAAATAAAAATGAGTTTCTGTTTGTCTGTCTGTCTAGACGTCTGTCTGGACGTTCTTTATGCATGACCAAACAAATGGACCGATCTTCACCAAATTTGGCACACAGGTACATCAGGTGTCCAGAAAAGTTTTAGACTGGGTCTCAGCTCTCTAGGACGTACCGTTCCTGAGATGTTCCCAAAAAATGACCTTGAAGTACAGGACCTGTGATGATGATGTCATTGCAGGTCCTGGCAGATACCCCTGTCTAACCTAGGAACTACACCATTCTTTCTGCAGTTCATTTACTATATGTACAAGACTGGGTCCTTTAGGTTTCTCCACTGATAGTAGGGATAGTAGGAATACTATACTGGAAACTGGATGTAATGAGTGTAATTAGTGGGCAAGGCCTATCCTTCACTGTGGCCCCTTTTCCCCACGGGCCCCATGACAGCTGCGTGGTCTGCCTTTATTGGAGGTACGCCACTCCCAAGAGGGCATCTATTCCAACTTTTGTTTTGTGCACTATGGTCAAATTTGATACCCCTAAAGTATATGTATAAGTAGATACATATATGCATACAAAAACAACACATATACACCACCAGAGTCATATAACCACCTTTAGAAATACACATACCATAGCCAACTGTAAATTAAAGCTTCTTCTCGAGTTAGATATAATGGAAGCAGGGCAAGCAACATTAATTGATGCCTATTTAGACAACATTACTCCCCGATTTCTGAAGCAAAGAACTTATTGTCATGAATAAGCTAGTTGCCCTGCTACAGTATAACAGCTGATCCGAAGATGTACTATCACTACTGAGCTTTTATAAGTAAGTCATATCAACAATATACAGTAGGTATGATTGCCCCAAATGGAGGCTTAGGCTTCTAAGCCCCATTAAAGAGACCATACGCCAAAAATTTCACCAGATGAGCAACTGTTTTATTTGATGTCATCTGTTTTGATCAACTTCCCACTACTGTGAACTAACACCCTTAACCGCTTGCCGCCAGGCTAACGCTGAAAGGCGTCATTGCGGCGGCTCTCCTAGGCTACGCTAACGCCGATTGGCATCATCTCGCGTGAGCCGAGATTTCCTGTGAACGCGCGCACACAGGCGCGCGCGTTCACAGGAACGGAAGGTAAGCGAGTGGATCTCCAGCCAGCCAGCGGCGATCGCTCGCTGGCAGGCTGGAGATGTGATTTTTTTAACCCCTAACAGGTATATTAGACGCTGTTTTGATAACAGCGTCTAATATACCTGCTACATGGTCCTCTGGTGGTCCCTTTTGTTTGGATCGACCACCAGAGGACACAGGCAGCTCAGTAAAGTAGCACCAAACACCACTACACTACACTACACCCCCCCCCCGTCACTTATTAACCCTTTATTAACCACTGATCACCCCTGATCACCCCATATAGACTCCCTGATCACCCCCCTGTCATTGATCACCCCCCTGTAAGGCTCCATTCAGAGGTCCGTATGATTTTTACGGATCCACGGATACATGGATCAGATCCGCAAAACACATACGGACGTCTGAATGGAGCCTTACAGGGGGTGATCAATGACAAGGGGGTGATCACGCATAAAGACTTCCTGATCACTTCCCTGTCATTAATCACCCCCCTGTCATTGATCACCCCCCTGTAAGGCTCCATTCAGACGTCCGTATGATTTTTACGGATCCACGGATACATGGATCGGATCCGCAAAACACATACGGACGTCTGAATGGAGCCTTACAGGGGGGTGATCAATGACAGAGGGGTGTTCACCCATATAGTCTCCCTGATCACCTCCGTCATTGATCACCCCCCTGTAAGGCTCCATTCAGACGTCCGTATGATTTTTACGGATCCACTGATACATGGATCGGATCCGCAAAACACATGCGGACGTCTGAATGGAGCCTTACAGGGGGGTGATCAATGACAAGGGGGTGATCACGCATATAGACTTCCTGATCACTTCCCTGTCATTGATCACCCCCCTGTAAGGCTCCATTCAGACGTCCGCATGTGTTTTGCGGATCCGATCCATGTATCAGTGGATCCGTAAAAATCATACGGACGTCTGAATGGAGCCTTACAGGGGGGTGATCAATGACGGAGGTGATCAGGGAGTCTATATGGGTGATCACCCCTCTGTCATTGATCACCCCCCTGTAAGGCTCCATTCAGACGTCCGTATGTGTTTTATGCATCCACGCATATATGGATCGGATCCGCAAAACACATACGGACGTCTGAATGGAGCTTTACAGGGGGGTGATCAGTGACAGGGGGGTGATCACGCATATAGACTCCCTGATCACCCCCCTGTCATTGATCACCCCCCTGTAAGGCTCCATTCAGACGCCCGTATGTGTTTTACGCATCCACGCATCCATGGATCGGATCCGCAAAACGCATACGGACGTCTGAATGGAGCCTTACAGGGGGGTGATCAATGACAGGGGGGTGATCAAGGACAGGGAAGTGATCAGGAAGTCTATATGCGTGATCACCCCCTTGTCATTGATCATCCCCCTGTAAGGCTCCATTCAGACGTCCGTATGTGTTTTGCGGATCCGATCCATGTATCCGTGGATCCGTAAAAAACAATTTTTTTTTATATGAACTCGCCATGCCCCTCATTGAATACCTTGGGGTGTCTTCTTTCCAAAATGGGGTCACATGTGGGGTATTTATACTGCCCTGGCATGTTAGGGGCCCGAAAGCTTGAGAAGAAGTCTGGGATCCAAATGTCTAAAAATGCCCTCCTAAAAGGAATTTGGGCCCCTTTGCGCATCTAGGCTGCAAAAAAGTGTCACACATGTGGTATCGCCGTACTCAGGAGAAGTTGGGCAATGTGTTTTGGGGTGTCATTTTACATATACCCATGCTGGGTGAGATAAATATCTTGGTCAAATGCCAACTTTGTATAAAAAAATGGGAAAAGTTGTCTTTTGCAGAGATATTTCTATCACCCAGCATGGGTATATGTAAAATGACACCCCAAAACACATTCCCCAACTTCTTCTGAGTACGGCGATACCAGATGTGTGACACTTTTTTGCAGCCTAGGTGGGCAAAGGGGCACACATTCCAAAGAGCACCTTTCGGATTTCACCGGTCACTTTTTACAGATTTTGATTTCAAACTACTTACCACACATTTGGGCCCCTAGAATGCCAGGGCAGTATAACTACCCCACAAGTGACCCCATTTTGGAAAGAAGACACCCCAAGGTATTCCGTGAGGGGTATGTCGAGTTCCTAGAATTTTTTATTTTTTGTCCCAAGTTAGCGGAAACTGATGATTTTTTTTTTTTTTCTTACAAAGTCTCATATTTCACTAACTTGTGACAAAAAATTAAAAATTCCATAAACTCGCCATACCCCTCACGAAATACCTTAGGGTGTCTTCTTTCCAAAATAGGGTCACTTGTGGGGTAGTTATGCTGCCCTGGCATTCTAGGGGCCCAAATGTGTGGTAAGTAGTTTGAAATCAAAATCTGTAAAAAATGGCCGGTGAAATCCTAAAGGTGCTCTTTGGAATGTGTGCCCATTTGCGCATCTAAGCTGCAAAAAAGTGTCACACATCTGGTATCGCCGTACTCAGGAGAAGTTGGGCAATGTGTTTTGGGGTGTCATTTTACATATACCCATGCTGGGTGAGATAAATATCTCATCAAAAGACAACTTTTCCCATTTTTTTATGCAAAGTTGGCATTTGACCAAGATATTTATTTCACCCAGCATGGGTATATGTAAAATGACACCCCAAAACACATTCCCCAACTTCTCCTGAGTACGGCGATACCACATGTGTGACACTTTTTTGCAGCCTAGGTGGTCAAAGGGGCACACATTCCAAAGAGCACCTTTCGGATTTCACCGGTCATTTTTTTACAGATTTTGATTTCAAACTTCTTCTCACGCATCTGGGCCCCTAGAATGCCAGGGCAGTAAAACTACCCCACAAGTGACCCCATTTTGGAAAGAAGACACCCCAAGGTATTTTGTGATGGGCATAGTGAGTTCATGGAAGTTTTTGTTTTTTGTCACAAGTTAGTGGAATATGAGACTTTGTAAGAAAAAATAAAAAAAATCATCATTTTCCGCTAGCTTGTGACAAAAAATAAAAAGTTCTATGAACTCACTATGCCCATCAGCGAATACCTTAGGGTGTCTACTTTCCGAAATAGGGTCATTTGTGGGGGTTTTCTACTGTCTTGGCATTGTAGAACCTCAGGAAACATGACAGGTGCTCAGAAAGTCAGAGCTGCTTCAAAAAGCGGAAATTCACATTTTTGTACCATAGTTTGTAAACGCTATAACTTTTCAAAAACACAGAAATATAGTGGCAAATCTGGGGGAGCTGCTCAACCCCTAACACTGTGGCGTGTTTTTCACCTTGCATTCAAACACTCTCCTTTGCACCTGGTAACCTCCATCACATGGTCTGATATGGGTGTGGCTTACAGTCTGGCTTTGTTCACATTGCACTAGTTGTCCTGCTAGGCGGTTGTGTGGAAGCTTGGCTGTGAGCTGGATTACATCACCTTCAGACCGTGTTCACACCATAGGTAGCTTAGTGGTAGGACCCCTTGCCATGCTGAGAACCGTGACGTGGTGCATGATTGGGCTCCGATATCTTCCTGACAGGAATATATTGGCAAAAGTCTCAGCTTTTAATATCTGCATTTATGACTAGCCAGTATAGTCAGTGGCATATCCGTTTGGTGCATTTCTTCTGTGATTTATGATTATATTTTCATCCGCACAATGCTCCGTTTTGTGTAGGATGCCTTTGTGGTGCATGTGGACCGCGCCGACATCCTCCACCGTATGCAATTTTTTTTTTTGCTGGGGATAGTTGTTTGCTGCGGTCCACATGCGGTGGGGCTGCTCCCCCAATGAAAAACACGCCACAGTGTTAGGGGTTGAGCAGCTCCCCCAGATTTGCCACTATATTTCTGTGTTTTTGTCTTGTTTTATATGTAGTGTATGTGCCTTTACCTGGCATTCAAACACTCTCCTTTGCACCTGGTAACCTCCATCACATGGTCTGATATGGGTGTGGCTTACAGTCTGGCTTTGTTCACATTGCACTAGTTGTCCTGCTAGGCGGTTGTGTGGAAGCTTGGCTGTGAGCTGGATTACATCACCTTCAGACCGTGTTCACACCATAGGTAGCTTAGTGGTAGGACCCCTTGCCATGCTGAGAACCGTGACGTGGTGCATGATTGGGCTCCGATATCTTCCTGACAGGAATATATTGGCAAAAGTCTCAGCTTTTAATATCTGCATTTATGACTAGCCAGTATAGTCAGTGGCATATCCGTTTGGTGCATTTCTTCTGTGATTAACGCTATAACTTTTACCCAAACATTTTTTTTTAATTAAAGGCATGTAGAACAATAAATTTCGCGAAAAATTTATATATGGATGTCAACTGAAAGTGAAAAATGTCATTTTTTTTGCCAAAAAATCGTTAAATTTCGATTAATAACAAAAAAAGTAAAAATGTCAGCAGCAATGAAATACCACCAAATGAAAGCTCTATTAGTGAGAAGAAAAGGAGGTAAAATTCATTTGGGTGGTAAGTTGCATGACCGAGCAATAAACCGCTAAAGTTGTGGAGTGCCGATTTGTAAAAAAGGGCCTGGTCACTAGGGGGGGTATAAACCTGTGGTACTTAAGTGGTTAAGCTGCAGCTTCTGCGGCAGTCACTATAGTTGATCCAACCTATGCTCAGATTAGTGGGAGTCTCTACAACTTGGCAAATGAGCTTTTTGAAGGACTACAACACTCCGACGAGCTCTGCCGTCTAGTGGCTATGGTTTATTGCCCAATCCCATTCACATTGATATCCATTTGACCAATAGACATGACATTAAAGGTCTCTTCAAACAGCTAACTGATTGGCTGGAGTGCCATGTTTGGATGTTACTGATTAGTCAATGATGACATATCCTGAGGATTAAGTGTTTAAATTTAATATGCCTGATCCTTCTCTCCTACAACATCATATATTGGGGAAAGTCAAGGCTTCCAATATACATTAGATTGTTGGCAGTTCCTGATGAAAATGGCACGTTTAGCCAACAATTGTTTAATATGCATGGCGGCCTTTAATTGTATTTTTTATTTTCTTGATCATCACAATAATGAAAGTAAGCTCTTTCTTGTGAAATAATTGGGTTTGGGAAAGATGTCAAGAGAAATATTATCATTCTGAGGAATGATTTAACACTCCTACTAATAATTATTTGAAAAATCATATATATATAAAAAAAATACAGTAAGTAATACTTAGTAGGTAGTTGACTAGACATGTCCTGATATGTGTGCTATGAGATGACCAGCTTTTCAAAACAACATGATTTTGTGATATTGTCACGAGACATCTATTCTACATTTGTCTGCAGTGTTCCCATGAGAGGGGAGAAGGGTGTAGACGAGGAGTGGTGGCAGTGATGAGAGTAGTAGTAGTAGTTACTTACAGTGGCGGTCCTCGCTCTGGCACTCCTTGGGGCCATTCAGGGATGATACAGGAGCACATTTTCTTCCCTTCTGGGCACTCCTTGGCTTTGGGGCTCCTGCTTGGTATTAGGTGGGGTGCCCTTGGTGGAGACAAGTTTTGAGGAACAAGGCAGGAATCCTGTGGACAAGCTGACAATGCAGCATTATGGTGATGGATTTAAGACAACAAGTTCACTCTACTTTACTGAGGTAATTCATTAGATGCTTCAAATAGGCACTGTACACAGTAAGCACAGTCGTTACAGTTGACATATTCAATTTCCCAATTATCTTTAAGGGAGTAAAAGTTCCCTTTATAAGCCGCACAATCTTCTCAAATCGACCAAGGGGTGAAACTTATCTCTGACTATGTTGGTATCTCCACACTATTCTAAGTGGAATACAGTCTCCCAACAGATGGCAAATCTGTTTTTTAGACCCATGGGGAACCTGAAGATTATTGCTCCAACCAACATGCAGGAAAGTCTGTAACCTCAATGAAGATGTTATCTTCTCTGATAGGTGCTCTGAATTTTCCTTTATGTGGCTGTTGAGCTTTCTGCTGAATCCAGTAGCTCTTTGCCTCAAGGGCTGGAACATGTGCTCTTATTTTGCTGCTTTTTAATCCACAGGGTTAGAGTATTTCCTGGTTAACTTTGTTCCTTGCTGCTTTTTGATGATTACTCGCTCACAGCTTCCACTAGACTGAACTACTTCTCCAGGAAGAAAGATGGTGCCAGCCCAGCCTAATGATTCCTGCTAGGAAACTCTCTCCCTTTCCCTGTACAGTCGCATTAACCCCTTTCAGTGGACCACTGCATAGCATGTCTATGTGCAACTGCCCAGTGGTTGTGTTGTGAATTGCAGCTTGTCCAGGTTTTAACTGACATGTGGAATTATTGTATGGAATTGACTTACATAGTAACATAGTACATAAGGCCAAAAAAAGACATTTGTCCATCCAGTTCGGCCTGTTATCCTGCAAGTTGATCCAGAGGAAGGCAAAGGAAGGCAAAAAAAAAAACTGTGAGGTAGAAGCCAATTTTCCCCACTTTAGGGGAATAAAAAATTCCTTCCCGACTCCAATCAGGCAATCAGAATAACTCCAATCAGGCAATCAGAAATTGAGTCTTAACCTGATTAGAGCTAAGTTAAGGTATGATAACTGCATTTTGTAGTTCTTAAACTTGTACTCCATGGCCAAACATGAATTTATTTAAAAGTTTAATAGTAGCTGACTCCTTATAAATACTTATTAAGGTCTAATTAGAGAAGCGTAGTGAACTGAAAAAGGCTAAAGCAAAATTTATCACTGTTTTCATAAAATATTAAGTAGCTCAGTACACAAATACTTTGCTTCTGCCTCTAATAGGCCTTAGACAAATTAGTGTTACATTGGTGTCTTGAAAAACAGAGCTGTTCTTCATTAGTTCATAGACAGCCACAAAATAAGGTGTTTTAGCGGAAGGGTTATACATACAGCTAATTAATGGATATGAAAACATCATTATTAGCATTCTACTTCTGTTTGAACAATATCTTGGTCAGTGGTCAGTGAATATCAGGAGGCAGATATCTGTATTTTCTGTTAAATGTCACAATCACTGCTGCAGCGGGATCAACAATTATGCAGAAACCAATTAGTGCGACAATCATTTGTGAAATGTCCAGCTCTGAAACCAACTTGTTAACCAGAGAAGATAGAGCCATTAGAAAAACTGTGCAACAACTGACAAGCCGAAACAAACTCTGAAATATGACTGAAGTGGCCGCATTTGTTAAGTGACAATAAACACACAAGTCATTAATCAAAGCCGTTAATCACTCATAGTCTAGGCTGAGATATGGTTTAATTAACTATATTTGCCCTTTGAGAGGGGAAAGGTTATAATGAATTATGGTTTACATGACAACAGCTCAGGTATGAAATTTGTTACTGTAAAGTATCCATAAAAATAGCAATTTAATGAAAAGGAATGGAGCTGGATCTACACCGTCTACTAATTTATAGCTATGCTTATAAATCTAATTGTGTCTTTCTGGACTATAGGACTTATAGATTAAATTTATTTTACTTGCTTATATCGTGCCATTATATTCCACAGCACCTTATAGACACTAACATCACTTACCTTCCCCATTGGAGCTCACAATCTAAGTTTGCTATCCATATGTCTTTGGGTGGGAGGAAACCTACACAAACACAAGGGGAACATAGAAAATCCATGCAGATGTTGCCCTCTGTCAGATTTAAACCTTGGACCCCAGTGCTGCAAGGTACCAGCGCTAACCCCTGAGCCACCATGCTGCTCATTTACTGTACATTATATATCTTCAATTATGATACCCAAATGTCTTGTCCAAGATTTTCATCAGCGGAAATATACTGTAGAGCTCAATGCTCCAGAACAGTGTTTCTCGAATTCAAGGTGGGCCTCCCAATAGTTGGTTTGGTGAAACTGATGAGTTAATTTTGATTATATTCTGAACAGGTATTTCTCTGGTTGCACCCATCACTGATTTAGCAACAATGGAAGCTGAATTCTGCATATTTTAATGCTATAGTCAATATACTCAATATTCAAGAGAAGAATTGGGGATAAATTAGGCTAGCTTTGCATATACTACAACCAATGGAAAGGCCCAGACACCACCATGTTCTGGCTGGTGAGGTCCCAGTAGAAAAAATTATTGACAAGCTCTGTTATAGGTAGATTTGAATGGTGTTCTTATGGTGTGACAAATTACCAGGGTCAAACTCTACCAGCAAAGTAAAGATCAAGCAGAAGACAACCCCATTTCGAGGTGACTTCGGAACCAAGTACATGTTTCTAGGATGTATTTCTTGGGGGTTGATCAAAATAATGTCATTCATTCACAGATATTTTTGACTGGTAAACCATAATGTTTGCTTCTTTAGCTAGGTGGGATTAGGCTGAAGGCTTGAGAAGTGTGAACTGCAAACTACTTAGGCAGCAAGATAAAAACACATTTTCTTTAAATTTAAAGATTTTTTCTAGGACTTAGAATAAGTCATCAATATTTGATAGGTCGGGAGCTCCTATTCCTGATAACCCAACAAATCAGCTGAGCATATCATCCTCTTCATTTTCCCAGGCACAATGATGTTCATATGGTTAAGGTTGTGGCAGCTTAGTCACATTCAACTAATTAGCAAGGGTGTTGGAAATTTGCCCTCCACTGTTCAAATATTGACATGCTATAGTCACACATTAAAGTTTGGATTCGCGTTTTTCATGAGCTACTACATGTCTGCTCAAATGTTCCATTTAATTGAAGATAGAAATGTAGTACAGCTGAAGGGGTTAATTCATGGCCCCATTTTATTTTGGAATTCTGACTGTTATTTTATGTAAAACTAGATGGAAAACATTGTAAGGGTTCTCCAGGGTTCAACAATTAAATACCTATTCCTAGGATACCCCCGTAACACCCACCAATCAGCTGGCGGGTTTAACTCTGGATCCACAAATAGGTACACAAACCTACAAGAAACGGAGCTCACCACGTACTGTTATCAAAATATATAAATACTTTATTGAATTTATAACATGATATATATATATATGCGACATTATCATTAAAACCAGGTAGACAGAAAGAAACACCACCCTGATGGGACATAGGCTGCATATGAATATTGTCATGTAACAGTGTATAATCAATGTATGCTAAATAAATTAGTAAATGACTAGTGATGAGCAGCAGGTGCCATATTCGATTTCGACGAAATTCGCGAATATTCAATAGAATATTCGTTTTATATTCGTCGAAATCGAATATTCGTCATTATTCTTGTTATCGCGATTTAATAAGCGATTTAAATAATCGAATTTCGATTTTAACTTAAAGGCTACTCTCCTATTGAAATAGCAATGCGATTAATTCGTTATAATAATCGAATTTCGATTTTAACTTAGCACTGCTATATTCCATATTCGTTAATTCTAGCCTAATATGGAATATAGCAGTGCTAAGTTAAAATCTAAATTCGATTATTATAACTTGAATTAATCTTATTGCTATTTCAATAGGAGAGTAGCCTTTAAGTTAAAATCGAAATTCGATTATTATAACTTGAAATAATCGAATTGCGATTTCAACTTGGACCTGTTTTAGGCTACTTTCACACTTGCGCTTGATCGGATCCGTTCTGAACGGATCCGATCATATTAATGCAGACGGAGGCTCCGTTCAGTACGGATCCGTCTGCATTAATAACTTTAAAAAAATTCGCAAGTGCGCAAGTGCGCAAGTAGCCTGCGCGGATCCGTTCAGACTTTCAATGTAAAGTCAATGGGGGACGGATCCGCTTGAAGATTGAGCCATATGGTGACATCTTCAAGCGGATCCGTTCCCATTGACTTACATTGTAAGTCTGAACGGATCCGCACGCCTCCGCACGGCCAGGCGGACAGCAATCGAATTGCGATTTCAACGTAATTCTCAAATCCGACAGTACATTCTAGTATATGGAGATGTTCCCATGGTGATGGGGACGCTCCATGAGCACGGAAGTCGGCAGAAGCGGCAACGGGCACTGACTGGAGCAGCCAGGAATCCAAAGGACAGGTAAGAACAACTTTAGGGAAGTGGGAAAGAAAAAAATATAACAATAAAAAAAAAAATATATAAAAAAAAAAAGAATATTCGAAATATCAAATTTATATCACTATATTCGAAATATTCGCGAATTAGCGAAGTGCCGATATTCGCGAAAAAAATTCGATATTCGAATATTCGCGCTCAACACTATAAATGACACAACGGTTAATCTCATATAGTTATGCGGTACATATATATGGCGAACAGCTGACCTACAAAGTTGTTGACAATAATGCTTCGGAACCACAGAATTGTGCACCGTGATTCCGCCCCATAAAGCCTAATGTACAGTCGTGGCCAAAAGTTTTGAGAATTACATAAATAGTGAAAATTGGAAAAGTTGCTGCTTAAGTTTTTATAATGGCAATTTGCATATACTCCAGAATGTTATGAAGAGTGATCAGATGAATTGCATAGTCCTTCTTTGCCATTAAAATTAACTTAATCCTAAAAAAACCTTTCCACTGCATTTCATTGCTGTCATTAAAGGACCTGCTGAGATCATTTCAGTAATCGTCTTGTTAACTCAGGTGAGAATGTTGACGAGCACAAGGCTGGAGATCATTATGTCAGGCTGATTGGGTTAAAATGGCAGACTTGACCAGTTAAAAGGAGGGTGATACTTGAAATCATTGTTCTTCCATTGTTAACCATGGTGACCTGCAAAGAAATGCGTGCAGCCATCATTGCGTTGCATAAAAATGGCTTCACAGGCAAGGATATTGTGGCTACTAAGATTGCTCCTCAATCAACAATTTATAGGATCATCAAGAACTTCAAGGAAAGAGGTTCAATTCTTGTTAAGAAGGCTTCAGGGCGTCCAAGAAAGTCCAGCAAGCACCAGGATCGTCTCCTAAAGAGGATTCAGCTGCGGGATCGGAGTGCCACCAGTGCAGAGCTTGCTCAGGAATGGCAGCCGGCAGGTGTGAGCGCATCTGCACGCACAGTGAGGCGAAGACTTTTGGAAGATGGCCTGATGTTAAGAAGGGCAGCAAAGAAGCCACTTCTTTCCAAAAAAAACATCAGGGACAGATTGATCTTCTGCATAAAATATGGTGAATGGACTGCTGAGGACTGGGGCAAAGTCATATTCTCCAATGAAGCCTCTTTCCGATTGTTTGGGGCATTAGGAAAAAGGCTTGTCCGGAGAAGAAAAGGTGATCGCTACCATCAGTCCTGTGGCATGCCAATAGTAAAGCATCCTGGGACCATTCATGTGTGGGGTTGCTTCTCATCCAAGAGAGTGGGCTCACTCACAATTTTGCCCCAAAACACAGCCATGAATAAAGAATACCAAAACACCCTCCAACAGCAACTTCTTCCAACAATCCAACAACAGTTTGGTGAAGAACAATGCAGCACCGTGCCATAAGGCAAAAGTGATAACTAAGTGGCTCGGGGACCAAAACGTTGACATTTTGGGTCCATGGCCTGGAAACTCCCCAGATCTTAATCCCATTGAGAACTTGTGGTCAATCCTCAAGAGGCGGGTGGACAAACAAAAACCCACTAATTCTGACAAACTCCAAGAAGTGATTATGAAAGAATGGGTTGCCATCAGTCAGGAATTGGCCCAGAAGTTGATTGAGAGCATGCCCAGTCGAATTGCAGAGGTCCTGAAAAAGAAGGGCCAACACTGCAAATACTGACTCTTTCATAAATGTCATGTAATTGTGGATAAAAGCCTTTGAAACGTATGAAGTGCGTGTAATTATATTTCACTACATCGCAGAAACAACTGAAACAAAGATCTAAAAGTAGTTTAGCTGTGAAAATGAATATTTGTGTCATTCTCAAAACTTTTGGCCACGACTGTACATGAAAAATGAGAGACCTACCAAGTGAGATGCCGTATGTCCACAAACAGGGTGTCTTTTGTTATCACTTATTATGACCTCGGTTTTTCATCCCCACCATTTATGTTTTTATCTGATATTTTGTATTCTTTCACTGATATTCATCGGTATACACTTTATACCACACAGTTTTTTATGCATTATTCTTGTCCAATTCATTGTGCATTTGGTATTTTTTAATGATATGTACATACAATATAAATTATACTGGTATTTATTTATCTATTTATATATTACTTTGTAAATATTTACACTTACACTAATTTGTTACTTCCCCTTTTCACCATACATTTTTTTACACATAAACTTTTTCAAGGAACATCAAAAATGTTTATAATACTTATTTCTATATCAATATTTGAAATTTATGGAATGGATAAACACTATTCATTGAGTAATGGATACTGTTTGTTTTAATGTAATATTGATTGGCAGTGGGGAATTGTGATGACATATATAGGTATATATACTGACAGCCAGTAGAGGGAGTACTTCTCCCTATGGATGTAGCCTGGTTCATTTTCCTTCTCCTCTGAATGCGTGCACGCGGCCCCTCCCGCCCGGCGTCTTGACGTCGATCCACCACATCACGTGACTTTAGTCATGTGGTGTGGGTGTGGCGACGTGACGCCAGCCGGGGGGAGGATCCTGTGCGACGGCCCGATCACAGCGCAGCCAACAGATGTCCAGGTGATTTTGGTAATGAATCACTGAACATGCACCCTACTAATGGGTAGGGGTTTAGAACCTGTGCTCCACAGTGATGGCGTTACCCCCGGACGAAAGGCACGCCGAAACGAGTGTCGGGGTATCGCCATCCTGTTTGTGGACATACGGCATCTTACCTGGTAGGTCTCCTCTCATTTTTTATGTACATTAGGTTTTATGGGGTGGAATTACGGTGCACGATTCTGTGGTGCCGAAGCATTATTGTCAACAACTTTGTAGGTCAGCTGTCCCCCATATATATGTACCGCATAACTATATGAGATCAACCATTGTGTAATTTACTTATTTATTTAGCATACATTGATTATACACCGTTACATGACAATATTCATATGTAGCCTATGTCCCATCAGGGTGGTGTTTCTATCTGTCTACCTGTTTTTAATGACAATGTCGCATATATATATATATATATATATATATATATATATATACAGTACAGATCAAAAGTTTGGACACACCTCATTCAAAGAGTTTTCTTTATTTTCATGACTATGAAAATTGTAGATTCACACTGAAGGCATCAAAACTATGAATTACCACATGTGGAATAATATACATAACAAAAAAGTGTGAAACAACTGAAAATATGTCATATTCTAGGTTCTTTAAAGTAGCCTCCTTTTGCTTTGATTACTGCTTTGCACACTCTTGGCATTCTCTTGATGAGCTTCAAGAGGTAGTCACCTGAAATGGTCTTCTAACAGTCTTGAAGGAGTTCCCAGAGATGCTTCGCACTTGTTGGCCCTTTTGCCTTCACTCTGAGGTCCAGCTCACCCCAAACCATCTCGATTGGGTTCAGGTCCGGTGACTGTGGAGGCCAGGTCATCTGGCGCAGCACCCCATCACTCTCCTTCATGGTCAAATAGCCCTTACACAACCTGGAGGTGTGTTTGGGGTCATTGTCCTGTTGAAAAATAAATGATGGTCCAACTAAACGCAAACCGGATGGAATAGCATGCCGCTGCAAGATGCTGTGGTAGCCATGCTGGTTCAGTATACCTTCAATTTTGAATAAATCCCCAACAGTGTCACCAGCAAAGCACCCCCACACCATCACACCTCCTCCTCCATGCTTCACGGTGGGAACCAGGCATGTAGAGTCCATCCGTTCACCTTTTCTGTGTCGCACAAAGACACGGTGGTTGGAACCAAAGATCTCAAATTTGGACTCATCAGGCCAAAGCACAGATTTCCACTGGTCTAATGTCCATTCCTTGTGTTCTTTAGCCTAAACAGGTCTCTTCTTCTTGTTGCCTGTCCTTAGCAGTGGTTTCCTAGCAGATATTCTACCATGAAGGCCTGATTCACACAGTCTCCTCTTAACAATTGTTCTGGAGATGTGTCTGCTGCTAGAACTCTGTGTGGCATTGACCTGGTCTCTAATCTGAGCTGCTGTTAACCTGCGATTTCTGAGGCTGGTGACTCGGATGAACTTATCCTCCGCAGCAGAGGTGACTCTTGGTCTTCCTTTCCTGGGGCGGTCCCCGCATGTGAGCCAGTTTCTTTGTAGCGCTTGATGGTTTTTGTGACTGCACTTGGGGACACTTTTAAAGTTTTCCCAATTTTTCGGACTGACTGACCTTCATTTCTTAAAGTAATGATGGCCACTCGTTTTTCTTTACTTAGCTGCTTTTTTCTTGCCATAATACAAATACTAGCAGTCTATTCAGTAGGACTATCAGCTGTGTATCCACCTGACTTCTCCACAACGCAACTGATGGTCCCAACCCCATTTAGGCTACTTTCACACCTGCGTTCAGGTGTCCGCTCGTGAGCTCCGTTTGAAGGGGCTCACAAGCGGCCCTGAACGCAGCCGTCTGGCCCTAATGCATTCTCAGTGGAGGCGGATCCACTGAGAATGCATCCGTCTGCCAGCGCTCAACCTCCGCTCCGCTCAGTGAGCGGACACCTGAACGCTGCAAGCATCGTTCGGGTGTCCGCCTGGCCGTGCGGAGGCGAGCGGATCCGTTCTGACTTATGATGGAAGTCAATGGGGACGGATCCGCTTGAAGGTGACACCATATGGCTCAATCTTCAAGCGGATCCGTCCCCCATTGACTTTCAATGCAAAGTCTGAACGGATCCGCTCAGGCTACTTTCACACTTAGAAATTTTTCTAAGTTATAATGCAGACGAATCCGTTCTGAACGGAGCCACCGTCTGCATTAATATGAGCGGATCCGTTCAGAACGGATCCGCTCGAACGCTAGTGTGAAAGTAGCCTTATAAGGCAAGAAATCCCACTTATTAAACCTGACAGGGCACACCTGTGAAGTGAAAACCATTTCAGGAGACTACCTCTTGAAGCTCATCAAGAGAATGCCAAGAGTGTGCAAAGCAGTAGTCAAAGCAAAAGGTGGCTACTTTGAAGAACCTAGAATATGACATATTTTCAGTTGTTTCACACTTTTTTGCTATGTATATAATTCCACATGTGTTAATTCATAGTTTTGATGCCTTCAGTGTGAATCTACAATTTTCATAGTCCTGAAAATAAAGAAAACTCTTTGAATGAGAAGGTGTGTCCAAACCTTTGGTCTGTACTGTATATATATATATAAATATATATATATATATATATATATATATATATTGTAGGGGATTAGCTCTTTTCCAGGGGTTGCAAACACACACTTCTTCACAGAAACCAGGATTTAGGGGCCAAACTGTGCTTTATTGTGGCACACGGCATAAAGCAAAACACACAAAGCCAAAATAAAATACCTTGCCCGTCTGGGCCCTAACTAAACACATAGGTTTCCCTGACTCACCTAAAGCGTAGCACAGTTCACACCCGTGATGAGATGCGGCTTTCCCAGCCCAACCTTCAGCAGCCTCCAGGCTGCTCCCACACCGGGGTCTCTTGGGGGATAGTGGTCTCTCAGCCCTCCAGGCTGCTCCCACACCAGTGCCTCTTGGGGAATCGTGGTCTCTCAGCCCTTCTGGCTCAGACCACACAGAGCCACTCCAGCCTTCTGTGTGCAAGTCCCCCAAAGTCCAGGCTATTGCATAGCCTCGTGGCCCCTCAGCCTGGCTTATCTGAGACCACACTGACAGAGCCTCACCAGGCCTCTGTCTGCACACTCTCCAGAGTGAGACACACCCAAGAACCAGTAGCAGGATTAAATAGGATCCCTGGACATGAGCTTGCCCTAAGTCCCGGACCGGAGCCTGGGGAAAACACTTCAATGTTCACATTGCTACAATATATATATATATCATGTTATGAATTCAATAAAGTATTTATATATTTTGATAAAAGTACGTGGTGAGCTCCGTTTCTTGTAGGTTTGTGTATTTAATGGGAGCTGGTACTCATGATCTTTGATAGGTTGACCCTTGTATTGTTGACGCAATATGTATTGCATGTGCTGACTTCAGTCTGGGCATGAGGGTAACTTTTGGTTTTTTGCTTCTTTGTATCCGCAAATAGGTGCTGGTAATTCACAGCTTTATCCACTGTGTAAATAAATGGAGATGGTAACTGCAGCATTTCTGCCATTGAAGTCAGTGGGAGCAGCTCTGTAGTAATCAGCTCAGTCCACTACACAAGAGATGGAGCCATGTAGTTACAGGGTCACTGGAGTTACTCCCAATCTACTGATCGGCAAGGGTGTAGAGTGTCAGGTGGAATGCCTAAGGCTTTCTCTAGCACCCCCCCCCCCCAAAATACTTTCAAAAATGGTTCCACCTCACAGTAGCATTTCCCTCATTGTGCAACATTCACAGTAGTTATGTCCACATATGTGCCCTGTAATAATATTCACATTGTGTCCCCTCACTGTAATCATGCCCACACTGTGCCCACCTTAAAGTACTTATCTCTTCATTGTGCCCCCTCACAGTAATTATGCCTGCCCTCATTGTGCCCCTTTCACAGTAGTAATGCTCGATCTATGCCCCATGGTAATGCCATGTTTGTCCCCTTCACAGTAGAGAGGGCAGAATTTCAGGGCATAGACTGGGAGCAGCTACTGTCATTGAGTAATTGCACAAAAAAAATTATTCCTTTAGGTACCAAGTATAAACGGCTAAAATTAACCCCCCCCCCCCCCCATGGCTTACAGCTACTGTAAGAAGGGAAATAAAAGACAATAAAGGTCATTTAAAAAATAAAAATCTGAGGGGTCAGCTGTAGCATTTGAAGTTTACAAAGGGCTTAATAAAATCTGTAAAAAGGAGATAACATTTGCAAAAATAAAAAACGAACAGCAGGTGGCAAAGAGAGCAAAGCAAATCCCCCAAAATTATTTAGATATATAAATGCTAAAAAACCAAGATCTGAGCAGGTAGGTTCCCTAAATAATGGTAAAGGAGGGTTAGTCACTGAAGATAAGGAAAAGGCAGAGTTACTAAATGTTTTTTTTTTAGCTCTGTATATACAAAAGAAGAGAAAGGAGCTGATCTGTAGTGCTGGGGCTGTTAGTACATCCAGTGATATACTCAATTGACTAACTGTAGACATGGTCCGAGGTAAGTTAAATAAGGTAAATGTGAACAAGGCTCCGGGTCCAGATGTATTACACCCAAGAGTGGTTAAAGAGTTCAGTTCAGTCATTGCTGTGCCCCTGTTAATATTTTTTTTAAGATTCTCTTGGTACTGGTGCAGTGCCAAGTGATTGGCGCAAGGCAAATGTGGTGCCCATATTCAAAAAAAGTATTAAGGTCCTTCACAGGTAATTATAGACCAGTTAGTTTAACTTCTGTGGTGGGAAAAATGTTTAATGGACTCTTAAGGGACTATATACAGGAGTATGTGACTGTAAAAAATATTATAAGTGATAACCAACATGGTTTTACCAAGGACAGAAATTGTCAGATTAACCTGATTTGTTTTTATGAGGAGGTGAGTAGTAGCCTGGACAGAGGGGTGGCTGTGGATGTAGTGTTTTTGGATTTTGTAAAGGCTTTTGATACTGTCCCTCGCAGATGTTTAATAGATAAAGTAAGGTCTATAGGCTTGGAAAGTATAGTCTGTAATTGGATTGACAACTGAATGAAGGACCGTGTCCAGAGAGTTGTGGTCAATGATTCCTATTCAGAATGGTCCCAGGTTATAAGTGGTGTACTCCAAAGTTCAGTACTGGGCCCTTTATTATTTAATTTATTTATTAATGATATTGAGGACGAGATCAATAGCACCATTTCTATTTTTGCAGATGATACTAATCTATGTAGAACTGTACAGTCTATGGAAGATGTCCACATACTACAAGCTGACTTGTACACTCTGAGTAATTGGGCATAAACTTGGCAAATGAGGTTCAATGTGGACAAATCTAAAGTTATGCATCTTGGTAGTAATAATCTCCGTGCTTCATATGTCCTAGGCGATGTAACACTGGGAGAATCACTTAAAGAGAAAGATTCGGGTGCCCTTGTGGATGGTAGATTAAATTACAGCATACAATGTCAATCAGCTTCCAACAGGATATTAAGCGAGGCATGGACTCGTGGGGCAGAGATGTAATATTTTCACTTTACAAAGCGCTGGTGCAGCCTCATCTGGGATATGCAGTTCAGTTCTGGGCAATAGTCCATAGAAAGGACGCACTGCAGCTGGAAAAAGTACAGAGGAGAGCGACTAAACTGATAAGGGACATGGAGGATCTTAGTCATGAAGAAAGATTAAAGAATTGAATTTATTTAGTCTTGAGAAGAGACGTCTAATGGGGGACATGATTAACCTATACAAATATATAAATGGAATAATCAGGGGGAGAAAACAGAACTGGATTGCACATCCACAATGCTATGCTTTTATCTAATTAAACTCGCTTCTCAGCGCCATATTAAAGTGTATAGCCCCCAATACTGCATGCTGTACAAGAGGCATTAGTGTACATTTTGATCAAAAGGCATAAGCCCACTCACCACGCCAAGGTCGCCTCTTTGAGTGGGACCTACTCTGACAAAAAGGCGCAGCGACAATGTGGTGACAAATATATAAATGGGCCATACAAAAAATACGAAAAAAAACACTTCCATGTAAAATGCCCTCAAAAGACAAGGGGGCAGGGCCTCTGACTGGAGAAGAAAAAGTTCAGTCTCCAGAAGCTTCAAAGCTTCTTTACTGTAAGAACTGCGAATCTGTGGAATAGACTTCCCCAGGACGTGGTCACTGCTGGAACAGTGGACAGTTTAAAAAGGGTTTAGATGAATTCGTAAAAAGTAAACAACATTAATGCTTATTAAAACATGTAGAAATGTGAGTCTCACTTCCTTCTGGGATTCGCGTCTCCACCTATCCCCTGGTTTAACTTGATGGAATTATGTTGTTTTTTCAACAGTATTAACTATGTAACTATGTAACTGTAAGTAATGCCCTCTGTGCCCCCTCACAGTAGTAATGCCATGTATGCCCCCTTCACAGCAGTAATTCCCACTGTGCCCCCTTCACAGTAGTAATGCCCTCTCTGTGCCCTATTTATAGTAATAATGCCCACTGTGCCCCCTTCATAGTAGTAAGGCCCATTGTGCCACCTTCATAGTAATAATGTCCATTGTGCCCCGTTCATAGTAGTAATGCCCCTTGTGTCCCTTCATAGTAGTAATGCACTCTATTCCCCCTTCACAACAGTAATGCCCACTGTGCCCGCTTCACAGTAGTAATGCCCTCTCTTTGCCACTTTCATGGTAGTAATTCTCATTGTGCCCCTTCATAGTAGTAATGCCCATTGTGCCCCCTTCATAGTGGTAATGCCCATTGTGCCCCCTTCATAGTGGTAATACCCATTGTGCTTACTTCATAGTAATAATGCCCATTGTTCCTCCTTCATAGTAATAGTGCCCATTGGGCCCCCTTCATAATAGTAATGCCCATTTTTCCTGCTTCATAGTATAATTCCCATTGTGCCCCCTTAATTGTAGTAATGCCTACTGTGCCCCCTTAATTGTAGTAATTCCCTCTGTGCCCCATTTGTAGTAGTAATGCCATCTGTGCCCCCTTCATAGTGGTAACGCCCATTATGCCCCTTTGTGGTAGTAAAGCCCTCTGTGCCCCCTTCACAGTAATAATGCCTATTGTGCCCCCTTAATAGTAGTAATGCCCTCTGTGCACCTTTTTAATAGTAATTCCCTCTGTGCCCCCTTCATAGTAGTAATGCCCTCTGTGCCCCTTCATAGTAGTAATGCCCTCTGTGCCCCTTCATAGTAGTAATGCCCTCTGTGCCTCCTCTTTGTTAATAAAATAAAAATCATTAACTACTCACCTTACCCTGTTCCTGATGCTCAGATCCAGCTCTCCCTGCAGGCACAGATCGCTCTGCCCCACTGTGTGGGAGGAGCACAGGCTTATTCCTGGTTTGCAGGCTCCTCCCACACAGGCTGGCAGTGCGGTCTGTGCCTGCAGGCTGAATGCTGGAGCAGGGAACAGAAGTCTTCCTGCTTCACCATTTAATGCGGTAAAGACGGAGCACGGGAAGCTGAGCGCAAGGACTGAAGCTCCCGGCGCTCCAGCAATGAGCACGTCCATTTGTATTGATGGAAGCACTCATTGCTTCTAGCATCCCCCTGAGAGCGGGCACCCAGGGCCCTTGGCACATCACTGATTGATGACCTATCTTAGTAAAAACATAGTGCAAAAGCATTTAGTAAACATTAAATATATATAGATGATACATTTTACTAATGTTATATTCACTCTATCAATGAATAGGAGGAATGGAGCAAATATATTTTGATCAAAATCATTTGATCAAAGGTGACCTCTTTTACTCTCTCCTTGTGCCAAGTGGCCTCTAATTAATTTAACAGCTTCAGCTATATACTGCACAAATTAAAAACAGCTTGTTGGAAAGATGGTTGGTTAGGAGTGCACAACCAAAATGTAGGCATCCACCTAGAGATAGGTCACCCTAGAGAACCCCTTTACACTATTATCAGAGGCTTGGCTCCAATGTAGAATCTGTAAGAGGGTTCCTACATACCATGTTTCATTTATAATGCTGGTGCTTTTTATGTGGCAGATGGGCCTACAGTTGGTCTAGATATGATTGCTAGCTATTTTCCTGGTTATAAAATATACGGATGCATATGACAGTTTCTTAAACAGTTATTACAAATGGATCATGATTGACCTGTTACCGCTGTCATGGATCCAATAAAAAAGCAAAAAAACAACAACTAAGAGCCTAACCTAAAACGATTTAGCTGTGTGTCCTTTCTCAGCTAACGGGTGTTGAAAGATGGAACTGAGCATGTGCCTCCATCTCCTTGAGCTGGAGAGAGAAATTAGAAAAAGAGCAAACAGCAGGTGGCGCTATACAGATAGATTTCATTCCATAACTCAGTAGCAATAATGCATTTTTAATTACATGCAATTACAATAGTATTCAGATCCAGATGCTGGTTTGAAAAACTGTTGAATATTATTTGAGGGACAACCCATTTAACATATGAGTATTTTGTTGCAGTTAAAAAGATGAAATTCTGCAGAAAAGGTATCTTCTAGATATTATTGTAAATCATTTTGTCGATGTAAGGGCCCCCCTAATTGTACATTCTCTTCTTCGCTATTACATTACAATTATGATAAATGAGCAGAATTGCACCTGTGTTTAGCTATTGCTGTTACATACTTGTTATGGTTGCTGTTCTCATTATATACTTTCAGAATGTCCACCAAATGTGTCCAGTACTAGTGGTCGCTAGTAACAAACACTGACCTTGGCAAATGTGATGTATTAGCTTATCCTATATTTCACAAATAGCCATTGGTTAGTGATTACCCATATTCATATTTGTCTTTTCCATTGTACTTCACTGATTAAAACTTTTGCTTTATTAATCCCTTTAAAACCTCAGGAGTTAGTTAAAATCCCAACGTACTATCGCTACACTTTACTACTATTGCATTGTCTATCTTAGCGGGTAACTGGGAGCAGCCTGTACTACTGCTAGCCGGTCATTTTATTGCTCATGTATATTCCCGACTACACTATCTCTGTAGTGCATTTGGCGACTGTTTCAGCGTATTATTGATAGATCACTCATAAAGAAGCACTTCCACAAAAGTATTTATTCTCTGACCTGTTAGAAAGGTGCATGATGAAATCTGTAATGAATTTAATTTCCCCAATGACCGTATCTGTGAGTTATAACCTCCATTCTGATCCTTAGCTGTGTCATGTGACCATCCCTCTGATCTCAAACTGACTCAGGAAGTCAGTTACTTCTCTATTCATTTCTATGGGGCTGACATTGAGGCTCCCATAGGAATACATTTAGAAACTAGATCCCTGTCCACTAGTGATGATCGAGCATGCTCGGCTGAACACCTGTTCGGCTCGAGCATCTCGATGCTCGACGCATGGCGGTACTCGACCGAGTACCGCATGTGCTCGAGTGCCATGCTCGAGTCTCCTCCCCCCCCCCGCATGTTTCTTGCCTGCTACACAGCCAAAAAACGTGCAGCTAAGTACTGCCCTCACTGTAATGCCAGTAGCTATGTTGGCTACTGGCATTACATGATTGGCTGTCTGGAACGCGTCATTGGGTGCTATATAGCACTCAATGACGCATGTTCGGCTCATTCGTAGTCAGGGAGAGCTAAGCACAGGAAGGGACAGAGACTCCTATGCAGGTGGAACGCCTGAAGCTCTCTGACCAGGAGCGCCAGCGGCGACGAGCAGAAGACTTGTGCCTCTACTGTGGCGGGAAAGGGTCACATTGTTCGTACCTGTCCCCAGAAGGAGGAAAACTTGTGTGCCTAGGCTCTATGGGAGAAGTGACCCTAGGCGAAAGAGACAATTCTCCCAAACTTCTCATTCCTGTTCTCTTTTCCTCTGGGAAAACTAGAATATCTCTACCTGCCTTCCTGGATTCCGGTGCAGCCGGAAATTTTGTTAATCAAGCCCTGGTGACCCAGTGCCAGTTATCCACCACTCGTCTGGCGAAGCCTCTGGTGGCAACTATTGTTAATGGACAACCCCTGCTCAGACTTATTCAGTTCATCACGGCTCCTGTTAAACTCCAAGTTGGGGTGCTACATTCTGAAGAAATATCTTTCTATGTCCTGCCGTATTCAATGGACCCAGTGATTCTGGGATTGCCCTGGCTACAGCAGCATTCTCCCGTCTTAGACTGGCGTACAGGGGATATTCTCCGCTGGGGTCCTCAGTGCCAGTCTTCCTGTCTGTCAGTGGTTCTGTCATGGAACCATGAACCAGACGTACAACAAGAGATAAGTGGAAAATAAGAAGGTTTTATTGAAGAGCAAGCCGTAGCAAAGTCCGAACGGATGGCTAAACCGAAGCAGGGTCTTGCGGAGACAGAGGTCAGGAACCAGAAGGGTAGTCAGACGAAGCCAGGAACAGGAACCAACGGGGTAGTCAGACGAAGCCGGAATCAGGAACCAACGGGGTAGTCAGACGAAGCCGGAATCGGGAACCAACGGGGTAGTCAGACGAAGCCGGAATCAGGAACCAACGGGGTAGTCAGACGAGGCCAGGATCAGGAACCAGAAGCAGCAGCAGTCTTGGAAGCATGTGAACACAGGAGGACCAAGCAAGGAACTGAAGCCACAGACCTCCTATATATATGAGCTAGGCATCCAGCTCCTCCCAGTGGGAAGGAGGAGCCGTAGGGTGGGAGGCTACAAGAAAACCCAGAAACCAAGATGGCCGCCAGCACATGTCAAACGAAGGGAACAGCAAGGAGGTAAGACCATGACAGTACCTCCCCCTCAAGGGCCCCTCCTCCGCGGAGTAAGGAACGGTTTCTGAGGGAAGCGTGCGTGGAAGGCTACCGGGTTTACCCTGCGAAGCACTCGGAAGGGACCAACAAAGCGAGGCGCCAGCTTGGGAGTGGGCACTCGAAGGTTGAGGTTGCGGGTGAACAACCATACGCGGTCTCCGACCTGGTAGGAAGGAGCGGGCGCTCGTCTGCGATCAGCCTGGAGTTTCTGGCGCTGCGCAGAGACCTCAAGGGACCTCTGGATCTGTACCCAAGAAGCACGTAGGACGGAAAGGTGATCCTCCACAGCCGGAATATCCTGGGGAGAGAATACCTCCGGTAACACGGCAGGTTGGAACCCATAATTGGCCATGAAGGGAGACGTCCCAGAGGAAGAGTTCACCGCCGTGTTCCTGGCAAACTCAGCCCAAGGCAGGAGGTCAACCCAATTGTCTTGGTGATCGGAGACATAGCAACGAAGGAATTGCTCCAAGGCCTGATTGGATCGTTCTGCGGCCCCATTGGACTGAGGGTGGTAGGCCGAGGAGAAAGAGAGATGAATCCCCAACTGGGAGCAAAAGGCGCGCCAGAACCTGGACACAAACTGACTCCCCCGATCCGACACAATCTCCTTGGGCAAACCGTGCAACCGGAAGACCTCCCTGGCAAAAATCGAGGCCAACTCTTGTGCAGAGGGTAACTTCTTGAGAGGAACACAGTGGCACATTTTGGAAAACCGATCCACAATCATGAGAATGACCGTATGGCCTCGGGATGCAGGGAGGTCCACAATGAAATCCATCCCCAGGTGTGACCATGGACGCTCCCCGGTGGCTATGGGTTGCAAAAGGCCCAACGGAAGGTGCCGAGGGGACTTACTCTGGGCACAAACGGAGCATGCCGCTACATATGCGGCGATGTCGGAACGTAGAGAAGGCCACCAGAACAGACGTGAAACCGCCCAGGACAGCTGATTCTTTCCAGGGTGCCCCGCGGCCTTGGAGTTATGGTAGGTTCGCAACAACCGAGTGCGCAACTCCTCAGGCACAAAACATCTGCCGTTGGGTCTCCCAGAGGGAGCACCAGATTGAGCCGCCAAAATCTGCTCACCCAGAGGAGAAGTCAGGCTGGTGCGAATAGCGGCCAGGATCTGATTCGGGGGTATGACCGTAGTCGGAATCGACTCCTCCCCGGACAGCTCGGAGTACTGCCGTGATAAGGCATCCGCTCTGATGTTCTTGGAGCCGGGTAGGTAGGAGACCACGTAATTAAAACGTGACAAGAACAGAGCCCATCTGGCCTGACGTGGTGTCAATCTCTTGGCCTCAGAAAGGTAGGTCAGATTCTTGTGGTCCGTCAGGATGAGAACCGGAACCACCGAGCCCTCGAGCAAGTGCCTCCATTCTTTAAGGGCCTGCACGATGGCCAATAACTCCCTGTCACCAATCTGATAGTTGCACTCCGCGGAAGACAGTTTCCGGGAGTAAAACCCACAAGGAAGCAGAGGACCCTCTGGTGTTCTACGCTGAGACAGGAGGGCGCCTACTCCCGTCTCAGACGCGTCCACCTCGAGGACAAAAGGCAACCCAGGGTTGGGATGCGACAGAATCGGAGCCGACACAAAGGCGGACTTTAGAGCCTCAAAAGCTCGGATGGCCTCGAGCGGCCAGACCTGCGGATTACTGCCCTTCCTGGTCAGATCCGTGAGAGGCTTGGCTAGCATGGAAAAGTCCCTGATGAACTTCCGATAATAATTGGCGAAGCCCAAAAAGCGCTGCAGGGCACGAAGCCCACTGGGCTGGGGCCACTGTAAGACAGCCGAAACCTTCTCAGGATCCATGGAGAACCCCTCAGCGGAAATGATGTAACCTAAGAAGGTTACCTGGGATCGGTGAAATTCGCATTTCTCAAGCTTACCGAACAGCTTGTTCTCTCGTAAGCGTTGCAACACTCGTCTGACATCCAGAATGTGGGCCTCCATGGATGCAGAATATACCAAGATGTCATCCAAATAGACCACCACACACTGCTGCAACAGGTCACGGAAAACATCGTTGATGAATTCCTGGAAGACTGCGGGCGCATTGCACAACCCAAAGGGCATAACCAAGGATTCATAATGACCGGTCCTGGTGTTAAACGCGGTCTTCCACTCATCGCCCGCCTTGATCCTTACCAGGTTATATGCCGCCCTCAGGTCGAGTTTGGTAAAGACCGTGGCCCCTTTGAGGCGATCGAACAGCTCGGAAATCAAGGGTATCGGGTAAGTGTTCTTGATCGTGATGCGATTGAGACCCCTGTAATCGATGCAAGGCCTCAACTCGCCGCCCTTCTTTTTCACAAAGAAAAATCCAGCCCCTGCCGGGGACGAGGATTTGCGAATGTGTCCGCGTGAAAGCGCCTCCCTCACGTACTCCTCCATGGCCTCATTCTCCGCTACCGACAGTGGATAGACTTTGCCACGAGGAGGAACGGCACCGGATTGTAACTCTATGGCACAATCGTATGGGCGGTGCGGAGGTAGGGCAACCGCGCGCACCTTATCGAATACATCCCGGTACTCTTCGTATTCAGGAGGCAACAGAGAGTCCGAGGAAGTACACAGCAACTTGACAGGCCCATGGATGCAACTAGCCCCACACTGCGGTGACCACGAGAGGATCTCGACCGATCTCCAATCGAAAGTCGGATTATGCTTCTGGAGCCAGGGGTACCCCAAGACCACCGAGTAGTGTGGAGACGAAATAACCTGGAGACAGACCGACTCTCTGTGAACGGCACCAATGGCCATCCCCACTGGAAGGGTCTCATGAGTCACGTGTGGCGGCAGAAGGGGTCTGCCGTCTATCGCCTCAAGAGCCAGTGGGGAACCTCGAGGCTGCAGAGGAATGGAATTGGCGGCAACCAACACTCTATCAATGAACAAACCACCAGCACCAGAGTCCACCAACGCCTGGGTCGTCACCGAGCCCCCGACCCAGGAGAGGACAACCGTGATCAGTGGTTTGTCAACATGGGAAACCGGGGACGAGGAGACTCCACCCAAGATCTGCCCCCGACAGGACCTCAGGTGCGAGCGTTCTCCCGGACGGTTCGGACATGCCAACCGAAAATGCCCACCGAGACCACAGTACATGCATCGGCCCTCGCGTCTCCGGAGTACCCTCTCCCCCTCAGACAGGCGAGCAAACCCCCGCTGCATGGGTTCACCCCCAGACAAGTCATCCCCAGGAGGCGTGGGAGGAGAGGGAGGCACGGGTGGGACAGCAAACGTAGGCGCCAATCTGTTAGGAGACCTCCGCAGGCTCTCCTTAAAGGAAGGTCTCTCCCTGAGTCTGGTGTCAATCAAAATCAGGAAAGAAATAAGAGACTCGAGCTCCACTGGTAGGTCCTTAGCTGCAACCTCATCCTTCAAGGCATCCGAGAGACCATGAGAGAAAGCAGCGACCAGAGCCTCATTATTCCAGCCCACCTCTGCTGCCAGGGTACGAAACTCAATGGCGTATTCAGCTACGGATCGTGAACCCTGCCTGATGGACATAAGGAGCTTCGCAGCAGAGGCAGCACGAGCCGGCACATCGAATACCTTCCGAAGAGAAGCAACAAAACCGGAAAACTCGGCAACCACCGGATTGTTGTTCTCCCATAAAGGGCTGGCCCAGGCCAAGGCCTTGTCCGAGAGCAGCGAGATCAAGAAGCCCACCTTTGATCTCTCAGTAGGAAAGGCATGTGGCAGCAACTCGAAGTAAATGCCCACCTGGTTAAGGAAACCTCGGCACTGAGTTGGCTCTCCCCCAAAGCGCTGTGGAAGGGGGGCAGAACCGATCATACCCTGAAACCCCACAGGCGCAGCAACAGGTGTCAGGGTAGACTCTGGCGCAACAACCGGAGCGGCAGTAGGAGCGGGCCCAGGAGCGACAACCGACCCATCGGCAACGGAAGCTAAATGAGCCGTGCGTTCAAGCAGGGTTTGCAACGCCACAGCGAACCGACCCAACAGGTGATCCTGCTGATCAAGTCTGGCAACCAGCGTAGGTAGCGAGGGTGGCCCTGTACCATCAGAATTCATGGCTTGGTCCTAATGTCATGGAACCATGAACCAGACGTACAACAAGAGATAAGTGGAAAATAAGAAGGTTTTATTGAAGAGCAAGCCGTAGCAAAGTCCGAACGGATGGCTAAACCAAAGCAGGGTCTTGCGGAGACAGAGGTCAGGAACCAGAAGGGTAGTCAGACGAAGCCAGGAACAGGAACCAACGGGGTAGTCAGACGAAGCCGGAATCAGGAACCAACGGGGTAGTCAGACGAAGCCGGAATCGGGAACCAACGGGGTAGTCAGACGAAGCCGGAATCAGGAACCAACGGGGTAGTCAGACGAGGCCAGGATCAGGAACCAGAAGCAGCAGCAGTCTTGGAAGCATGTGAACACAGGAGGACCAAGCAAGGAACTGAAGCCACAGACCTCCTATATATATGAGCTAGGCATCCAGCTCCTCCCAGTGGGAAGGAGGAGCCGCAGGGTGGGAGGCTACAAGAAAACCCAGAAACCAAGATGGCCGCCAGCACATGTCAAACGAAGGGAACAGCAAGGAGGTAAGACCATGACAGGTTCACCCAACGTCTCGTTGTCCGGTCCTTATGAGGAAGTTTTCTGTAAGAATAGGGCTAAGACCTTGCAGGATTTGGAGAAGGGCAGAGGGATTGCAGAGCAGGGAGAGGCTGGTGCTGCTATTAGGGGGCTCATACCATGGGGGAGATCATTGCACCAAGGCTGATTGAGCAGGACCTGGACAGGTTGGTCATTGATTTAGTACCAGGCTGGTGGGGACTGAGCTTACAGGGAACACAGCCCACTATACTGCCCACAGAGCCTTTAAAGTCCTGGTGTTAGCTAGTGTCAGGCCGTTCCTGCGCGGCACTCCAAGCTGGCCCCCCCTTCTTCCTCATGTCTCACTGCTGCTACTGGAAGAGGAGAACATGTGCAGTGCTGCAATAGATGGGAAAAGAAGAGGGGGCGGCATCTTCTTAGACCTAGCCCCCCAGACCCCCTCCAAAGTGTTAAAGGGGAGTGTGAGATCCCCAAGGGCCAAGTCAAGTAATTGTAAGTATTCATAGGGAGAATGTTTCATGTCAGAGTATGCATAGACTGTGCCGCATGATATACAGTATACCTCTACACTGTGTAGGGGTTATACTGTATATTGTACAGCATGGCACAGGGGTTATATTGTCCTCCATACTTTTGCTGTACAGTATACATTATAATCCCTGCACCATGTCGTACAATATACATTATAATTAGAGTTGTGAGTTCGGGTACTGACTTTTTCACTGAAGTTCGGGTTCGGTGTACGGGTGATTTTATTATTTTCCAAAAATGATAGCATTCTTAAAACAGAATGCTAAATAAAATGTCTATTGAGGGGTTAAAATACATATATGGAGTTAGTGCTTGAGAACACCCCAGTGTATTTAAATCAAATTAAGCCTGAATTTCAGAAAGTTTCTGCCGGGATTCAAACTCACAACCTTCTGTATTAGAGGCAAAGCACTTAACCACTCAACTATAATAGCTGCATAGCCTGTTACAAAAAAAAAGAAAAAAAAGAAAATACATATTTTTATATATATATATATATATATATATGACTTCTACTGTACTGTACTTTTACTGAGACCTATGCAGTAGAAGTATAATATATATATTATTTTTTTTGTGACTGATTATGCAGCTATATAGTGTAGTGGTTAAAGTTCTGGGCTATGAAGCTGTGAGTTCAAATCCCTTCATAAATTTTTTTTAGAAATAGAGGTTAAATTAGATTTACGGTATATATTTTATATATTTTTTTTGTAATTGTAAAAAATGTATGGCACAAAATAAATGTGTAATTACAAATGTTATATATATATATATATATATACAGTACAGACCAAAAGTTTGGACACACCTTCTCATTCAAAGAGTTTTCTTTATTTCCATGACTATGGAAATTGTAGATTCACACTCAAGGCATCAACTGAGCTGGACCTCAGAGTGAAGGTAAAAGGGCCAACAAGTGCTAAGCATCTCTGGGAACTCCTTCAAGACTGTTGGAAGACCATTTCAGGTGACTACCTCTTGAAGCTCATCAAGAGAATGCCAAGAGTGTGCAAAGCAGTAATCAAAGCAAAAGGTGGCTACTTTGAAGAACCTAGAATATGACATATTTTCAGTTGTTTCACACTTTTTTGTTATGTATATAATTCCACATGTGTTAATTCATAGTTTTGATGCCTTCAGTGTGAATCTACAATTTTCATAGTCATGAAAATAAAAGAAAACTCTTTGAATGAGAAGGTGTGTCCAAACTTTTGGTCTGTACTGTATATATATATATATATATATATATATAAAATCATACTTCAGATATATATGAATGCATAACATGTGGGGAACTCCTACTGATGTTTTAGCCATCATATATTTACATATATTATAATATATAATATATTTTAAATATATAATAATATGTGTAAATATATTATGGCTAAAAACATATAAAGTCTACACACCCCTGTTAAAATGTCAGGTTTCTGTGCTGTAAAAAAATGAGACAAAGATAAATAATTTCAGAACTTTTTCCACCTTTAATGTGACCTATAAACTGTACCACTCAATTGAAAAACAAACTGAAATCTTTTAGGTGGAGGGAAGAAAACAAACAAAAAAAATAATGTTGTTGCATAAGTACTGGGGATGTGGCTGTGTTCAGAATTAAGCAATCACATTTAAAATCATGTTAAATAGGAGTCCGCATACACCTGCCATCATTTAAAGTGCCTCTTATTAACCCCATATAAAGTTCAGCTGCTCTAGTTGGTCTTTCCTGAAATTTTCTTAGTCACATCCCACAGCAAAATCCATGGTCCACAGAGAGCTTCCAAATCATCAGAGGGATCTCATTGTTAAAAGGTATCTGTCAGGAGAAGAGTACAAAAGAATTTCCAAGGCATTAGATATACCATGGAACACAGTGACATCATCAAGTGGAGAAAATATGGCACAACAGTGACATTACCAAGAACTGGACGTCCCTCCAAAATTGATGAAAAGACAAGAATAAAACTGGTCTGGGAGGCTACCAAGAGGCCTACAGCGACATTAAAGTTGCTGCAGGAATATCTGGCAAGTACTGGCTGTGTGGTACATGTTACAACAATCTCCCGTATTCTTCATATGTCTGAGCTATGGGGTAGAGTGGCAAGACGAAAGCCTTTTCTTACGAAGAAAAACATCCAACCCAGGCTACATTTTGCAAAAACACATCTGAAGTCTCCCAAAAGCATGTGGGAAAAGGTGTTATGGTCTGATGAAACAAAGGTTGAACTTTTTGGCCATAATTCCAAAAGATATGCAAAAACAACACTGCACATCACCAAAAAAATACAATACCCACAGTGAAGCATGGTGTTGACAGCATCATGCTTTGGGGCTGTTTTTCTTCAGCTGGATATGGGGCCTTAGTTAAGTTAAGGAATTATGAACAGTTCCAAATACCAATATTTTCCATTTTATTATATTTTTCATATTTTTAACTAACTGGCTATGCAGCTATTATAGCTGAGTGGTTAAGTGCCTTGCCTCTAATACAGAAGGTTGTGAGTTTTAATCCTGGCAGAAACTCTTCTAAAAAACAGGCTAAATTAGATTTAAATACACTGGGTTGTTCCCAAGCACTGACTCCATATATGGACATAGCTATATATGGAGTCAGGGCAGGGACTCCTAAGCTGTGGATTCACACTGAGGGATTCCCTCACTATACAGCGATCGTCTGCATAGAAATAGAGGCTAAATTAGATTTAACTTCACTGACTCGAGCAGCGCGCTCAAGCACAAACGGTGTTCGGCCGAGCATAGCGATGCTCGAGCTGAACTGGTGTTTGGACAAGCATGCTTGCTCAACACTAGTAATATCACCGCAGGTCCTGAAGAAAAGAAGATGTCGGCTGTGTGATCAAGTGGGTAAGGTGAGTTTTTTATTTATTTTTAACCCCTCAATAGACATTTTATTCAGCATTCTGTTTTAAGAATGCTATTATTTTCCGTTATAGCCATGTTATAACGGAAAATAATAATAAAGTGAAGTTCAGGTCCCCATTGACTTAAATGGGGTCCGGGTTCAGGGTGAAGTTCGGGTGAAGTTCGGGTCCTGAACCCGAACTTTGACCTGAAGTTCGGCCAAACCTAGCGAACCCGAACTTCCACAGGTTTGCTCAACCCTAATTATAATCCATACACCATGCCGTAAAATATACATTATTATCCATACACCATGCCGTAAAATATACAGTATAGTTAATTCACCATGCAATACAATAAACAGTAATGACACCTACACTGTGGGGTTATGCTATATATTGCATGGTATGGTGTATGGATTATAATGTATACTGTACAGCATGGTGCATGATATATAATGAATATTGTACGGCATGGTGCAGGGATTATAATGTACAGAATATTATACAGCATGGAGCAGGGATTATACTGTATTGTACGGGATGGCACAAGGGTTATACTGTATGCTCTTTGATGTGACAATTATTTTAGGTTTTATATCGCCCACCCTTGATGGCGCTGTGCCCAGCTCAGAGCCGACCCCGCTCAGCAGCTTCCAAGTCTTAGAGGAAACACTGCAGGCAGGTATATCAGTACCAAAAATGGTTTTAAAATGGTTTTAAAGTTGAAAAATCAAATCCAAAAGTTACTCTCCAAAGTCTTCACTTCGCCTCTCCGGAGCCCATACATTAGAATGCTGTACAGAGACAAATCTCCGTAAAGCTTTCAAATGAAGTTTTTAATGAATCGACTTCAGATCTAGGATCTGACGTTCGATTCGCTGAACATTAGCTTAACCCAACAGAGTAAATTAATATTTAACCACTTTAAGCACAGTATATTATTCCCTGTAACAAACTCTTCTCCATCTTTTTGACAGTCACTGTATTTGCTTGGAAAGAATACTTTCTCACTTCATTTTTCAGAAACGTCCTTTATGCCTTTTTGAAAAATGACTAAAAAGAAAACAATGAAAATAAAAATGCTAATCCTTTCTCTGAATTTTGTTCAAAAGATGCCGTAATTGCCAGGCACTGTCCAGAATCACAACAAATGGCAAAGTACAGTCATGGAAATAATAAATCAATGCACGCTTTCTGCACTACAAACATAGCCACCACATAATTAGAAGTAAAACATCAACGCATAGGATTTTTGTGTATTCATGTCAGGACTTTGTAATTTCAATATGAAAAGAAGAATGTTCAAATCAAACATTTTCCCCGTTTGAATGAACAAAATGCAGAGCTGTGTAAAATGATGATAGCCCAATTAGAAGTATTGCCTGAAGATACATTAAGGTAGAAAAAATGTCCATAATCCCTCATGGGAAAGTGGTTGTGATTATTTTCGCTCATTCTCACACCATCAATGGCAATTTACTTTTTTTTCCTACTTAGTTTCAAAGTAGAAAAATAATGCATTCATACTTCAATCAACGCTTACACAATGGATCTGAATTCGTCTTTAAAATCTATTAGTTATAAATTGCAAATTCATTATTTTTCAGTCTCATTTTTTACTCTGATGTATTATACAAACTGAAGAAGCTTAATCTTCAGGAGAAATTAGCCCAGTTACTTTGCCTGTTTAACTAATTAATAGGCGAATGTCAGGACAGATCTGTCAAGCATTTCCTTCTGAACTTGGAGAAACCTGCTGGTGACCAGAACTCAAGATAAAAACTGCATTCAGACTATGTGGATCACTAATTCACCAAATGGGGATACCAAATGTTCTGAACAAGTTGTGAAGACCTCTTTAGCACTTTAAATTTGGTCCGACCTTCAGAACCATGAGATAATAAAGCATCTAAAAATACAGTTTAAAAAATCTCACAGTGGGAATTCTCAACTAAAACATTACTTCATTAAAGGGAATGTGTCATCAGAAAGGGATCTATTGTATAAATAATGGGGGTCATTTATTACTGTTTTTATACCACCTTTTGGCATATTTTTGTTGCAGAAATTGTTGCAAAGGGGTTTTGCGGCAAACTTTCCCGAGCTACTTTTCCCTGCTCAAGCCACTTTTCTGTGGTAGTGGAAAAAGGGGACATGGTGTGGGCGGTGAAGAGGGCGGGCTGGCCGGCCCATTTCATTCATGATTTTCTACGCTAGTTTATGGCATGGAAAGTGATTTTAAACTACGGCAGCAAGGCCTGAGCCTTTACATAACTTTGGTGCATCCGCAGCACAAGGTGATTAAGACCAGTGTCTAAATCACAATGAGAGAAAAGCCACAATAGTATATGAGTGACGTCACCAGGTTAAAAAACTGGCGAATATCCACTCACACAACTCAATCTCTGAAGGATTGGAGGTTTGCATTCTAATTGAACAGAAACAAAGCATGTATGTGGTGCTATTCACATGGTTATGTGTAGTGCACCATGCTGGCTAGCAGCTTATTTGTTACACACATTCTGTTAGATCAGCGAGCCGGCCAGCACCTTCTAAGTGCCCCCTATTCTTCCCCAACATCACAAGGCTGCATAGTTACTGTAAATTTCTATGATTGAGTACTGCTATTGACATTGGTTCACCTGAGCTGTGTTTTTTAAAGAGACAGTTTGGGGCACATTTACTAAGGGACTTGAGACTATTCTAGGCGTAAAATAGTTGCAAGTCCCCTTTTCTAACCAGACATGCCACAATATTTAGACGCACAACCAGTTTTACGTCATGTCTGCCAGTTAGGCATAATGTGCAGGGGAAGTGTCAGGAGCCATGCCGCAGAAACAGGTGTAAATGTTAATGAAAAACTACGCCAGTGGCTGGCATAGTTTGTATGATGGACCCAAGGACTACAACAGATGTGCCTAATTTATGACGAGGTGCACACCTCATCATAAATTAAACAAATCTAATGGCAGTGCAGAAGGGGAAATAAAAAATGGTGTTAAAAGCTGGTCTTCCCCTTTGTCTTGCTCATATTGGTTGTATTCTGGCTGCAGCCGCAAACAACAGTAACTGTGTGTTGTCCAATTAATATGTTTAGTATTATTATGTTCACATTTCAGTTAAGAAGATCCAGCTGCCTGATCTGATGCAAATACCACCTTTCGTCCGGACAAAATACATTGTATGCAACAGTTTTTGTCTCCCAAAACCCAGCATTTATGCTAGAAAGTTACATTTTTGGTTGCTCTAGATTACACTTTTTGTGAGGCAAGGTAACAAAAAATAGCTGTTTTGGCATCGTTTTTATTTTTTGTTATTTACAATGTTCATCTGATAGGTTAGATCATGTGGTATTTTTATAGAGCAGGTTGTTACGGACATGGCAATACCAAATATTGTCTATATTGTCTATATTCTGAAAGCCATATTTTTTTTTTTTACTTTTTTGGGTGACCGTCTTATGTGGGGGTCATTTTTTTCAGTATCAGATGATGGTTTGATTGGTACTATTTTAGGGTGCATATGACTTTTTGATCGCTTGGTATAACACTTCTTGTGATATAAAGTGAAATAAAATGGCTTTTTTACACCGTGTTTACCTAAGGGGTTAGTTCATGTGATATTTATATACAGCAGGTTGTTATGGATACGGCAATACCTAATATGTATACTTTTTTTTTTTTTTTTTCGTTTTCCACAATAACAGCATTTTTCAAACCCCCAAAAAATCATGTTTTAGTGTCTTCATATTCTGAGTGCCATAGTTTTTTGAATTTTTTGGGCGATTGTCTTAGGCCTCATGCAAACTGCCGTGCTGTTTATTGCGGTCTGCAAATTGCTGATCTGCAAAAAACGGAAGCCGCCCGTGTTGCCTTCCGCAATTTGCGGAACGGAACGGGCGCCGGCAATGTAAATGCCTATTCTTGTCCGCAAAGCGCGGACAAGAATAGGACATTGTGGCGAAACCAACCTCGCCACTGGGTGCTGGAGAAGCCTGGTTGCCAGCCTCTTGCCCCAGGATTATGGGCCCTCTCATCAGCCCATGCTAAACTTAAACCCCATGGCGATTTGACTGTGTTTGTGGCATCTGAACGCCGTTTAGATATAGTGAGCGCTCAGATCCAAACCATCTAGGGATATGTTAAATGTCTATATTTACTGTAATGGTTGGGACATTGTATATTTGAATAGTGATGTCTGTCCTATTGTCCCCATGTGTGTATTTACGATTTCCCTATGTCCTGAGAGATAATTGAATTACTTCTCGGTTGTCTCCAGGACAGAAGACATTGTTTAAAACTATGTATTCTCCTGCCTGTGATAATTACATCAACCCATTGTGTAAGGTAATTGTATCACAGGCAGAGGGGAGGATTTTGTTATGGGAGTGTTTAAGCTGTAAAGGATTGGCTGCTAGGTCATGTCCTCAGTTCCCAACCAGGTCCACGGGGGTGGTAACCTTGTTGAAAAATGTGTATAAGTCAATGCTTGTGTGTTCAATAAAGAGTTCCTGTTTTACATTCAACATAGAGCCTCGTCTCATGTGTATGGGGATTGCTATATGCTGTATACTCCCCTAGCTATAACTACTAGCTCTTGTTCCAGTACTTGTTCCTGCTCTCTGGATTTAGGAGAGGTTCACCCACTGGAGCCTGGAGCCTTGTCGTAGGTCCAGGGTGGGTAGGAGACGGTGAGACCTCAACCAAGCTTTGGTGGTTCGTGGGGTCTGCAGTGCTTACAGTGTCAAGTGGAGTGCCTGGAGTCCTCGGGAAGCACTAGGAGCATCATTCGACGGAGGTACCCGGTCAGGGTGCCAGGAGATCCGTTACAGACATGTTATATTTTTTTAACAGGGTCGCAGAACGGAGACACGGAGTGCTGTCCGCATCTTTTGCGGCCCCATTGAAGTGAATAGGTCCGCATCCGAGCCGCCAAAACGGCGTCTCGGATGCGGACCCAAACAACGGCCGTGTGCATGAGGCCTTAGTTAGGGTCTCATTTTTTTGCGGGATGAGATGACAGTTTGATTGGCACTATTTTGGGGTGCGTATTACTTTTTGATTGATCACTTTTTGTGATGTAAGGTGACAAAAAATGGCTTTGACATTTTTTTTTGTGTGTTCACCTGAGGGATTAGGTCATGTGATATTTTTGTAGAGGAGGTCAATTCGGATATGGGAATACCTAATGTGTCTACTTTTTTATTTAAGTTTTACACAATGATATAATTAAAAAAAAAAAAAAATCATGTTTTAGTGACTCCATAGTCTTTCAGACTCCATAGTCTGAAAGCCATAGTTTTTATTTTACTTTTGGGCGATTGTCTTAGGTAGGGTATCATTTTTGCAGGATGAGATGACGGTTTGATTGGCAGTATTTTGGGGTGTGTATGACTTTTTGATCATTTGCTATTACACTTTTCATGATGTAAGGTGACAAATGGCTTTTTTGACATCTTTTTTATTTTATTATTTTTATGGTATTCACCTGAGGGGTTAGGTCATGTGGTATTTTTATAGAGCAGGTTGCTATGGACGCGGCTAACACAATATAAGCATTTTTGAAACAAAAAAAACTTTTTTTAATGTCACCATAGCCTGAGAGCCATAGTTTTAAATTTTTTGGGTGATTGTCTTAGTTAGAGGCTCATTTTTTGCAAGATGAGGTGATGGTTAGATTGGTACTATTTTGGGGGGCATACACCTTTTTTATCGCTTGGTGTTGCACTTTTAGTGATGTAAGGTGACAAAAAATGTTTTTTAGCAGTTTTTATTTTATTTATTTGACGGTGTTCATCTGAGGGGTTAGGTCATGTGATATTTTTATAGAGCCAGTTGATACGGGCGCGGCAATACCTAATGTCTACTTTTCTTTTTTTCCCTATTTTTCCAAAATTTTTTTTAACTTTTTTGGGGAAAAGGGCGCTTTTTTTTTACTCGAAACGTTTAGTTTTTTTTGTAAATTTTTTTTTTTTTTAATTCATTTTTTCAATGTATTTTTTGTCCCATTATGGGACTTCAACATTTCAGGATCTGATTCAGGATCTGAATACATTTGTATTGTACTGCGTTGAACTGTCAGTGTCTTACACTGTAAGATGCTAATAGTTGCCTAGGAGACCCAGCCCTCATGCATTGCACCCGAGCAGAAAACTCGCCTGTGTGAAAGAGGCCTAAGAGGTTAATTAGTTCCTGGACAACCATTGTCCACAATTATATGAAAAACTAGTAACAGTTTTTGAAGTACTGAAATTGGAATACTAATCTAAGAAGAAAATGAAAGAAAGATAATATAAGCTGGTAAATATTTCTGATAATAATGTACAGTGCATATTGTACTGTAAAAACTAAATCTGCTGATCCTAGCACAGAGAAAAAAATTATATGTAGTACTGTACTTTACCATAGAGAGGTGCTTCTAGGCAGCCAATCTGTGCATGTACTTTATACAGATGTTTCAGGTTCAGGTTGCGAAAGATAAATCTACAGAAATTAGCCGATCTCTGGATTCCCTCATTGCAAAGTGACATTAGATCCCACATCTTGTCAAGTTGGGGTCTTATTAGCTTTTGAGCCCAGGGCTGTTTCAGCACTAGTATGCCTATCCAGGGAAAAGGCAAATTTTGTGGGTGCTCAAATCAATTATTTCAGAATTACCCGCTTACATTTGCACACCCTATAACATTTGAAAATGTAGAAGTAAAGGTTAAACGCATAGTGATAATAAAAAACATAATAATAAAATTAATAATAACTTTATCACTCAATATATTTAACAATAAAATATATATGTGTATAATATATTTAAAAAATCCCATCTCTATTGGAGGAAATTTGAAAATCTTAGTGAAGCATTAGTACTAGTGTTGATCGAGCAACATAGGGCTCGGGTGCTCGGGGGCACATCGGGAGTATAATGGATTCTGGGTAATGGATATAATGCATTAAACCAGGCACCCTCTGCTCTGAAGAGGGGAGGGTGCCTGGTTCATAGGAAAAGGTCAGGAATCGGTGGAAACACCACCAAAATCGTTCGGGAACAGCATGGGGAGGATGTCTGGATGCATCTTAGACTCTCAGGTCGCTGCTGGGAACGATATTGTCCAAGTAGTACGCCACTTTTACAGACTGACAATAATACACACAAAATCGAAGATAAAATAGATTTTAGAGGAAACATTTTTAGGAAACATTCTTTCCTGTATATTTACTTGTATGAAAAGTGCAAGTGCTGCCAAAAATTACAAGGAAGAGGCACTCCGATACAACCTGTATGTGACATAAAAGAGGGCCTCATTCACATTGTGGTACAATTGTTCATGTAGTGGGACTCCTACACTCATAAAGTCTATGCACTTAGTGAAAGGGCTGCCAAAAATTACAAGGAGCCAGCACTACAATACACCCTTTGTTACACATAAAGGAGGGCATCATACACAGCCTTGAAAAATTATAATTGATGGCCTGCTGATCTGACCATCTAAAACATTATGTGCGAGGGCCTGCTGCCGCTTTGGTGACTCTACATAACTTGGGGCCGATTGCACGTCCCCGTGACGGCGATGATCTATTCGGATGTCTGCCCTATCAACTTTCGATGTTATTTTCAGCCCAAACCATGTAGACCATGGGTAACAGGGGAATCAGTGTTCGATTCCGGAGAGGGAGCCTGAGAAACAGCTACGGCTACCACATCCAAGCAAGGCAGCATGCGTGCAAATTTTCTATAAGGTATAATAAGGCGAGGGCCTGCAGATGATCTGACCCTGTAAAAGATTTTAGGTGTGGGCCTGCAGGTGAGCTGACCCTGTAAAAGATTTTAGGTGTGGGCCGGCTGGTGAGCTGACCCTGTAAAAGATTTTAGGTGCAGGCCTGCTGGTAAGCTGACCCTCTAAAACATTATATTCAAGGGCCTTCAGGTGAGCTGACCCTGTAAAAGATTGTAGGTGAGGGCCTGCTGGTAAGCTGACTTTCTAAAACATTATATGCAAGGGCCTGCTGGTAAAATGACCCTGTAAAAAATTATATGCGAGGGCCTGTTGGTGAGCTGACCCTGTAAAACATTTTATGCGAGGGCCTGCTGGTGAGCTGACCCTCAAAAAAATCTATATGCGAGAGATTGCTGGTGAGCTGACCCTGTAAGAGATTATATGCAGGAGCCTGCTGGTGAGCTGACCCTCTAAAAAATTATATGCGAGACCCTGCTGGTTAGATGACCCTGTAAAATATTTTAGGTGCAGGCCTGCTGGCGAGCTAACCCTCTAAAAGGTTGTAGGTGAGGGCCTGCAGGTGAGCTGACCCTCTAAAACATTATATGCAAGGGCCATCAGGTGAGCTGACCCTGTAAAAGATTTGAGGGGCGGGCCTGCTGGTGAACTGACCCTGTAAAAGATTTTAGATGCAGGCCTGCTAGTGAGCTGACTCTTTAAAAGGTTGTAGTTGAGGGCCTTCAGGTGAGCTGACCCTGTAAAAGATTGTAGGTGAGGGCCTGCTGGTGAGCTGACCCTGTAAAACATTATATGTGAGGGCCTGCTGGTGAGCTGACCCTCTATAAAAATTATATGTGATGGCCTGCTGGTAAGCTGACCCTGTAAAAATTATATGCGAGAGCCTGCTGGTGAGCTAACCCTGTAACAGATTTTATATGCGGGTCTTCTGGTGAGCTGACCCTGTAAAACATTTTAGCTGCGGGCGTGCTGGTGAGCTGACCCTCTAAAATGTTGTAGTTGGCCTGCAGGTGAGCTGACCCTCTAAAACCTTACATGCGAGAGCCTTCAGGTGAGCTGACCCTGTTAAAGATTGTAGGTGAAGGCCTGCTGGTGAGCTGATTTTGTGAAACATTATATGCAAGGGCCTGCTGGTGAGCTGACCCTGTAAAAAATTATATGCGAGGGCCTGCTGGTGAGCTGACCCTGTAAAACATTATACGTGAGGGCCTGCTGGTGAGCTGACCCTCTAAATAAATATATGCGAGGGCCTACTGGTGAGCTGACCCTTTAAAAAATTATATGCCTCTTCCAGCCTGTTTCGGTGCTGCAAATCCCTCCCCATCTGTACTGCTGTCCTCACTTGGCTTTTCACCTTCCCAGGTTGGGTCAGTGACCTCATCGTCCACCACCTCCTCTTCCACTTCCTTACTCTGATCATCCTCCTGGTTTGTTGACCTAATTCATCCTCTTTATCAACTTCTTGAGACAGTAATTGCAGTTGACTCATTGGCAACTGTGTCTCATCATCATCCACCTCATTAAACATTAATTGCCGTTCCCCATCGTCATGTTCTTGTGACTCTGGATGCTCAAGAGGTTGGGAATCAGGGCACAAGATCTCATGTCCCTCTTAAAGCGTGCTTGGCGAGAGGGTCAAATCAAGTAATGGCGATGAAAAGAGGTCTTTGGAATATACGAGTACAAGATCACTTGTTTGGCCAGACTGTACATGGTGGGAGAAAGTAGGATCTTGGTGAAGATTGTGTTGAACAGACTCCTGGCTACTGAGACTGGACTTGGTGGTCTGGTGGAAGACAGGGTGGTGCTTAACAGACTGGAAGCATTATCTGCTGCAATCCAACCGACCCCCTGCTCGCACTGGTCTGACTTTAAGAGTGGTGTCCTGCGCCGCCCTGCAAAATGGGACATGAAGCTAGGTATCGTGGATAATTATTTTTCTTGTGCTCTGGCAGCAGGTACAATTTCTCCGTGCCTAGGGCCACGGCCTGCGTGCACCATCAGCATCACGGCAACTTCCCCGTCCCTTACTGCTCTCCTTCTTCATTTTAAATGCGATATATGTTTGAAAGTATGTCACACATACAGTAGCGTAGGATTTGGAAGTGTATGCGCAAAAAATTTTACAAAACTATTTGTGATTAGGAAACATTATACAGGACAGGTACCACAGGTAATGTAACTGGTCGCAGTGTCTATGGAAAAATGTACACTGGATGTCACTGATATTTTAGGGATGCGTTCACTTTAAACATCAGATGTGGCGCGGATAATTAAACTGTCCGCAGCGGACACTATCTATGGAGAAAGTGCACTGGATGTCACTGACATTTTAGGGATGCACACACTTTAAATGGGAGATGTGGAGCGGATAATTTAACTGTCCACAGTGGACACTGTCTATGGAAAAAGTACACTGGATTTCACAGATATTTTAGGGATGCGCACACTTTAAATAGGAGATGTGGCGCAGATAATTTAACTGTCCGCAGTGGACACTGTCTACGGAAAAAGTACACTGGATTTCACTGATATTTTAAGGATGCGCACACTTTAAACAGGAGATGTGGCGCGGATAATTTAACTGTCCGCAGCGGACACCTTCGATGGAAAAAGTGCACTGGATGTCACTGATATTTTAGGGAAGCACACACTTTAAACACGATATGGCGCAGCTAATCACACTGTCCGCAGTGGACACTGTCTATGAAAAAAAGTGCACGGGTTGTCACTGATATTTTTTGGATGCGCACACTTTACAAAGGAGATGTGGCACGGAAAATGTAACTGTCCGCAGCGGCCTATTACACAGTGTTTAGCGCTGGATGCACTAAAACAGGTCACATCCCTTCCAACACCACCAAATTCTATTTAGTGTGTGTACCCATAGAGACTCATGCAACCTGGCATATCTCTCTACACCTCCAAAGACACAGGTAGGTCACAGACCCCCGTGTGAATGGGAAATGACTATAGGATGCAAATGTGTGTACAGCCTCGTTGTAACCTTGACCCCTAACTTCATCAGTATAGGACTTAGACTGGCCTGGTTGTAGTTACTTGGCCAGTCTTTAGTCCGTTTGTCGATGACAGTTCATTGTCAGTCCAAGGTAGGATCACCCGGATCACTGGGTGGATGGGCAGGTTGAAAAGCAAAGTCCCTTTTAGATGGCATCAAACGCAGTCAGGACACAGCGGAGTCTTCTCCCATGGCATCTCGGAGACTCGGCTTCTCTCTGCTCACTGCTCTCAGGGGTATCCGGTCGATTATCCACCTTCTTAGCTGGGGTCTTTTGTCCTGCACCGATGTATCCATACCTAGGACAACAGAAAATACCAAACTGCTCCTGGGGGAGTTCTCCCCTCATGGTGCAATTAGATGTCAAATACAAACCGGATTCCAAAAAAGTTGGGACACTATACAAATCGGGAATAAAAACTGAATGCAATGATGTGGAGGTGCCAACTTCTAATATTTTATTCAGAATAGAACATAACTCACGGAACAAAAGTTTAAACTGAGAAAATGTACCATTTTAAGTGAAAAATATGTTGAATCAGAATTTCATGGTGTCAACAAATCCCCAAAAAGTTGGGACAAGGCCATTTTCACCACTGTGTGGCATCTCCCCTTCTTCTTACAACACTCAACAGACGTCTGGGGACCGAGGAGACCAGTTTCTCAAGTTTAGAAATAGGAATGCTCTCCCATTCTTGTCTAATACAGGCCTCTAACTGTTCAATCGTCTTGGGCCTTCTTTGTTGCACCTTCCTCTTTATGATACGCCAAATGTTCTCTATAGGTGAAAGATCTGGACTGCAGACTGGCCATTTCAGTACCCGGATCCTTCCCCTACGCAGCCATGATGTTGTGATTGATGCAGAATGTGGTCTGGCATTATCTTGTTGAAAAATGCAGGGTCTTCCCTGAAAGAGATGACGTCTGGATGGAAGCATATGTTGTTCTAGAACCTGAATATATTTTTCTGCATTGATGGTGCCTTTCCAGACATGCAAGCTGCCCATGCCACACGCACTCATGCAACCCCATACCATCAGAGATGCAGGCTTCTGAACTGAGCGTTGATAACAATTTGGGTTGTCCTTGTCCTCTTTGGTCCGGATGACATGGCGTCCCAGATTTCCAAAAAGAACTTTGAATCGTGACTTGTCTGACCACAGAACAGTCTTCCATTTTGCCACACTCCATTTTAAATGATCCCTGGCCCAGTGAAAACGCCTGAGCTTGTGGATCTTGCTTAGAAATGGCTTCTTCTTTGCACTGTAGAGTTTCAGCTGGCAACGGTGGATGGCACAGTGGATTGTGTTCACTGACAATGGTTTCTGGAAGTATTCCTGAGCCCATTCTGTGATTTCCTTTACAGTAGCATTCCTGTTTGTGGTGCAGTGTCGTTTAAGGGCCCGGAGATCACGGGCATCCAGTATGGTTTTACGGCCTTGACCCTTACGCACAGAGATTGTTCCAGATTCTCTGAATCTTCGGATGATGTTATGCACAGTTTATGATGATATATGCATTGCAAAGTCTTTGCAATTTTTCGCTGGGTAACACCTTTCTGATATTGCTCCACTATCTTTCTGCGCAACATTGTGGGAATTGGTGATCCTCTACCCATCTTGGCTTCTGAGAGACACTGCCACTCTGAGAAGCTCTTTTTATACCCAATCATGTTGCCAATTGACCTAATTAGTGTTAATTGGTCTTCCAGCTCTTCTTTATGCTCAAATTTACTTTTTCCAGCCTCTTATTGTTACTTGTCCCAACTTTTTTGGGATTTGTTGACACCGTGAAAATTTGAATCAACGTATTTTTCCTTTAAAATGATACATTTACTCGGATTAAACGTTTGATCTGTCATCTACGTTCTATTACAAATAAAATATTGACATTTGCCATCTCCACATCATTGCATTCAGTTTTTATTCACAATTTGTTTAGTGTCCCAACTTTTTTGGAATCCGGTTTGTACAAGCACCAATACCTTTGACCCATGAGTAGAGAAAGGTATTGGGACCCCTAGTTATCTAACACTGTTAGATAACTAGGGTGTCTGAACAGGACCCCAAGTTATCTAACACTGGTGTCTGAACACCCTACCTTCAGAGGATCGCGTCCTCTGCTTCACATCCCTCTACACCAACAGATAAGGATGGCCACCCTACTAGGTTAGGATATCCAAGGGGGAGCTATGGAAAAAAACACCATCTTGTTATTGATGGCACAGTATCCCTGTCCACTCATGTGCACTCAGGCTAATTTACCCCTGTCATCCTGTCTTGTGGAGGCCCGCAGAATCCATGACATAGTCATGGCCTGGCTCTTCAGGCCTCCATGACACAAAAACACAGTTCATACTCTGCTGCCAATCATTCTGTGTCCAATCCCCATCAGAGCTGTGTTTCCTGATCGGACTAGAATTAAGCGAGCAGAACAACATTATACCAATGTTGTCTGTCCGCCCCAGTATAACACAGCCCTACCGATAACCTTGAGCAAAACAGTGCTACCTGTATCGATCAGAGACCTTGGTTGCTCATTATGACATCCTACTTAACCGTGTTACAATGTCAATTATCCCCTATGGTGCACGCCGTAAAAATAAAATAAAATTAAATGAAAAGACTGAATTTCTAATTTATTCTTAGTTTCCAGCGAAAAAACGTAATAAGAAGCAATCAAAAAGCGGCATTTACTCCAAAATGATACCAATCAAAAATACAAGTTGTCCCTCAAAAATCAAGCCCTCACACAACTCCATAGGAAAAAAAAAAGTTATGGGTCTTGTGAAGTGGCAATGCAAAATCATTTTTTGGGTTAATAAAAGGGGTTTTATTGCAAAAAAAGTAGTAAAACGTAAAAAAAATTATATGTATTTAGTATCACTGTAGTCGTACTGACCCAGAGAATAAAGATATTATGTTATTTGTACCGAAAAATAAACGCTGTCAAATTTATAATGTAAAAACGCAGTGGCAGTATTGCTATCTTTCCCCATCTCTCTCCCAGAAAGAGTTAATAAAAGTTAATCAGAAAGTTATGTGTACCCCAAAATGGCGCCATTAAAAACTACAACTTGTCCCGTAAAAAACAAGCACTCATTAAGCTATATAGACGAAAAAATAAAAAAGTTATAGCTCTTGGAACGAGACCATGAAAAAAGGAAGAAAAATGCTTGGTCATAAAGGCCCAAACAGGCTTAGTCAATAAGGGGTTAATTTGAATCTGCTAGGAACTGATGTTTTGCAGGCAGTGGGGGCACATATTCATTTTAATGAGGATGGTACCAGACAGGTAGATATAGGAGCCTCGGGTGAGGTTCTGTGTCAAGTTATGGCCCTGTGCCTAGAGCCCGACGTAGGATGCCATTTACACTACAAGGATTGTGAGGAGTTACAGGTAGTCCCGGACAAGTTGTGGGCACTACAAAGTTAGACATTGGGAAACTTAATGTTACCCTTTTACGGTTCATCTCAAACCAGGTTGCTAACCACCCCATGTTAAGCAGTACCCCTTGAGTCATGCCCAAGAACAGTCAGTAGCCTTATAGGTGAAACAATATGAGAGAAAGGGTGTCTTAGTAAGGACCAGTTCACCAGCAAACACACCCCTGTTCCCAGTTAGGATGAAACCAGTAAAAGGACAACCAGTAACATACAGGATGTTTCATGATCTTAGGGAGGTCAATAAGGTCACAGTGCTGCAGACTCCCATTGTACCAAACCCGCACGCTTTGTTATCACAGGTACCACCAACCGCTACACGCTTCACTGTGATAGACCTGACAAATGCATTTTTCAGTGTTCCTCTAGATCCAGCCTGTCAATACCTGTTCGCATTTACATTCAAAGGTAATCAATATGCTTAGACAGTTTTACCCCAAGGAGCACAGAATTCACCATGTACACACAAGCTTTGCAGTCTGTATTATCTGGATGGCAAATTCCTGATGACATTGTACTGTTACAATTTATTGATGATTTACTTTTGTCTGCAGGAACTTGGAAAGGTTGCAGGGAAGCCACACTGTCATTGTTGATATTTTTTGCAGAAAGTGGCTGCAAAGCCTCCCGAGATAAACTGCAATACTGCCCGTCATGACTGGGTTATTGGTTATTGGCCAGGGCCTGCTGACACCACCCTAATAACAACACTTACCCCTAACCACCTCTTACCATAAATGAATACTCACAGACTGGGTTGGATTAAATCGGCCACAGCAGCCGTTTATTAATGAAAATAAATAGATAAATACATAACATATATATACAGTACAGACCAAAAGTTTGGACACACCTTCTCATTCAAAGAGTTTTCTTTATTTTCATGACTATGAAGGCATCAAAACTATGAATAAACATATGTGGAATTTTATATACATATCAAACAAGTGTGAAACAACTGAGAATATGTCATATTCTAGGTTCTTCAAAGTAGCCACCTTTTGCTTTGATTAATGCTTTCCACACTCTTGGCATTCTCTTGATGAACTTCAAGAGGTAGTCCCCTGAAATGGTCTTCCAATAGTCTTGAATGAGTTTCCAGAGATGCTTAGCACTTGTCGGCCCTTTTGCCTTCCCTCTGCGGTCCAGCTCACCCCAAACCATCTCGATTGGGCTCAGGTCCGGTGACTGTGGAGGCCAGGTCATCTGGCGCAGCACCCCATCACTCTCCTTCATGATCAAATAGCCCTTACTTTCAAAGTTTTCCCAATTTTTCGGCTGACTGACTGACCTTCATTTCTTAAAGTAATGATGGCCACTCGTTTTTCTTTACTTAGCTGCTTTTTTCTTGCCATAATACAAATTCTAACAGTCTATTCAGTAGGACTATCAGCTGTGTATCCACCTGACTTCTCCTCAACGCCACTGATGGTCCCAACCCCATCTATAAGGCAAGAAATCCCACTTATTAAACCTGACAGGGCACACCTGTGAAGTGAAAACCATTTCAGGGGACTACCTCTTGAAGCTCATCAAGAGAATGCCAAGAGTGTGGAAAGCAGTAATCAAAGCAAAAGGTGGCTACTTTGAAGAACCTAGAATATGACATATTCTCAGTTGTTTCACACTTGTTTGATATGTATATAAAATTCCACATATGTTTATTCATAGTTTTGATGCCTTCATAGTCATGAAAATAAAGAAAACTCTTTGAATGAGAAGGTGTGTCCAAACTTTTGATCTGTACTGTATATAAATATATAAATATATAAATATAACAATAACATTACCATACTCCCCCTGATGAGGGAGGTCATAGAAGCCCCAAATTTCCAACATATATAAAAACACGCCAACTCAGCACTTCCATCTTGCCTCCAGCCGCAAAACTCCAGCTCGGAGACACCAACTGATGGACGCCTCTCTGAACGAACCAAAATGCCCCAACTATGAAAGTCCAGCCCCCCTATTGGGGGCCCTCCCATTTTCCAGACCATCCAAGACCACCAGCTTCTATGACCTTCCCCCACCAACAAGCCCGCGCGTTCCTCCACATACCCAGCGCCCTCTCAATGCCACCTTGCAAGCCCAAGTACCACAAATCAATCCCCACGGCGTTCAAATGAACCCCATCAGTCCTCCAAAATCCTCCGGTACCCGCCTCCAACTCCACATGCCTGACTGCCACTGCACCATTCCTGGCCACAAACTTAGCCACCGCCCTGTTCACTTTAACCCGTGCTTTATTCACCCTTTCAAATGACCTGGCCTCCCGCCACAACTGCCGATACACCATGTCCGACTACACAGTGATCATCCCCGGGAACAACGACCACAAACGCAACAAGTCGAATTTGATATCCTTGATCAATTCCCGACAAGACCGCACTCCCAAGTCATTGCCCCCCACATGCAGCACCAGAATATCTGGGGACCTATCTAGCCTCACATGCCGATGCACCTCCCCCATCACACTCCCCCACAACATGCCTCTACGCCCAATTCACCTTACCACCGCCTCCTCCCTGCTTATCCCCAACTGCCTTCCGTTGGGCCGCACAACAGCACGCAAAGCCCCCCAAAAAACAAACGAATGTCCCAGGAGCCAGACTAACGCCGCCTCACCACCTGCAACAAGAAAAACGACAAATAAAAACACAGGCAAAGTCAGCCCCCACAACTCAAACTCACAAACCCCCCAAACGCACGTATGACTTGAAACGTGCCGACTCCCACTGCCCGATCTTCTTGATCACTTCAGCCCCCGCCTCGCAGCCTCCGTCGCCGCCCCAATACGAAAGGAATGACCCGTGAAACCTCTGGAGTCCATTCCCAATGCTGCCATACATTTTTTGAACACCGACACAAACTGGAATCTCGACAAAAACGAACAGTCCTCATGCCTCAACAAAGGACCCTCACCCTCCCAGCGAACCCCCACCCTATACTCCTTCAAACAATTAACCGGACAAACTAAACTCCCGGCAGCCGTATAAAAAAACACACTACAACCCCTTCCTTCCCTATCCGTCTTCGATACCCTAAGTCGCACCACTAACCTATCGTCATACAAATCCACATCCTCACTCCCTAAACCCCCTGCACTAACCATACTCCTACTCACTAACTCCCCCAACCGAAACGCCCCAAAAAAGGCCAACGAAAAAGCCAGTCTAAACAAACGAACCTCACTAGCTGACCTACAAACTGACTCCACACAAAACCCCACTCTCATCAACAAATCAAATGAAACCGGCCTCCTACCGTCTGCCAACCGACCCCCACGCCGAAAACCCTTCAGCACCTGTTTCACCAAAAATGATTTCGTAACATCCGGGAGACCCCGCAATCTGAAACCAAAAACCAAACCTGCCAAACATCCGTTAACCCTAGCCACGACCAACCCTCCTCCACCATATGCCCCAAATACAATACCAACGGGGCCTCCCTCCCATCAATCCCTACCCCCAAAACCGCACACCACTGTTCCCAAGAACACCATGCCTTACCATAGTCCAACCATGTACCCTCACTCAATGACCTCCTAAACAAACCCGTTATAGTACCTCCCAGAGATCCCAGAGCCAAACCGGGCACTCCAACCCCTCCTTCTCTGCCTCTGGCGCCAGCTGCCGAAACCACTCCAGCTGCAAACGAGAGAGAGAATCAGCCACTCCGTTAGACACGCCCGGCACATGCACCGCCACAACCCACGTGTTCAGAGGCAAACATAACAGCACCAAGTGTTGCAACAGCCTAACCACAGGAGGTGAAGACGCTGACAGACTATTAACTGCCTGCACCACACCCAAGTTATCACAATGCCACCTAACCTTCCTATCCCTGAACTTATCACCCCACAACACCACCGCCAGCACTATAGGAAACAACTCCAGCAACGCCACGTTCCTCACCCAACCCCTCTCAAACCACCCTTCCAGCCACTCACCTGCGCACCACTGTCCCTCACAAAACACACCAAACCCCCCCCCAGCCGCGTCTGAAAACAACTCACAACTCTCAACCACCTCCCCCATGACCAACGCCCTACCGTTAAACTGACCCAAAAACCCATCCCAAACCTCCAAATCTCTCCTCAACTCCTTACCCAGCCGAATAAAATGGTGACCCAACACCACACCTGAAGTCGCCGCCGCCAACCTCCTACAAAATATCCGACCCATCGGAATAATCCTACAAGCAAAATTTTACTTTCCCAACAAGGATTGCAACCCCTTTAAATGAATCTTCAGCCTACCGCACTGCGGCCCTCAGATCAACCAATTTGTCTTCCGTCAACCTACACTCCATCCTCACCGTGTCCAGCACAATACCTAAAAAATATAACTCCGTAGTGGGACCGACCGTCTTCTCTGCCGACAACGGTACTCCAAACGATGCAAACACCGACTGCAACGATGCCAACAATAACCCACACACCCTGGAATCCGCCAGACCCAAACACAGGAAGTCCCCGCCACATCCTTTACTACCCATTCCAGGATGGAGCTAAACCTCTCAAAATACGCGCAAGAAACAGAACACCCCATTGGCAAACACCTGTCCACAAAATAACCCCCGTCCCAAAAACAACCCAACAAACGTAAACTTACCATATGCACAGTCAACAGCCGGAACGCCGCCTTGATGTCCGCCTTCGCCAACAGCGTACCCGGCCCCAACTTCCTAACCCAACCGACCGCCGAGTCAAAGGATGTATAAACAACCGAACATAAATCCGAATCAATCCCATCATTCACCGACGCCCCATTTGGGAACGACAAGTGATGAATCAAGCGGTAAGCATTCAGCTCCTTCTTCGGAACCACCACTAACGGAGGGACCACCAAATCCCCCAACGGTACTTCCTCAAAAGGCCCGTACATCCTCCCCAACTCCACCTCCTTAGCAAGCTTCTTAGTCACCACCGCCGGGTGCATCAAAGTCAATTCTTACACTTCCCACCCCCAGCTCCCGCAGGACAAGATGGGATCACGACCCATCCTCAAAACCCCTTCTCAAAAACTCCGCCCCAGCCGTATCCGGGTACCTACTTAAATACCGACCCATCTTGCCCACTCGTACCGGCGTCCGCCCCTTTTCCAACAGCCTCCCCACCCCTCGACCTTGGCCCCCAGATGCAACGACTGGCCCCGTGACTCCCCTCACACCCCGAGCATTCATGCTTAACCCCTTAGGGACCCATGACGTACCGGTACGGCATGGATCCCGAGTCCTTAAGGACCCATGACGTACCGGTACGTCATGAGTTTAAAGAGAGATTGTGGCACCCCAGGGGTTAATCCGCACAGGATGCCGGCTGAATTCATTCAGCCGGAATCCTATCACAACGCTGGGAGGGGGGTCATATGACCCCCCCGTATCGGCGATCGCAGCAAACCGCAGGTCAATTCAGACCTGCAGTTTGTTGCAATTTCTGCAGTTTCTGATCAGGAAACTTTAGTGTGGAGAAAATCTATATTTATCACCCCCCTGCACCTCTGAATGATTTTAGCCCGGTGGGAGGTGCAGGGGGGTGTTGCTGGCGGTGCGGGAGGTGCGGGAGGTGCGTCAGGCGGGATCGCGATCCCCCGCCCGCCTCCCGCCGAATAATCGTTGGTGTACAGTGGTATACCAGGGTGTCAGCACATTGCTGACACCCTGGTATAAACGGCTGACATCTGTAAATGGATGTCAGCCGTTTAACCCTTTCCATACAGCGGTCCGTACGGACCGATGTATGGAAAGAGTTAACAGAAAGATGCGGCTCCCTCCCTCTCCCATCGGGGGGCTGCTGTGCCTTTGCAGCTCCCCGACAGGATGGGGTGACAGAGGGAGGGAGCCCCAGTCCTTACCCTTCCCCGTCTGCGAAGTTCTGGCCGCAACTTCACAGACGGGGAAGGTTCCCATGGCAACAGGACGCCTTCTCAGGCATCCTGCTGTCCATGGTGCTGAACAGATCTGTGCTAAAGGCATAGATCTGTTCAGACAAAGTGTAAGTAAATTACAGTACAGTACAAAATATATTGTACTGTACTGTATTATACATACATCAGACCCACTGGATCTTCAAGAACCAAGTGGGTCTAGGTAAAAAAAAAAGTAAAAAAAAGTGGAAAAAAAAGTAAAAATCAAAAAACACATTTATCACTAATTAAAAATGAAAAAAAAAAATATTCCCTACACATGTTTGGTATCGCCACATCCGTAACGACCTGATCTATAAAATGATCATGTTACTTTCCCCACACGGTGAACGCCATAAAAAAAAAAAAAAACTATGAGAAAATTGAAATTTTGCCCACCTTACTTCCCAGAAAAGGTAATAAAAGTGATCAAAAAAGTCGCATGTACGCCAAAATAGTGCCAATCAAACCGTCATCTCATCCCGCAAAAAATGAGACCCTACCCAAGATAATCGCCCAAAAACTGAAAAAACTATGGCTCTTAGACTATGGAAACACTAAAACATGATTTTATTTTATTTTTTAATGAAATCATTGTGTAAAACTTACATAAATAAAAAAAAGTATACATATTAGGTATCGCCGTGTCCGTATCGACCGGCTCGATAAAAATATCACTTGAGTTAACCCCTTAGGTGACCACCGTAAAATAATAAAAATAAAAACGGTTTAAAAAAAGCCATTTTTTGTCATCTTACGTCACAAAAAGTGCAATAGCAAGCGATCAAAAAGTCATATGCACCCTAAAATAGTGCCAATAAAACAGCCATCTCATCCTGCAAAAAATGAGACTCTACTTAAGATAATCGCCCAAAAACTGAAAAAACTATGGCTCTTAGGCTATGGAGAAACTAAAACTTTTTTTGTTTTAAAAATTTAATCATTGTGCAAAACTTACATAAATAAAAAAAATTGTATACATATTAGGTAATGCCGCGTCCGTGACAACCTGCTCTATAAAATTACCACATGATCTAACCTTTCAGATGAATGTTGTAAATAACAAAAAAATAACTATTTCTTGTTACCTTGACACACAAAAAGTGTAATATAGAGCAACCAAAAATTATATGTACCCTAAACTAGTACCAACAAAACTGCCACCCTATCCCGTAGTTTCTAAAATGGGGTCACTTTTTGGGAGTTTCTACTCTAGGGGTGCATCAGGGGGGCTTCAAATGGGACATGGTGTCAAAAAAACCAGTCCAGCAAAATCTGCCTTCCAAAAACCGTATGGCATTCCTTTCCTTCTGCGCCCTGCCGTGTGCCCGTACAACGGTTTCCAACCACATTTGAAGTGTTTCTGTAAACTACAGAACCAGGGCCATAAATATTGAGTTTGGTTTGGCTGTTAACCCTTGCTTTGTTACTTGAAAAAAAATATTAAAATGGAAAATCTGCCAAAAAAGTGAAATTTTGAAATTGTATCTCTATTTTCCATTAAATCTTGTGCAACACCTAAAGGGTTAACAAAGTTTTTAAAATCAGTTTTGAATACCTTGAGGGGTGTAGTTTCTTAGATGGGGTCACGTTTAGGGAGTTTATACTCTAGGGGTGCATCAGGGGGCTTCAAATGGGACATGGTGTAAATAAACCAGTCCAGCAAAATCAGCCTTCCAAAAACCAAACGGCGCACCTTTCACTCTACGACCCGCTGTGTGGTCGTACAGTAGTTTACGGCCACATATGGGGTGTTTCTGTAAACGGCAGAGTCAGGGCAATAAAGATACAGTCTTGTTTGGCTGTTAACCCTTGCTTTGTTAGTGGAAAAAATTGGTTAAAATGGAAAATTAGGCAAAAAAAAGAAATTCTCAATTTACAGAAGTAGAGAAACTGAAACTTTGAAATTTGCTAATTTTTCAAAATTATTGGTAAATTAGAATTTTTTTTATGCAAAAAAAATTTTTTTTTTTACTTCATTTTACCAGTGTCATGAAGTACAATATGTGACAAAAAAAACAATCTCAGAATGGCCTGGATAAGTCAAAGCGTTTTAAATTTATCACCACTTAAAGTGACACTGGTCAGTATTGCAAAAAATGGCCAAGTCCTTAAGGTGAAATAGGGCTGAGTCCTTAAGGGGTTAAACTTACATTTTTGACCGAACTTACAACCCCCTTCATTGAATAAGAAGCACAACCCTTTCGCAGAGGCCGCCGCAAAACCTGACTGACTCGCTCTCCCCCCATGCTCTGCACGAAAAGGCTGCCCCAGTCTCCCCGCCCCCATCACCCTCATCCACAACCCTATATATTTATGGTCCCACCGCATGCTGGAGCGGACCGCCTTCCTCTGACGAAACTGCTCGTCATACCGCAACCACCCATACCCCCCATAAACACGATAAGCTTCCCCTATCGCGTCCATGTAACAAAACAAAGGCGAACAACTATCCGGCGCCTTCTCCCCTATCACACTCGCCAAAATAGCAAACGCCTGAAGCCAATTACTAAAAGTACGGGGAATCAGCCTATACCGCTTCTTCTCCTCCTCCTCCTTCTTACCCAAATCCTTCCTAACCACATCCAAGTTAAAACGTTCTAACGGGAGAAGCGAGAAAACATCCACATATTCCCCCTTCCAAATTCGGTCCCTTACTTCTTGCCTCAAATGTGCCCCCAAAGGGCCCTCAAAGCACACATACACCTCTCTCCTCGCCGCATCGTCCACCCTTGGCCTATCCTCCTCCCCACCCGCCTGAGTCTGCACTGAAACCCCCCCACACCTGCCCCACTCGTCGCCCCCCCAGGGACCACCCCACCCAACACCTGCCCCCATCCACACGCCGTTTCGCCCTCAATCCCCCTCCCCACCCCCCACACTTGTAAAGGCCCTGATCCGCCGTGCCCCATACCAGCCAAACCGCACAACAACCGCCCCAAACCACTAATTAACTCCGACTGACCACATCCACTGACCCCCACCACCCGCACCTTGCATTAAAGAAAACAGTGTCCCCAGAGTTGCCTCACCTGGCTGCCCGGGCTCTGTGAACCCCGCAGCCGTAGATCCGGGTTCCCGCCACTCCACCTCCGATCGCATCATCCTGGATTCTCCCTCCGGCAAACCGACACTGTAGCCCGACGTCCCAGCATCTTCAGGGCTGGACGCGTCCCGCTCCGACCCGGAAAACAGCATACCGGAAACATCTCCAGGACCAGCCAGCGCCTGTCCGACATCCGGAAGGGGCCTGCGCACCTGCTCCGCCTCCCGATGCGCAGCCCCGCAAATCTTTGCACCGCTTGCTCTCCCGCGCCGAGCAGGCCTCCCCACCGGGTGAGGAGAGGAGCCCGCAGTACCAGGTCCCGCATCCCCGCCGTCTGCAGCCGCACGTGGTGGAGGGGGCCGCCATCCAATTGGATTCCTCCCAGGCCGTGAGGACTTAGGATGGGGCTGAGAGTGTCCCCCATGGCCCGGAGGGTCCCTAGAGGGGCTCCTCACTCGGCGCTGGACCCTGGGGGTGTCCTCTGCTATGAGGCGCGCCGGCAGCCCAGCCCGCCGCGGCTGTTTTTCACATGGCGGCAGGCAAACTGCCTCTGCCGCTTCCCCCTGCAGCAAGCCAGCTACCTGCTCATCTAGCCAGCCTGGACTACGAGCCTCCGCCGCCTCCCGCAGCTGCGCCAGGACCTCCTCCACACCGGACATCGTGAGTAGCCTCAGGAGCAGGAGAAGGAGATGTCTTCTCTCCTGCTGCTCTTCCCAATATGGCGCCGGACTGCATGCGCCCGCCCCCTCTTATAACCTAGACCCTCCCTGCTCCCACTCCCGCCTACCTTCAACCATTAATTCATCCCTGCCCCGGCCATGGCGCCGAAAACCCCTCATGTCGGCCTACCTCCAGCGTTCGGCCTCTCTAGAGTTACATTTCTGGGACATTGCCTCTCAAAGGGTGCAAGGCACCTTACTGAGGAGAGAAAACAAGCGGTGAAGGACATAAAACTCCCTCAGGGCCAAAACCCCTCAGGATGTTTTGGGGTCTGGTCTCATACTGCAGACCCTAGATAAGGCATGCATCCATGCTTATGCAGCATTTGTATGATTGCCTGTCGTCAGAACCTTTTTGTCTGACGGAACATACAATCAAGTCTTTTTTTTTACTATGAAACTGGCAATATTGTCTGCACCGGCGTTAGGAATCCCAGACTATGATCAACCGTTTAACCTGTTTTGTTCAGAGCTCCAGGGAAACAGTATAGCAGTACTCACTCAAAAACATGGTGATAGGCACAAACCAGTTGCATATTTCTCTGCCAGATTGGATCCTGTGTAAGAGCTGTGGCGGCTGTCCAGCTCATGGTGGAAAAAGCATCTGACATTGTCCTTGACTTCCGCCTAGTGGTACAAACACCACATGACATTCAAGGCATACTCAGTCAAGAGCAGCCAAAAAACATTTCTATGGTCAGACAACTGAGGTTACAATGTTCCCTCCTCATGCCAGATAGCAATACCTTTAAGAGATGCACAACTCTGAATCCTGCTACATTGTTACCAGATTAAGAAATGGGGGAGGGAGGTACAGGTCCATTACTTACAGAGTTAATGGAAATAAAAGGTCATGAATGTGAGTATTTGATGCAACAAGAGACCTCTGGTTTTTCACATGTTCATGACAAACCTCTTGATAACCCTGTTTTTGAGTATTTTGTAGATGGAAGCAGATTTATGGGAGAGGATGGCCAGTTCCACACTGGATATGCAGTGGTCACACAGCACCACCAGGTAGAACGTGCCGAACCACTCCCTCCTCACATGTCAGCACAGGTGCCACGGCTGAGGATGGGGAAAACCCTCAGCCGTGCGATGCCAGAAGATGGATGGTCGATGCAAGGCCAGGACAGGAATCAGGGAACAGGTCAACTCCTATCGCCGTATGAGCCGACCCAGATGGTAGGAGGGCTCATACTCCGGAACCTAATATTCCTACTAGCCCTCAGGGTGGCCCTGGACTAGGAGCAGGGTAAGAAGACCTGTTCCTCCTAGACACTTAGGAACAGGAGTCTCACTGGCCAAGCTACATAAAAAAGGAAACATGAACACCTTATGGCAATGGCTGGTAAATGCAACAAGTAACACCTATCTGCCACAGACACAAAGCCTGGAACCCATGCAGAAGCGCTGCTGTCCACAAGATATGGCAGACACAGCACACCCCACACAGGAACCCAGGACCATAAGCTGCAATAACAAGGAGACCAAACACACACCTTCATAACACCATGTAACATAACTTATGACCAAAAGGGTGGCCCCCACTGGCAGATGGTATATCACAGTAGGCTGACTCCAGCTAGCCATGGCTGAAGTACCCCTCAGACTACTGATCACAGCAGAGGCTAAATAGCCCATGTAGCCACACCCACACACAGACACACCCAGTGCACACACACTAGGAAGGAAGTTAACCCTTCCAACACCAGGGATGGGAAGACAGCAACTTAAAGGGGAATACACACACAATTAACCCCATGCACACCAGACAAGGAAAGTGCACACATATAAACACACATGGCCATAGGCAACCGCATGCATACACAGTGAGCAGCCCAGCAACCAGCTCCAGCTGCTACACCACCAAACTATATGTTGCCAACGGCAACCACACATGAGGCAACAAACCCAGAGCCCTCACCTGTGGTTGACAACACAGAACAAACCGCTGACAACCGCATGTGACCACAAGAGTCACGACCATAACCATGGTCGTGACAACAGGAGGCAGAGTTGAAGGCACTCTCTGAGGCGTGTAAAATGGCTAAAGATAAGTAGGCGAACATCTACACGGATTCCAAGTATGCTTTTGGTATTGCACATGATTATGTACCAATTTGGCAGGCCAGAGACTTTTTGACATCGGCAGGTCAGCCCATTAATTACAAAGACTCTGTATTTGAACTAATAAACTCTCTATTGCTACCTGAAGAAGTGGCTGTCATAAAGGTAAAATCCCACACAAAACAAATGACTAATGAATCAAAAGGAAATGACAGAGCTGCTAAACAAGCTGCCCTCAAGCCCAGAGACACTGAGACTGCACCGGTGAATGCCTTTGAACCTCAGGAGATGTCTGTGGAGGTTTTGTTAAAACTGTCTGCTCAAGCAGATGAAGAAGAAAAATAATCTTGGACTAAGAGAGGCGCTACCCTAAATGACAGGGACTATGGGAAGTTCGAGGTAAGATCTGCCTACCCGGAGCCCTGTATCCGATGATGGCCCAAGAAACCCATGGGGTGACGCACCAGGAAAAATGTCCTATGATCAACACTGTGGCCAAAAGGTGGATCGCTCCAGGGTTCTCCACCATGGCAAGCAGGTTTGTACAAAGTTGCATTATTTGTGCTTTGAATCATCCAGGTCAAGTGGTGAAGACTCCAAGCAAGAACACTCCAAGGCCATTTTACCCGTTCCAGAGACTGCAGATAGACTATATACAACTGCCAAAGGTAGGAGTATATGAGTTTGCTCTTGTGTGTGTTTATTTCTTTTCAGGGTGGCCGGAAGCTTATCCTGTGTCTAAGGCAACGGCAAAGAACACTGCAAAGAAACTGGTCAGTGAACTGATATGCAGGTATGATGTTCCTGAAGTTATTGAGTCAGATAGACGTTCCACTTTACAGGTGAAGTGATGAGAGAGGTTATGCAAGCAGCGTCCGTTTTGAACGCTTGAACGGGACAATAAAACTGAAAATTCAGAAAGCCATGCAGAAAACATTGTTGGAAGCATTGTTTGGCAGTGCAGGATTGTATTTCCCTAAACAGTCGCAGTTGCAGACTGATAGTATGGTCAGTTACATGAAGGCCCTTACTGAAAGGTTAGATCACACTCATAAACAAGTGTTTGCTTCCATTCCAGATCCCGACTCAGTAGAAGGTACACACAGTCTTGAGCCTGGAGATTGGGTGGTGATAAAGAGGCATGTGAGGAAAACCTTTGAGCCCAGATTTGATGGTCCCTTCGAAGTCCTGTTGAAAACTGCAACCTCCATAAAGGTGGAAGGAAAGCCTAACTGGATTCACGCCTCACATTGCAAGAAAGTGCCAAACCCAGAGGATGGAAATCCTTGCACTGCTACTCCTGGCTCTGAGCATCCAAGCTCTACATATGAACCTAAAAAGTGACTGAGACAATGCTCTTATTAGGCATCATCAGGTCATGTTAAAGAATATGACAAATGCGGACAATTATAAAAAACTTTTGGATCTGTACTCACAGTCCTGTGAGTTCAAAGACTATGCCTTATTTAGCGATCCCGGTGCCGTGGTTAGAGCTTGCTAACATAAACTGTAGAGACTTTTTATCAGTTTGAAGATCAGAGAATGAAAGTCTTAAGTTTAACTCTACTGCAGTGCCCCTTCGTATTGCTGGATGGGTAGAGCCCCCTGGCTGCAGGCCAATATGACTGCAAAAAAGGACAACACTGTCCTTCGGGATTGGGATTTTAACGGACAGAAGTGGGCCAGAAAGAAAGTATGAAAGTTTCATCTAGGAGATTTTGATTTTCCAGTATCAGTCTCTTTTGCACTGGCCCAGGGATACGAACACAGTGGCGATACAAAGGACCCTACACAATGTGTCATGGGCTCATAACAACAAGTTTGAAGGGTCCATAAAGAATAGTGATGATTGTAAAGACAGCCCTGGGGCTGTATTGACTCCTAAAACTAATGACAGTTGCTCCTGTGGGTTTGAGGGGGAAATAGGCAGTGCTAATGATGGTGGCCAAAAGTCGTGTTTATATAATGAAAGTGTAACCATTACTACTGTTGCTTATATACTCCTTTATCATGTAACCTATAATTATACTCTTCCTGGTGATCTATATTTTGCTTGTGGAGTGGCAGCATATAAGTGGATTCCACCTGGAGCCTACGGAACCTATACTGTTCTCCCGCTGACTCCAGCCACATTTATACTGTCACATGATAAGCTTAATATAAATGCTGTGCCTAAACATACATTATATAAAAGAGCTGCAGACAACAATCCCAGACCAAGCAGGAAGCCTCATGTAGTAGAGATGAGTATTGCAAATAAGTTCTTTAGTACTCTGATTATTTACCCAATGATTATGCAGATGTGGGATAAGCTAGTAGTAGCAACAGATTATCTAGATGACCAGATATGGGATGTGTTAGGCTTTGTAAATATAACTAATGATATACAATCTCAGTTAATCATAGTTACTAACCAGCATACTCTAGTTCTGGATTATCTCACTGCCAGGGAAGGAGGAATGTATCAAGTGATAGGACCAACCTGCTGTCATTATATAGATCCACAAGGTAACCTCCAGATAAGGGCAGGTATTGAAAAGATGAAGGAAATGAGAGATAAGTGGTTGGATGAACATAGCGCGGATAAAGATTCTTGGTGGTCAGACATTTTCTCTTTCTTGAACCCAGCAAATTGGTTCAAAAACATTGGTGGATGGCTTGCGTAGGCATAATGCAGGGGATAATACAGATTCTGTTGATTATTGCACTTATTTATATTGTGATCAAGCTAGCATTAATGTGCTTGAGTGAAGTGTGTAACAAAACCAGTAGTAGGAGAGATTATTAAAATGTATTGAGGTTATCCCTCATGCAAGTACGGATATGCAGAATCAGGGAAACCAGCAGCAAAGGGAAATGCCCGGCAATGAGTGAATATCTCAAAATGGGGGAATTGTGAGGGATTGCACCTTCATTTTGTATCCTGGATTCCATTTTACTTTCTGGTTTATTTTAGGTCAGAATTGAGAATTGATGAGCCATGTGTATTTGAGACAAACTAAGTTAATTGCTTGTTAGTAGGGATGAGCGAACTCGAACTGTATAGTTCGGGTTCGTACCGAATTTTGGGGTGTCCGTGACACGGACCCGAACCCGGACATTTTCGTAAAAGTCCGGGTTCGGGTTCGGTGTTCGTCGCTTTCTTGGCGCTTTTGTGACGCTTTCTTGGCGCTTTTTGAAAGGCTGCAAAGCAGCCAATCAACAAGCGTCATACTACTTGCCCCAAGAGGCCGTCACAGCCATGCCTACTATTGGCATGGCTGTGATTGGCCAGAGCACCATGTGACCCAGCCTCTATTTAAGCTGGAGTCACATAGCGCCGCCCGTCACTCTGCTCTGATTAGCGTAGGGAGAGGTTGCGGATGCGACAGTAGGGCGAGATTAGGCAGATTAACTCCTCCAAAGGACTTCACTTCATTAATCGATCGATCTGCAGCTGTGCATCATTGAGCTGCTGATACTCAAATGCTCACTCACTGTTTTTAGGCTGCCCAGACCGTTTGTCAGTCACTTTTTTATGGTGTGATCGGCGGCCATTTTGTGTCTTGTGCGGTGCTGCGACCAAGTGCATCCAAGCTGCGACCAAGTGCATTTAACCCTCAATGGTGTGGTTGTTTTTTGGCTGAAGCCTACATCAGGGTGAAGCTGTCACACCAAGTGCATTTAACCAGCAATAGTCTGTTCATTTTTTGGCCATATACTAAATCAGGGGCAAGCTGCGCCTGTCACCAAGTGCATTTAACCCTCAATGGTGTGGTTGTTTTTTGGCTAAAGCCTACATCAGGGTGAAGCTGTCACACCAAGTGCATTTAACCAGCAATAGTCTGTTCATTTTTTGGCCATATCCCAGTCTAATTCTGTCACTAAATCCATACCGGTCACCCAGCGCCTAAATACTAGGCCTCAAATTTATATCCCGCTAAATCTGTCCCTAGTGCTGTAGCTGGGCGAGTTATTTAGTGTCCGTTCAAGCACATTTCTTGTTCTGGGTTGAAATACAATTCCCAATTTAGCAATTTCATAATTTAGTGGTTTCTGCTATATCAGAGCTATTTGAAATCTATCCCTAAAAGGGTATATAATATTCAAGGTGCACATTGGGTCATTCAGAATAACTTCACACACACCCGCTACTGTGTATTTCCAAGTCTAATTCTGTCACTAAACCCATACCTGTCACCCAGCGCCTAAATACTAGGCCTCAAATTTATATCCCGCTAAATCTGTCCCTAGTGCTGTAGCTGGGCGAGTTATTTAGTGTCCGTTCAAGCACATTTCTTGTTCTGGGTTGAAATACAATTCCCAATTTAGCAATTTCATAATTTAGTGGTTTCTGCTATATCAGAGCTATTTGAAATCTATCCCTAAAAGGGTATATAATATTCAAGGTGCACATTGGGTCATTCAGAATAACTTCACACACACCCGCTACTGTGTATTTCCAAGTCTAATTCTGTCACTAAACCCATACCTGTCACCCAGCGCCTAAATACTAGGCCTCAAATTTATATCCCGCTAAATCTGTCCCTAGTGCTGTAGCTGGGCGAGTTATTTAGTGTCCGTTCAAGCACATTTCTTGTTCTGGGTTGAAATACAATTCCCAATTTAGCAATTTCATAATTTAGTGGTTTCTGCTATATCAGAGCTATTTGAAATCTATCCCTAAAAGGGTATATAATATTCAAGGTGCACATTGGGTCATTCAGAATAACTTCACACACACCCGCTACTGTGTATTTCCAAGTCTAATTCTGGCACTAAACCCATACCTGTCACCCAGCGCCTAAATACTAGGCCTCAAATTTATATCCCGCTAAATCTGTCCCTAGTGCTGTAGCTGGGCGAGTTATTTAGTGTCCGTTCAAGCACATTTCTTGTTCTGGGTTGAAATACAATTCCCAATTTAGCAATTTCATAATTTAGTGGTTTCTGCTATATCAGAGCTATTTGAAATCTATCCCTAAAAGGGTATATAATATTCAAGGTGCACATTGGGTCATTCAGAATAACTTCACACACACCCGCTACTGTGTATTTCCAAGTCTAATTCTGTCACTAAACCCATACCTGTCACCCAGCGCCTAATTACTAGGCCTCAAATTTATATCCCGCTAAATCTGTCCTAGTGCTGTAGCTGGGCGAGTTATTTAGTGTCCGTTCAAGCACATTTCTTGTTCTGGGTTGAAATACAATTCCCAATTTAGCAATTTCATAATTTAGTAGTTTCTGCTATATCAGAGCTATTTGAAATCTATCCCTAAAAGGGTATATAATATTCAAGGTGCACATTGGGTCATTCAGAATAACTTCACACACACCCGCTACTGTGTATTTCCAAGTCTAATTCTGTCACTAAACCCATACCTGTCACCCAGCGCCTAAATACTAGGCCTCAAATTTATATCCCGCTAAATCTGTCCTAGTGCTGTAGCTGGGCGAGTTATTTAGTGTCCGTTCAAGCACATTTCTTGTTCTGGGTTGAAATACAATTCCCAATTTAGCAATTTCATAATTTAGTGGTTTCTGCTATATCAGAGCTATTTGAAATCTATCCCTAAAAGGGTATATAATATTCAAGGTGCACATTGGGTCATTCAGAATAACTTCACACACACCCGCTACTGTGTATTTCCAAGTCTAATTCTGTCACTAAACCCATACCTGTCACCCAGCGCCTAAATACTAGGCCTCAAATTTATATCCCGCTAAATCTGTCCTAGTGCTGTAGCTGGGCGAGTTATTTAGTGTCCGTTCAAGCACATTTCTTGTTCTGGGTTGAAATACAATTCCCAATTTAGCAATTTCATAATTTAGTGGTTTCTGCTATATCAGAGCTATTTGAAATCTATCCCTAAAAGGGTATATAATATTCAAGGTGCACATTGGGTCATTCAGAATAACTTCACACACACCCGCTACTGTGTATTTCCAAGTCTAATTCTGGCACTAAACCCATACCTGTCACCCAGCGCCTAAATACTAGGCCTCAAATTTATATCCCGCTAAATCTGTCCTAGTGCTGTAGCTGGGCGAGTTATTTAGTGTCCGTTCAAGCACATTTCTTGTTCTGGGTTGAAATACAATTCCCAATTTAGCAATTTCATAATTTAGTGGTTTCTGCTATATCAGAGCTATTTGAAATCTATCCCTAAAAGGGTATATAATATTCAAGGTGCACATTGGGTCATTCAGAATAACTTCACACACACCCGCTACTGTGTATTTCCAAGTCTAATTCTGTCACTAAACCCATACCTGTCACCCAGCGCCTAAATACTAGGCCTCAAATTTATATCCCGCTAAATCTGTCCTAGTGCTGTAGCTGGGCGAGTTATTTAGTGTCCGTTCAAGCACATTTCTTGTTCTGGGTTGAAATACAATTCCCAATTTAGCAATTTCATAATTTAGTGGTTTCTGCTATATCAGAGCTATTTGAAATCTATCCCTAAAAGGGTATATAATATTCAAGGTGCACATTGGGTCATTCAGAATAACTTCACACACACCCGCTACTGTGTATTTCCAAGTCTAATTCTGTCACTAAACCCATACCTGTCACCCAGCGCCTAAATACTAGGCCTCAAATTTATATCCCGCTAAATCTGTCCTAGTGCTGTAGCTGGGCGAGTTATTTAGTGTCCGTTCAAGCACATTTCTTGTTCTGGGTTGAAATACAATTCCCAATTTAGCAATTTCATAATTTAGTGGTTTCTGCTATATCAGAGCTATTTGAAATCTATCCCTAAAAGGGTATATAATATTCAAGGTGCACATTGGGTCATTCAGAATAACTTCACACACACACGCTTCTGTGAATTTCCAAGTCTAATTCTGTCACTAAATCCATACCGGTCACCCAGCGCCTAAATACTAGGCCTCAAATTTATATCCCGCTGAATTTGAATACAATACATTGGGCCAAATAATATATTTGTTGTTGTGGTGAACCATAACAATGAGAAAAACATCTAGTAAGGGACGCGGACGTGGACATGGTCGTGGTGGTGTTAGTGGACCCTCTGGTGCTGGGAGAGGACGTGGCCGTTCTGCCACATCCACACGTCCTAGTGTACCAACTACCTCAGGTCCCAGTAGCCGCCAGAATTTACAGCGATATATGGTGGGGCCCAATGCCGTTCTAAGGATGGTAAGGCCTGAGCAGGTACAGGCATTAGTCAATTGGGTGGCCGACAGTGGATCCAGCACGTTCACATTATCTCCCACCCAGTCTTCTGCAGAAAGCGCACAGATGGCGCCTGAAAACCAACCCCATCAGTCTGTCACATCACCCCCATGCATACCAGGTAAACTGTCTCAGCCTCAAGTTATGCAGAAGTCTCTTATGCTGTTTGAAGACTCCGCTGGCAGGGTTTCCCAAGGGCATCCACCTAGCCCTTCCCCAGCGGTGAAAGACATAGAATGCACTGACGCACAACCACTTATGTTTCCTGATGATGAGGACATGGGAATACCACCTCAGCATGTCTCTGATGATGACGAAACACAGGTGCCAACTGCTGCGTCTTTCTGCAGTGTGCAGACTGAACAGGAGGTCAGGGATCAAGACTGGGTGGAAGACGATGCAGGGGACGATGAGGTCCTAGACCCCACATGGAATGAAGGTCGTGCCACTGACTTTCACAGTTCGGAGGAAGAGGCAGTGGTGAGACCGAGCCAACAGCGTAGCAAAAGAAGGAGCAGTGGGCAAAAGCAGAACACCCGCCGCCAAGAGACTCCGCCTGCTACTGACCGCCGCCATCTGGGACCGAGCACCCCAAAGGCAGCTTCAAGGAGTTCCCTGGCATGGCACTTCTTCAAACAATGTGCTGACGACAAGACCCGAGTGGTTTGCACGCTGTGCCATCAGAGCCTGAAGCGAGGCATTAACGTTCTGAACCTGAGCACAACCTGCATGACCAGGCACCTGCATGCAAAGCATGAACTGCAGTGGAGTAAACACCTTAAAACCAAGGAAGTCACTCAGGCTCCCCCTGCTACCTCTTCTGCTGCTGCCGCCTCGGCCTATTCTGCTGCTGCCGCCTCGGCCTCTTCCTCCGCCTCTGGAGGAACGTTGGCACCTGCCGCCCAGCAAACAGGGGATGTACCACCAACACCACCACCACCACCTCCGTCACCAAGCGTCTCAACCATGTCACACGCCAGCGTTCAGCTCTCCATCTCACAAACATTTGATAGAAAGCGTAAATTCCCACCTAGCCACCCTCGATCCCTGGCCCTGAATGCCAGCATTTCTAAACTACTGGCCTATGAAATGCTGTCATTTAGGCTGGTGGACACAGACAGCTTCAAACAGCTCATGTCGCTTGCTGTCCCACAGTATGTTGTTCCCAGCCGGCACTACTTCTCCAAGAGAGCCGTGCCTTCCCTGCACAACCAAGTATCCGATAAAATCAAGTGTGCACTGCGCAACGCCATCTGTGGCAAGGTCCACCTAACCACAGATACGTGGACCAGTAAGCACGGCCAGGGACGCTATATCTCCCTAACTGCACACTGGGTAAATGTAGTGGCAGCTGGGCCCCAGGCGGAGAGCTGTTTGGCGCACGTCCTTCCGCCGCCAAGGATCGCAGGGCAACATTCTTTGCCTCCTGTTGCCACCTCCTCCTTCTCGGCTTCCTCCTCCTCTTCTTCCACCTGCTCATCCAGTCAGCCACACACCTTCACCACCAACTTCAGCACAGCCCGGGTAAACGTCAGCAGGCCATTCTGAAACTCATATGTTTGGGGGACAGGCCCCACACCGCACAGGAGTTGTGGCGGGGTATTGAACAACAGACCGACGAGTGGTTGCTGCCGGTGAGCCTCAAGCCCGGCCTGGTGGTGTGTGATAATGGGCGAAATCTCGTTGCAGCTCTGGGACTAGCCAATTTGACGCACATCCCTTGCTTGGCGCATGTGCTGAATTTGGTGGTGCAGAAGTTCATTCACAACTACCCCGACATGTCAGAGCTGCTGCATAAAGTGCGGGCCGTCTGTTCGCGCTTCCGGCGTTCACATCCTGCTGCTGCTCGCCTGTCTGCGCTACAGCGTAACTTCGGCCTTCCCGCTCACCGCCTCATATGCGACGTGCCCACCAGGTGGAACTCCACCTTGCACATGCTGGACAGACTGTGCGAGCAGCAGCAGGCCATAGTGGAGTTTCAGCTGCAGCACGCACGGGTCAGTCGCACTACAGAACAGCACCACTTCACCACCAATGACTGGGCCTCCATGCGAGACCTGTGTGCCCTGTTGCGCTGTTTCGAGTACTCCACCAACATGGCCAGTGGCGATGACACCGTTATCAGCGTTACAATACCACTTCTATGTCTCCTTGAGAAAACACTTAGGGCGATGATGGAAGAGGAGGTGGCCCAGGAGGAGGAGGAGGAGGAGGAGGAAGAGGGGTCATTTTTAGCACTTTCTGGCCAGTCTCTTCGAAGTGACTCAGAGGGAGGTTTTTGGCAACAGCAGAGGCCAGGTACAAATGTGGCCAGCCAGGGCCCACTACTGGAGGACGAGGAGGACGAGGATGAGGAGGAGGTGGAGGAGGATGAGGATGAAGCATGGTCACAGCGGGGTGGCACCCAACGCAGCTCGGGTCCATCACTGGTGCGTGGCTGGGGGGAAAGGCAGGACGATGACGATACGCCTCCCACAGAGGATAGCTTGTCCTTACCCCTGGGCAGCCTGGCACACATGAGCGACTACATGCTGCAGTGCCTGCGCAACGACAGCAGAGTTGCCCACATTTTAACCTGTGCGGACTACTGGGTTGCCACCCTGCTGGATCCACGCTACAAAGACAATGTGCCCACCTTACTTCCTGCACTGGAGCGTGATAGGAAGATGCGCGAGTACAAGCGCACGTTGGTAGACGCGCTACTGAGAGCATTCCCAAATGTCACAGGGGAACAAGTGGAAGCCCAAGGCCAAGGCAGAGGAGGAGCAAGAGGTCGCCAAGGCAGCTGTGTCACGGCCAGCTCCTCTGAGGGCAGGGTTAGCATGGCAGAGATGTGGAAAACTTTTGTCAACACGCCACAGCTAACTGCACCACCACCTGATACGCAACGTGTTAGCAGGAGGCAACATTTCACTAACATGGTGGAACAGTACGTGTGCACACCCCTCCACGTACTGACTGATGGTTCGGCCCCATTCAACTTCTGGGTCTCTAAATTGTCCACGTGGCCAGAGCTAGCCTTTTATGCCTTGGAGGTGCTGGCCTGCCCGGCAGCCAGCGTTTTGTCTGAACGTGTATTCAGCACGGCAGGGGGCGTCATTACAGACAAACGCAGCCGCCTGTCTACAGCCAATGTGGACAAGCTGACGTTCATAAAAATGAACCAGGCATGGATCCCACAGGACCTGTCCGTCCCTTGTCCAGATTAGACATTAACTACCTCCCCATAACCATATATTATTGGACTCCAGGGCACTTCCTCATTCAATCCTATTTTTATTTTCATTTTACCATTATATTGCGAGGCTACCCAAAGTTGAATGAACCTCTCCTCTGCCTGTGTGCTAGGCCTAAATATATGCCAATGGACTGTTGCAGTGGTGGCTGACGTGAAGCCTCATTCTCTGCTTTGACATGCAGACTGATTCTCTGCTGTCATGAAGCCAGATTGTCTGTTACGGGACCTCTCTGCTCTGCCTGTGTGCTAGGCCTAAATATATGCCAATGGACTGTTGCAGTGGTGGGTGACGTGAAGCCTCATTCTCTGCTATGACATGCAGACTGATTCTCTGCTGACATGAAGCCAGATCCTCTTTTACGGGACCTCTCTCCTCTGCCTGGGTGCTGGGCCTAAATTTATGACAATGGACTGTTGCAGTGGTGGCTGACGTGAAGCCTGATTCTCTGCTATGACATGCAGACTGATTCTCTGCTGTCATGAAGCCAGATTGTCTGTTACGGGACCTCTCTGCTCTGCCTGTGTGCTAGGCCTAAATATATGCCAATGGACTGTTGCAGTGGTGGGTGACGTGAAGCCTGATTCTCTGCTATGATATGAAGACTGATTCTCTGCTGACATGAAGCCAGATTGTCTGTTACGGGACCTTTCTCCTCTGCCTGGGTTCTGGGCCTAAATTTATGAAAATTGACTCTTACAGTGGTGGGTGACGTGAAGCCTGATTCTCTGCTATGATATGAAGACTGATTCTCTGCTGACATGAAGCCAGATTCTCTGTTACGGGACCTCTCTCCTCTGCCTGGGTGCTGGGCCTAAATTTATGACAATGGACTGTTGCAGTGGTGGCTGACGTGAAGCCTGATTCTCTGCTATGACATGCAGACTGATTCTCTGCTGACATGAAGCCAGATCCTCTGTAACGGGACCTCTCTCCTCTGCCTGTGTGTGTGCTGGGCCTAAATATATGCCAATGGACTGTTGCAGTGGTGGCTGACGTGAAGCCTCATTCTCTGCTATGACATGCAGACTGATTCTCTGCTGACATGAAGCCAGATTCTCTGTTACGGGACCTCTCTCCTCTGCCTGTGTGTGTGCTGGGCCTAAATATATGCCAATGGACTGTTGCAGTGGTGGCTGACGTGAAGCCTCATTCTCTGCTATGACATGCAGACTAATTCTCTGCTGACATGAAGACAGATTCTCTGTTACGGGACCTCCCTCCTCTGCCTGGGTGCTGGGCCTAAATATATGCCAATGGACTGTTGCAGTGGTGGCTGACGTGAAGCCTCATTCTCTGCTATGACATGCAGACTAATTCTCTGCTGACATGAAGACAGATTCTCTGTTACGGGACCTCCCTCCTCTGCCTGGGTGCTGGGCCTAAATATATGCCAATGGACTGTTGCAGTGGTGGCTGACGTGAAGCCTCATTCTCTGCTATGACATGCAGACTGATTCTCTGCTGACATGAAGCCAGATTCTCTGTTACGGGACCTCTCTCCTCTGCCTGTGTGTGTGCTGGGCCTAAATATATGCCAATGGACTGTTGCAGTGGTGGCTGACGTGAAGCCTCATTCTCTGCTATGACATGCAGACTAATTCTCTGCTGACATGAAGCCAGATTCTCTGTTACGGGACCTCTCTCCTCTGCCTGTGTGTGTGCTGGGCCTAAATATATGCCAATGGACTGTTGCAGTGGTGGCTGACGTGAAGCCTCATTCTCTGCTATGACATGCAGACTAATTCTCTGCTGACATGAAGACAGATTCTCTGTTACGGGACCTCCCTCCTCTGCCTGGGTGCTGGGCCTAAATATATGCCAATGGACTGTTGCAGTGGTGGCTGACGTGAAGCCTCATTCTCTGCTATGACATGCAGACTGATTCTCTGCTGACATGAAGCCAGATTGTCTGTTACGGGACCTCTCTCCTCTGCCTGGGTGCTGGGTAGTGTTGAGCGCGAATATTCGAAAAGCAAATTTTTTTCGCGAATATCGCAACTTCGCGATTTCGCGAATATTTCGAATATAGTGCTATATATTCGTAAAAACGAATATTCGTTTTTTGTTTCCCCCCCCCCCCCCCCACAAAATTACAGTACACATATAATTGATTGTTTCCCAAAGGTCCAACAGCTCAGATCTTACTCACATTGCCTAGAAAGTGATTGAGGCGCGAATCTTCGTAAGGCGATTTTATTAGCGCACATGCGAATATCGGCACGTCCCAGAACAGAGGCAAAGGGCTTTGCATTCATACATTAGTGAATTGAGTTGCGAATCTTCGTAAGGCGATTTTATTAGCGCACATGCGAATATCTACACTTGTCCCAGAACAGAGGCAAAGGGCTTTGCATTCATACATTAGTGATTGAATTGAGCTGCGAATCTTCGTAAGGCGATTTTATTAACGCAAATGCAAATATCTACACTTGTCCCCAGAACAGAGAGGCAAAGGCCTGTGCATTCATATAGTATAGCACCATATTCGCGAATACGTAGAACTTCGTAAAATTCGATTAACGAAAATTCGTATTTTTTATTTTACTTTCCACCTTACAGATTACATTGATCTGTACTCTGTCAACTACTGTCATCACCCCCCACTGTATCTCGATTGATTCCCAAAAGTCTCACATTCCCTAGAAAGTGATTGAGGTGCGAATCTTCGTAAGGCGATTTTATTAGCGCACATGCGAATATCTACACTTGTCCCAGAACAGAGGCAAAGGGCATTGCATTCATACATTAGTGATTGAATTGAGTTGCGAATCTTCGTAAGGCGATTTCATTAGCGCACATGTGAATTTTGCATAGCATATGTATTATGCGATGCGAAAATTCGAATTATCGCATATGCGAAATAATAACAAATTTGAATAATCGCGAATATTTTACGAATATTCTTTCGAATATTCACAAAATTTCGCGAATTCGAATATGGGACATGCCGCTCAACACTAGTGCTGGGCCTAAATTTATGACAATGGACTGTTGCAGTGGTGGGTGACGTGAAGCCTGATTCTCTGCTATGACATGCAGACTGATTCTCTGCTGACATGAAGCCAGATTGTCTGTTACGGGACCTCTCTCCTCTGCCTGGGTGCTGGGCCTAAATATATGCCAATGGACTGTTGCAGTGGTGGCTGACGTGAAGCCTCATTCTCTGCTATGACATGCAGACTAATTCTCTGCTGACATGAAGACAGATTCTCTGTTACGGGACCTCTCTCCTCTGCCTGGGTGCCGGGGCCTAAATATCTGAGAATGGACTGTTCCAGTGGTGGGTGACGGGAAGCCAGATTCTCTGCTATGGAACCTCTCTCCAATTGATTTTGGTTAATTTTTATTTATTTAATTTTTATTTTAATTCATTTCCCTATCCACATTTGTTTGCAGGGGATTTACCTACATGTTGCTGCCTTTTGCAGCCCTCTAGCTCTTTCCTGGGCTGTTTTACAGCCTTTTTAGTGCCGAAAAGTTCGGGTCCCCATTGACTTCAATGGGGTTCGGGTTCGGGACGAAGTTCGGATCGGGTTCGGATCCCGAACCCGAACATTTCCGGGATGTTCGGCCGAACTTCTCGAACCCGAACATCCAGGTGTTCGCTCAACTCTACTTGTTAGTTCTCAGAACTATGTGTGCCTGATGTTCTGGGAGTGCAACTGGTTCTAGATACTTCTCAAGGATGAATAACTGAAGGATAAGATACGTTTTTTTTTGTTGTAATAAAATATGCTTGACTTGCAAACATCAAGAAATAAATTATTATTATTAATCACGCAATGCTTACGTAAAATTACGATAACTGTGTTTGGCTTGAGTTCTAGAAAAAGGGTATAAATATTTTGTATCCGCCCAATAAAGATGAGAGATCATTCTGATACAACCCTTAGGCCTCTTTCACACGGGCGTCATGTTTTTTGCCCGGATAAGAGCCGGGTGCGTTGCGGGAAAATGCGCAATTTTTCCGCCCGAGTGCAAAACATTGTCATGCGTTTTGCACTCGCGTGAGAAAAATCGCGCATGTTTGGTACCCAAACCCGAACTTCTTCACAGAAGTTCGGGCTTGGGATTGATGCTCTGAAGATTGTATTATTTTCCCTTATAACATGGTTATAAGGGAAAATAATAGCATTCTGACTACAGAATGCATAGTATAATAGTGCTGGAAGGGTTAAAAAAATAAAAAAGTTAACTCACCTTATCCTCTTGTTCGCGTAGTTCGTTCCCGGTCTGTAGTTTGCTAGCTGTGGGCTTGGGCTAAAGGACCTTTGATGACGTCAGATCACATGCTCCAATCACATGGTCCATCACCGTGGTGATGGAGCATGTGATCTGACGTCATCAAAGGTCCTTTAGCCCAAGCCCACAGCTAGCAAACTACAGACCGGGAACGAACTACGCGAACAAGAGGATAAGGTGAGTTAACTTTTTTATTTTTTTAACCCTTCCAGCACTATTATACTATGCATTCTGTAGTCAGAATGCTATTATTTTCCCTTATAACCATGTTATAAGGGAAAATAATACAGTGAATAGACTGTCACCTAGAACCCATGCGTGAAAATCGCACCGCATCCGCACTTGCTTGCGGATGCTTGCGATTTTCACGCAACCCCATTCACTTCTATGGGGCCTGCGTTGCGTGGATTATCGCACCGCAACGCACAAAGAGGAGCATGCTGCGATTTTCACGCAACGCATAAGTGATGCGTGAAAATCACCGCTCATGTGAACAGCCCCATAGAAATGAATGGGTCAGGATTCAGTGCGGGTGCAATGCGTTCAACTCACGCATCGCACCCGCGCGGAATACTCGCTCGTGTGAAAGGGGCCTTAGTCTGTAATGTTTATCTCTTCCGAGTACTCACATTTTTTTACCTGATTTGGACCCCAGCAGATCATAGAAGTAGGAGTTTTGCCCTAACACTGGTAATCTACAACCACATGGACATCCATAACACTGGGCTATATGACATTTGTTGCCCTAAATAGAGTAGTACAAAAATTAGGTGTTTGATAAAAGGAAGTGGTCATTAGGCTTAGACCCGCAGCCATCATGAGCCTGTTATCCAGGACTGTGACAGATTTATAATGATGTCCTTATGTTCTATATTTTGAGAAGATCTGCATAAAGCAAAAAAACTAACAAAAAAAACTAAAAAAAATTAGAAATTTGAATTCAAATGACCTATAAGGAGGCATGGGGATGGAGCTGCTCCTCAGAAAAGTCACACTAGATGGTCCTCCTTCTGGCTTGACTGACATCCTACAGGCTGGTTATGTCATCACAAGTCACCTCCAGCAGCATGCACAGTGCACAGATGAAGCTGACACCTTGCTTCACTCAATATGTGTTGGATGTTCCTGGAGATGTGTTGTGATGTCATACCTGGCCCAAGGGACATAAATTAGGAGAAGATCAGACAGCGTGACTCTTCTGAGGAGCAGCTCTACCCGCATGAATCTTATAGCTCATTTGACTACAGCATTGAAAGTCCTGTTTCCACATTATGTTGACTCTCCCAGAATATTGTAGACAGCATTTAGAACCTGAGACCTTGCTGCTGGAGATAAAGACAAAAGATACCGCAGCAACCTGGTCCCTGCATTATGATAGCAACCATTTCCTGTGTACTGGCACATCATGACTAAGGATCCGCATCTACAGTGATCCGAAACCGGTCGATTTTCTGCATTGCTGTATGTTGGTTTTTATCTGCACGGGATTGAATAAAGCCTCAAGTATTTTTCAGTGAAGCTGGACCATCTTTCTTTCTTTTGATTTCCTGTGTACTAGTCAGGTCAGAAACCAAGTCCAACCAGTCAGCCGGCACTTGTGAAGAAAACTGTGTGACTGTGGGAGACATTTTTCATACCATTTACACCACTGTTGTGTTGCCATAACTTATTTTACACGCCATTTTTGCGGCATAACTTGTGACTTTTACTCCTTCTTTCCTAAAGTGGTGATAAACAAGGGCATAATGAGGGTGAGAGGGGTTTAGCCAGCGGGGCTGGCACATTTATCTTAATTTACCACAGTTTTCTGGTGTGAATGACATCTATGGCAGCTAAGAGGCTGCATAGATTTTAGCCTGTTGCACCAAATCTATGCAAAAGCCTGCGCCACAGCATTAGAGTGGAGCATCCTGCTCCTGCGTAGTGGGAAGCAAGACCGACGATGAAAACACTGGTCTCTATAAATGTTCCCCTGTGTGCCTTGTAGAAGAGATACTGCAGCTGGAGAGGTGTTGTGTACACTGTGCAGAACAGTGCCACGTGGAGGAAGGACAATGACAGAGAGTTGACATCTTCATCACTGCCAATCTGAGGAGACTTTGAAAAGGGTGTCAGGGCTTGAGTGCAGTTCGGGCAAGGGAGACTGTAAGGCTGAGTTCACACTTCAGTTATTTGGTCAGTTATTTCCATCAGTTATTGTGAGGCAAAACCAGTAGTGAAGCCGACTCAGAGATCAGGTGTAATGATTTGATTTGCACCTATTCTGTGTTTTTTTTACTCACACCAGGTTTTGGCTCACAATAATTGATCGAAATAACTGACCAAATAAAATAAGTGTGAACTCAGCCAAAGGGTACTTTCACACTTGCGGCAGAGGATTCCGGCAGACAGCTCCGTCAGGATCCTGATCCGTATGAAAAATGCATTGAAATGCCGGATCCTTCTCTCCGGTGTCATCCGGAAAAATGGATCCGGCATGAATTTTTTTCCCATTTTTTTTTTATCTGAGCATGTGCAGACCGCAATGCCGGATGCGTTTTTCCAGAACACTCGGGGTCGGATCCGGCATTAATGCATTTCAATGGGAAAAAAATGACAGATTCAGCATTCCGGCGAGTGTTCCGGAATTTTGGACGGAGATAAAACCGCAGCATGCTGCGGTATTATCTCCGTCCTGAAAATTCTAAAAGACTGAACTAAAGACATCTTGATGCATCCTAAACGGATTGCTCTCCATTCAGAATGCATTAGAATAACACCAATCAGTTCTTTTCCGGTATAGAGCCCCTAGAACGGAACTCAATGCCAGAAAAGAATAACGCTAGTGTGAAAGTACCCTAAGCTATTGACTGTGATTGTATATAGTTGCCTGTTGTTACTTAAAGAGATGTCAACTGCATTTAATCTGCTGCCCTTTGCCAAGACTGTGCCCAACATAAGACTATAACCAGTAAGCCTGTTGTCTCTAATAAGTATAACTATCAAGCTTGTTGCCTCAAGTGTGCGTACTAAAAGCCGTTGTTTCAGTTACATCTCTTTCCGCCTGTCTCCTTTTGCCAACCCAGAATGAGGAGCCATGCATACCACTAAACAGCAACAAGATCCTAACTGTAAAGTTTGATCTCCAAACATTGGAGGACCCTGTATTTATTTTTATTATTTGGCTTTCTCTTTGGTCATAATAGCCTGTGGGAGTTACAGTTTTTGAGGGCAGTTTTTATATAGGCTAGCAAGGTGGTCAACTGAGAAGACATGGCAATTTTCTAGTTTTGTGTTTCCAATTTTTTTCTCCCTGCCTTCCCAGAGCCACAACCTTTTTATTTTTCTGTTCACATAAGGTTGTATAGGAAGTGGGAGGTCCCATGAGGCTAGTCAGGGCTGGCTCCACCCCTCTCTAGGAGGAAGATTCTGGAGTTAATGACTGACTGTTGAGGAGTGAACACCTAAGAGTAGCAAGGAGCAGCTCCTGTATGGAGATTCCTTTCCCTCACAGCCCACCAGCAACTTATGTGGCAGCCCTGTGAAGGGCAAAGATCTACAGAAGGTTAAGCCGACAGAAAGGGATTGCAGACTTTGGCAAAGAAGGTAATTGCCGCTAATCTGGCTACAGCCTCCTCTGCATGTGATGGAAACACTGTAAGCTACAAACTGCCAACAGGCCCCTATTCATAGACTGTATTCCTCTGAGGATACTGTCAGTGGCGTCGCCAAGGCGGGGGGGGGCAGAGGGGGCCACGACCCCCCTACATCACGCTGTGCCCCCCCAACTAAAATGCCCCCCAAACTGAGCAGCCGCAGCTGGGCACTGGGAGATGAGCACTTCCATTGCGCTCATCTCCATAGTCATCTGCCTGTTCTAGCGGGGCAGGGCAGGGGAGGGAGAGGCGTGTCCCTTCCACTTCCTCTGATAGGCTGCAGGCAATAGGCCGGCAGCTTATCAGAGGCCGGCGCAGGCGGCGCAATGACGTCATCGCGCCGCCTGAGCCATACAACTAGGGACACAGACCGGAAGAGGCCTGCATCGCATCGCTGACATGGAGGTAAGTATCAGTGTTTTTTCAGTTTTTTTATATGTACAATAGTTTTACAGGCACATTAGGGGGGCTCTTGTTACAGGCACATTAGGGGGCTCTTGTTACTGGCACATGGGGGGGGGCTCTAAGCTCTTGTTACTGGGCTGGCACATGATGGGAGGGCTCTTACTGGCACATGGGGGGCTCTTGTTACTTTTCACTACTTTTGTCCTGGCCCCCAGTGTGCCCCCCAAATTTGAAAGCTAGAGATGCCACTGGATACTGTGGATATCATATACTTACAGTATTACATCTGATCCCTGAATCCCTGATCTTGCAGCAGTGTCTGTAAAACTGTAATTTTGCTGATCAACCCTCTGTCTTCTGCAACTTATGGTTGCATTCTGAATTCTGGTTCCTAAATATCCCTCTGTAGTGTTGGTCTCACAGGGAACAGGATACATTTTCTAGGAGTAGGAACTCTGCATGTGCTACCTCACTCCTTGCGGTCTCTACTGGAACTCCCCCTCCTGGCAGGAAGCAGGACCAGCCACTCCTACCAAGAAATGAGGAATGGAATGGTAAGTTCTATTCCTGTTACCAAACATTGCTAACCATTCCTTCTCTTGCCGGAATACAGGCATAACCATGAAAATACATAACAATAACAATACATAAAAACTTGCGTGTATGCCCCCAGGTATAGGGCACTACTTTACATTATGTTGGTAGCACAACACCTACTTAAATGGGGAGATATGCTTACAGCTACGTACCAGGCATTTTTAAACTGGGAAAAAAGATCTGATCTGATCAGTGAGGTGCTTAGATAGGCCGTTGATTGGGGAAGCTAACATTTCTATGAACAGTCATTGTCTGTAAAAGGCCCTGTAGCAGGGCATGAGCGGACTGGGAACTAAAAGTGGCCCTGGAAAAAAAGTTTAACTGGCCCGATGTTGTAGGTGGGTCCAAATTGACAGAAGACGGGGCAATATAATTAGCCAGGGCGCACATATGTAGGCAGAGACATCAGAAGTAGGCAGGGCCAGCAATACCATAGTTCAGGGCAATAAAGCACCACACATGAACCAAATACCCCAGTGCAGCACCAAATACTGCCATCTGCTTCAACGTATTCAACTGTATCACTGTCCTGAGGACGCCGATACAGTTGAATTCAGGAGGGCACCTGAAGCTGCTGGCCAGTTGCATAAGAGAGAATCAGTTTATCATGAACCTGGCTGGCTGCCGTGAAGAGGGCTTGGGAGGCCCTCCTAGGCATTGGCCCACCGGGAAATTTCCTGTAGGGTCCATGGCTAATCCGCCCCTGCCCTGTGGTATTGTAAATTTTAGCCCAGTATCAAGTAACTTTGCAGCTTCCTGCAGCTCTTGCTCTTTATTTCCATAAATTTTGTGATTAGCATTATGAGTGGCTCATATGAAATGCATCCAAGCTCTCCTCATTTCTGATAATATACCCCACATTTATCTTATTTGTTTCAAATAATTCTATGTGCAGGATACAAGGGGTATCGCTCTTCTTCCCTGTCAATTTCAAATTCCGTCTGAAGTGTTATTCATTTTTATAATAGCTGGCTAATGGCTCTGTAGCAGTTACACTGCTAATGAAATGGAGAATGAATGAAGAGCTATGGGAATGGCTGAGAGGTCCCACTATAAAATTTGGCATGCAGGCTGAATGATGGTTTAAGCAAAATCTATTGTGGAAAGTTGAAATATTGATTCATGATTTCAGTGTGTGTCCTTGGGTCAGGGAACAAAATGTTTTAAATGGTGCTTTTTTTTGTTTTAAAAGGCTGCAAGAATGAAAAACTAGGAATAAATAGTCCCACCTTACCTATGTGAAACAGTGTATTAAACACACGCATAAATATGCACCGGCAGCATTCAGAACAAACGTTTGCTAGGAGATACTTTTACATTAGACAGTCTTTGGGCCTTGGTCCTCTGGTTAGGTCACTGATACCAGATTGGATCCGACACTCTGCACCTTTATTTGCTAACTTCCATTTGATCAGACTGAACAGCAGAGAAAAGTATCCCTATTCAATCAATTTTAATTAATCAGAATGGATTCCAGTAGGTTATGAAAATAACTGTACAATGTGGGAAACACAGTACAACAAGATATAGTGAGTTCAGAAAGTCTTTAGACTTTCCACAATGGAAGCGCTCATCTCCCTGTGCCCTGCTGCCGCCAACCCCTTACTTCTGAGCAGCTCACGGGGGCAATTGCCCCGTTGCCCCCCCTGGATCCGCCAGTGGGCTGCAGATTGTCTCAGAGACAACGGTTCTCTGAGCTCAGACCTGGCTCTGAGGGGTTTACACATATAGACCCTCTCCCTTCAGGCTGTATCAGAGGAGCCACGGCTCTATTCTGAATGAAATGGCTGCTGCTGGCCTCTAATTATCTGCCACTGCTGCTCCTCTGCCTGAGTGCCTCTATCGTCACACCAATGGCAGATCCAGAGCCTGGCCTCAGGAGGGGCACTTCCAGATTATTTTCTGTCCGCCGCCACAAAACAAAATGCTTATAGAACAGACTACACAGTGCAGAGGTATACTGTACATTGTGTGGCACAGTGTAGCGGTATACTGTATATTGTGGGGCACAGTGTAGCGGTATACTGTATATTGTGGGGCACAGTGTAGGCTATAAGTGTATAACATAAACATATTTCACATGAAAACTTACAGTTACTTGGCTTGGCCCTTGGGGATCTCAGACGCCACTTCCACACTTTGACTGGGGGGCTCGGTGGAGTTTTATCCTAATGAGAAAGATTTCATAATAAGGATTTGGAAAAGGGGCAGGGGGATAGCAAAGCAGAGAGAGGCTGATGCTGCTACTAGGGGGCTTATACCATGGGGGAGTAATAAAGCCCACCATAATGCCCCCCCCCCCCAGTAGAAATAATTCTCCTTATAATATGACAGTGCAAAAAAGACCCCCTTGTAATGCCCCCAGTTGAGCTAATGTCCCTATAATGTGCCAGTATAAAATACCCCTATATAGTGCCCCCAGTAAATCCCCCCATAGTGCTCCTCTCCCCCCTTCCTCATAGTGCCCCCCATAATGTAGCAGTATAAAATGCCCCATATATAGTGCCCCAGTAGATGCCCTCAGTGTCCCCCATAATTTGCAAGTATAAAGTACTCCTTCTTAGTGCCCCCCGTAGATGACCCCATAGTACTCCTCTCCCCCTTTCCCCATAGTACCCACCATAATGTGTCCCAGTATAAAATGCTACTGTACAGAGCCCCCCATATAAAATACCCCTTCCTTGTGGCCTCAGTAGATGCCCCTATAGTGCCCACCAATAATGTGCCAGCAATAAGTGCCCCCCATCATGTGCCAGTAATAAGAGCCCCCATCATGTGCCAGTAATAAGAGCCCCCCATCATGTGCCAGTAATGAAAGCCCCCATCATGTGCCAGTAATAAGAGCCCCCCATCATGTGCCAGTAATAAGATCCCCCATCGTGTGCCAGTAATAAGAGCCCCCCATCGTGTGCCAGTAATAACAGCCCCCTATTGTGTGCCAGTAATAAGCGCCCCCATCATGTGCTAGTAATAAGCGCCCCCCATCATGTGCCAGTAATAAGCGCCCCCCATCATGTGCCAGTAATAAGCGCTCCCCATCATGTGCCAGTAATAAGAGCCCCCCATCATGTGCCAGTAATAAGAGCCCCCCATCATGTGCCAGTAATAAGCTCCCCCATCATGTGCCAGTAATAAGCACCCCCCCCATCATAAGCCAGTAATAAGAGCCCCCCCATCATGTGCCAGTAATAAACTCCCCCCATCATGTGCCAGTAACAAGAGCCCCCCAATGTGCCAGTAACAAAAGGCCCCCCTCAATGTGCCAGTAACAAGTGCACCCATCATGTGCTAGTAAAACTATTGTACACATATAAAAAAAAAAAAAAAACACTTATACTTACCTTCATGTCAGCGATGCGATGCAGGCCTCTTCCGGCCTGTGTCCCGCGCTGTACGGCTCAGGCGGCGCGATCGCGCCACCTGCGTCAGTCTCTGATAGGCTGTAGGCACTAGGCTGGCAGCCTATCAGAGGAAGGGGAAGGGACACGCCTCTCCCTGCCGCAGCACAGGCATCTGTATCGCTGTCCTGAGGACAGTGATACAGATGACTATAGAGATGAGTGCTTCCACAATGGAAGCGCTCATCTCCCTGTGCCCTGCCACTGCCGCCCCCCAATTCTGAGCAGCTCTGGGGGGGGGGCAATTGCCCCCTCCTGGATGAGCATGGCATGAACACACACAAGCTGTATGGAGCTTAGGCTTACTCTGGCATTCCTAGCAATATGGAAGGTGCTGGTTGCCACGCTGCTGCTCTGCCCGAGACTCTGCACTCAGACCCAGCGCGCCACGAGCTGATGAAGCTGGCGCTGGGGAGAGAGGAGCACACATCAGCTTCAAAGTGATTGGAGGAGGAGCAGTGACGTGCCTGCTCCTCACTCTCTCTCGCTCCTTCCACTGATGGGGCCCAGCTGTTATTATTGCAGCACTATCGCTGAATGCTGCTTACATATTTTAGATGACTGTATATTGTGTGCTTGTTGTTGTGCCTGGGGGGTTTGGGATGGAGATGGGCCCTTCACTCACTCTGGGCCTGGGGTTGCCGCCCGTATTATAATCCATCACTGTTTGTCGTGTAGAGAAAGTTAATACAAGCCACTTACTAATGTACAGGTTATTTTGATTGTACTATTAACTCCTTTGCTGGTTTAATTAATTTTTATATCACAGTATACTATATCAGTGGTGGATGTGCTTGCACATTATAGATAAAAGTTCCGGCCTATGCAAGCTCCCGCTGTCCCGGCCAATTTTTCCTGTAGTGTGTAAGCACGGCCACCACTGCCGAACTGCAGGATGGTCATAGCCCCTTGATACGAGCAGTGTATAATGTGATGGAAAAATGAATGAAGCCAGCAAAGGAGGCGATATGGACAATCAAAATACATTAGTAAGTGCCTTGTATTAACTTTCTCTACATGACACACAGTGATGGATTATAATAGGGGTGGCAGCCCTAGGCCCAGGGTGAATGAAGGGCCCATCGCCATCCCAAATGCCCCAGGCTCCACAACAAGCCCACAATACTCAGTTGCTGAAGCGAGACAACCACTTTAAGCCCGTGGTCTCTTGAGATTGTTGTAAATACCAAGATTCCTTCCACCATCGTTGAGTGGGGAAACCATGTACACCACTCACGAACCAAAAACAACTTAAGTAAGGTCTAACCGCCATAATTGCATGCATTTTATGTGAGGGGCAATAACTCCGGCGAGGGCATCGTCTATATGGTCAGGTTTCTGAAATAAAGTGTCTGGTTACTCTAGTGGCTCCAACAGGATGCCATAGAATCATGGCTGGCAGGTGCCACTGTAATTATTGCTGATGGAGTACTAAACTCTAAACATGAAATATCCTGAATGCCATAAAATGCCATTTGTATGATAATGTAATTATTTACAATTGGGAATCTATCCACCTCAAATATTGTTGTGTTCACGTTCCAGTCATTATGTTACAGGACATTTTTATCTGTAATTATTCTGGTTAGAGGACTGATGCTGATTCGGAATAAATTATGCAGCCTACTATTTTACTCAATTAACAATACACAAACTGATCCAGGGTAGTATCCTTATGGTAACAAAAAAGTCTGAAAATCATTTTATCTTCTAACTGAATTGAATTAAATAAGTAGTATTAGTAGTATCAGTATTTTGCTTGCTGTGCTACTGTATATTACTGTTCAAATATACTTTATTTAGGAAACCTGTCCAGCTGTACATGCAGTCCTATCAGTAGGCAGCACGTTCTAGAGAGAAAACTTGCAGATGAGCAGATTGGTATGGTGGGAGTGCCGCAAGAGAGACTATTTAGATCATGGAGCAAGGAAACATCTAAGCCTTGTAAGGCTATGGACAACTTTGATATGAAAAAATAACTTACACAAACACTGTGTGGACAAAAGTATTGGGACACACCTCTTAGTCATTAAATGAATTTGTTTTATTCATTTCCATTGCCACAGGTGTACAAAATCCAGCCCCTAGACATGCAGTCTGGCTTTAAAGTTTGTTGGACGAGGGATAATGCTAGGGAGTTGTTTTTCAGCATGTGCAGACTGCACTTACCTACAGCAATAATCCTCCTTATTAAAGGGGTATTCTGGTTCTTGCAAGTTATCTCCAATTACAGTATAGGGGATAACTATTACATCAGTAGGGGTACTGCCGCTCATATCCCTCAGAGGCCACAGAAATTAACAAAGCAGCAGGCCTGTCATGCAAACTAAACTCTATTCATCTCTATGGGAGTTCTGGAGATTGTAACAGAAACCTCAGATACCGCTTGTACACATTCAAGTAATATACTTAAAGAGGGCCTTTAATCGGTCCAAACATTGTAAGATAACTATCAGGCTGTGTAGAGCAGCACCCCGGGATCTCACTGCACTTACTATTATTCCGGGGCGCCGCTCCGTTCTCCCGGTATCTCCCCCCGGTATTTTCAGTGACTTGATTATACTCGGCGAAGCCTGCCCTGTTTCTTCCTGGGCATTCCTTCTCCCAGGCTGTCCAATCTCAGCACAGAGCTCACAGCCTGGGAGTTTTTTTTTTTCTCCTAAGTCTCAGCCTTGTTAGAATGTTAAAAATCACAACAAATAATAATATTTATTAATGAAAAATAAGGTTAAATCTGGGGCAACCAAACCCTCAATTTGTATCAGAACAGACTATTAAGGAGCAGAAAATGGTGAGGGACATGTACCTATATATAACTCCCTACTCATATGCACCTCAACAAAAACTGTGTCCACTGATACAAAATTTCAGTCCACACTGCCACCAACTACAAGCATAAACTGCCTGACTCATAGCATATTGTAATGCAGATACCATCTGTTGTGGAAATTTTATCTTAGGATGTGTGTGTTTTTATATTTATCTGTATCCCTGTGTCCGATTTAACCGAAGAACGCTCTAGCAGAGAGTACTTGGGTTGAATCGGGACCAGTGGAAAAACCGTCAGTATGAAAACCTTCTCATGGGCTTGGAGACGTGTTCTCAGTGTGTAGGGGGCGTTTGCCGGTTTGTGAGCACTAAGTGCAATGCACTGGGCTTCTTCTCTTCAAATGTCTATACACATTAGAGAAGTGAAGTCTGCATAACGAGAGATGCATATTATTCCTCTGCTGCGGCTTCGCTATCCCTTTCTGGATACATATCTGCTTTTAAGACATGCATATCTGCCTCGTCGGTATACTCGTACCGTATACTGACAATAGCCGTAGAAATGTCTCGCAGATAATCTCAAACCTATAACAACCAGTCTAATGATCTTCACTAGATACTGGTCACTTTGAGCAGTATTGAATGAGGTCCATGCTGACAGTGATGGGCGATGGGCAGCCACCTGGCTGATCAGACAATGGACTTGACTTATCCTTCCTTATACAGGGATGGGGTTTGTGCATTGTCTTTCCAGCCATGTTGAGGCCCTCCCCTGTCCTTTGACAAGTCTCACTTCCTGTATGTCATCACTTCCTGCATCCTTGTTATGGGCCAGCCCCTTTTACACCTTGTGTGAGTAAATAAAAGAAACAGACTGGGCAGGGAGGAGAGGAGTTGCTCAGAAGAATTCAAGCAAAATGGTAACACCTGTGTTCTCCAATCCTTCTTCTAAACTCGCATTTAGTTTTGCCCACATAATATATGCCACAGTGGCACGTCAGCAGATAGATGACCCCCACCGTTTTTCAGTTAATAAAACAATCTGATACAATATTCCTTATTCGTAGTGGAGCTCCTGAAGGAGTTACCCTTTTTGATGTGATTACAGGCCACAAGGATAAGTGCCTACAGTGGTATTTCGGAGCCAGGTCTCCAGCGTGGGACTATTATAAAGAATGTGCACAAGTTGGTTGCGTAAGTTCCAAATACACCGATAGGTGACTATCTGATATTCAAATTCGGCTGACACGCCTCCATTCCTGACTGGATGGTGGCCGCAAACCACACCCATGGGGAGCCAGGCAAATAACATTTAGATCTGACACTGGAGCGGCCGTGTACAGCCTTCCCAGTGCCGATGGCGTTATTTAAGCAGCCACTGTGTTCTGTTGTTTGCTCCTGATGACACGTGGGAAATATTCTTCATTTTTCTTATGTAGCGATCACTACTTCTGGCTATAGCGCCTAGCTATATATGCAATATGGTGCGCTAGTAGTCATTGAATAGCTGGATATTTATACCTGCCTGGCTGGCCTGTCTCTGACATTTAGCTGCATATACAACACCATATGCGATGGTATCTGCATTACAATATGCTATGAGTCAGGTAGATTAGGCTTGTAGTTGGTGGCAGTGTGGACTGACATTTTGTAACACAGTAATTGTTGAGGTGCAGATGAGTAAGGAGTTATATACAGATATATTTCCCTCACCATTTTCTGAACCTTAATAGCCTGTTCTGGTACAAATTGAGGGTTTGGTTGCCCCAGTTTTAACCTTATTTTTCATTAATAAGTATTATTATTTGTTTAGATTTTTTTTACGTTCTAACCAGGCTGAGACTTAAGTATATTACTTGAACGTGTACCAGCGATATCTGAGGTTTCTGTTAGAATTTCAAGTCTTGTTTTGTTTGTAGGGGAATGGCAGGCTTCTTATTTAGCGACATCAACTCAGATAGATGGCTAGGAGATCTGACAGAGGTTTTTTTCAGAGAAGGAGCTATGACCACAATCGCAGAATATCAGTATAGCGTCTTCCTTCAAAGCGTTGACTAGAACATACAAGAATCATATTCGGTGGTTGTGGGAAGCCCAGACCCTAGATACTTATATCAAGAACAACATTGTTCCATGGGGTCTTGGGAATCTCATCCTACCAGCAACACGCTTACTCTCTAACGAGTTTTTAAAGATGTGGGAGAGGGAATCAATTATATAGTAACATACCGTAGTTTATAAGGCAAAAAAAAAGACATCTGTCCATCCAGTTCGGCCTGTTACCCTGCAAATTGATCCAGAGGTTCTCTCTCTGCCTTATGAAACTTCTACTAGAGTAGGAACTCTCTAGTAGGCGCTTACTGGAAAAAAGTGAAATACAACTGAAAGATAGCATAGAACTGGCCAAAAAATTAAGCACATGCTCTGAGTTTAGTAGAAAAGAGACCACCCTGCAGCAACATATTGATACGTTTATAGCCCAGCTCAAAGAGAGAAAGCATTTTCAATTCAACAGAGATATCAAGGACTTTAAAGAAGGAAGGGTTTTTGACTACAGTAGTAAGCCCACAATAGTGTCAGAGGCAGATACTGTTCAATCCTCCTCTGAGTGTGATACTGACTTAGATCAGGGACCTATGGTAGACAGGGGAAGAGGCACACATACACGGGGCCCCTATAGATCAACCTCATCTAGACAGTGACGTAGAACTGGAAGAGGGGTAGAGGTGTTTTTTTTTTTTTTTAGAGAACATTCCACCAGTCTCAGACTACCTCTTGAGAAACCAAAAGTGACCCCCTCTCTTCACTCTGACGAGCTCAAAGTGATGAATATATGTTCTCGACCACTATCAAGCTCTGAAATTCAAGTCCTGAGAAAGGGCTTATCTTTTGTTCCCCTTCAAAAGTTCAATCTCTTCAATTGGGTAAAAGACTTGCACCTCTTTGCAAGTAGGCTTAAATGGAAGAAATTCTTCCTTACTCGTGACAGACGTACAGTCAGGTCCATAAATATTGGGACATCGACACAATTCTAAATTTTTTGGCTCTATACACCACCACAATTGATTTGAAATGAAACGAACAAGATGTGCTTTCACTGCAGACTGTCAGCTTTAATTTGAGGGTATTTACATTCAAATCAGGTGAATGATGTAGGAATTACAACAGTTTGCATATGTGCCTCCCACTTGTTAAGGGACCAAAAGTAATGGGACAATTGGCTTCTCAGCTGTTCCATGGCCAGGTGTGTGTTATTCCCTCATTGTCCCAATTACAATGAGCAGATAAAAGGTCCAGAGTTAATTTCAAGTGTGCTATTTGCATTTGGAATCTGTTGCTGTCAACTCTCAAGTTGAGATCCAAAGAGCTGTCTCTATCAGTGAAGCAAGCCATCATTAGGCTGAAAAAACAAAACAACCCCATCAGAGAGATAGAAAAAACATTAGGCGTGGCCTAAACAACTGTTTGGAACATTCTTAAAAAGAAGGAACGCATCATTGAGCTCAGCAACCCGGAAGACTACAGAAAACAACTGTGGTAGAATTATTTCCCTGGTGAAGAAAACACCCTTTACAACAGTTGGCCAGATCAAGAACACTCTCAAGGAGGTAGGTATATGTGTGTCAAAGTCAACAATGAAGAGAAGACTTCACCAGAGTGAATACAGAGGGTTCACAACAAGATGTAAACCATTAGTGAGCCTCAAAAACAGGAAGGCCAGATTAGAGTTTGCCAAATGACATCTAAAAAAGCCTTCACAGTTCTGGAACAACATCCTATGGACAGATGGGACCAAGATCAACTTGTACCAGAGTGATGGGAAGAGAAGAGTATGGAGAAGGAAAGGAACTGTTTGTGATCCTAAGCATACCACCTCATCAGTGAAGCATGGTGGTGGTAGTGTCATGGAGTGGGCATGTATGGCTGCCAATGGAACTGGTTCTCTTGTATTTATTGATGATGTGACTGCTGACAAAAGCAGCAGGATGAATTCTGAAGTGTTTCGGGCAATATTATCTGCTCATATTCAGCCAAATGCTTAAGAATTCATTGGACGGCGCTTCACAGTGCAGATGGACAATGACCCAAAGAATACTGCAAAAGCAACCAAAAAGTTTTTTAAAGAAAAGAAGTGGAATGTTATGCAATGGCCAAGTCAATCACCTGACCTGAATCCGATTGAGCATGCATTTCACTTGCTGAAGACAAAACTAAAGGGAAAATGCGCCAAGAACAAGCAGGAACTGAAGACAGTTGCAGTAGAGGCCGGGTAGAGCATCACCAGGGATGAAACCCAGAGTCTGGTGATGTCTATGCGTTCCAGACTTCAGGCTGTAATTGACTGCAAAGGATTTGCAACCAAGTATTAAAAAGTGGAAGTTTGATTTATGATTATTATTCTTTCCCATTACTTTTGGTCCCTTAACAAGTGGGAGGCACATATGCAAACTGTTGTAATTAATACACCGTTTACCTAATTTAAATACCCTCAAATTAAAGTTGATAGTCTGCAGTTAAAGCACATCTTGTTAATTTCATTTCAAATCCATTGTGGTGGTGTATAGAGCAAAAAATTTTATAATTGTGCTCTTCCGGTTTGTGATTGTAGCTGAGAAGCGGATTCATCATGGCAAAGTCCAAGAACCACACAACTCACAACCAGTCTCGCAAATGGCACAGAAATGGCATCAAGAAGCCCCGGTCTACGAGATACGAGTCTCTTAAAGGGGTTGAACCCAAGTTCCTGAGGAACATGCGCTTAGCCAAGAAACACAACAAAAAAGGAATGAAGAAGATGCTGGCGAACAACGCAAAAAACGCGAAATAGACGCATCCCGTCCCTGATGTTGTTGTTAGAATAAAAAAAGACATGTTCAAAAAAAATAATATAATAATTTATAATTGTGTTGATGTCCCAATATTTATGGACCTGACTGTAAATGTCAGGAGCTTGGTATAACAAGTGAAGATCTTCCGGATGTCCAGCTCCTTGCTGATTTATGCGCCGAGGAAAAAAGGAATATAGGGGATGGTCCCTTTACTGGACTCAGGCTACCCTCCAAGAAATATCCTCCACTTAATGACAACACCCCGTTTGATACCTTTGTGTCAGTAGTCACAGACAAACTGCGTAATCTAGAGAACAAATTGGATAGGCCCTGATCATCTGAACAGGGAGGAGAGGGAGGCACTTAAATTCCTGGAGCAGAATATGTCTATTGTCATTAAACCCTCTGATAAGGGGGGTAATATTGTTGTTTTGGATCACAAGCAGTATTAAGACATGTCTCAGGATCCTCAATAACACGGCGGCGTATAAACGACTATCCACTGACCCTACACCTATATTCAAAAGTCAGATGTCAAAAATTATTTTCAGGGCTTACCAGGACTGCTTTATTAGTAAAACTGAGCTGGACTGCTTGTTACCTGAATTCCCCATCCTGGCAACATTCTACAGTCTGCCCAAACTCCATAAAGAGGGCACACCACTTAAGTGGAGAACCATTGTCTCTGGTATAGGTGGCCTCACAGCCAATGTCAATACGTATATTGACATGGTGTTGTGGCCATTTGTGGCTAGTTTGCCCTCTAAACATCAGGGACACTATGGACATACTGAACTGACTGGGGGGTATCCAATGTAAAGAAGGGCACTTGGTTTACTAGTTTGGATGTTGAGGCCCCTTTATAGCTTGATACCTCATCACACTGGGTGTCAAGGTATAACTACATTCCTTCAGCAGAGAGGTGATCATCTTATGAGACATAATACGTTTATGGTGGAATTGATGGCGTTCGTACTGACACATAATGTCTTCTTGTTTGACCACCAGATATTCCACCAGCTAAGGGGAGTGGCAATGGTTAGTCCACATGCCCCGACATAAGCCACTCTCTACCTGGACTGGTGGGAAAAAAATGTTGTGTTTAACGAATCCATAGATCACTATATGTCACTGATCCCCATGTGGATTAGATACATCGACATGTTTCTGTTGTGGAATGGGAGCAGTGAAATGTTCATGGAATTTGCACCAGTGCTCAACAATAATCATCTGGGCCTTTATTTTACCAGTAAAAATAATGCTTCACGTATCACATTTCTTGATTTATTAATCTGAATTAGTGGTGAGGGCAAAATTAGAAGAAAACAGCCACAAACAACCTGTTATGCCGGGATGGTGGACATCTGATGGCCCTTAAAAAAGGGATCCCTAATGGGCAATATTTGAGGGCACGGAGAAACTGCTCTGAACTAGCAGATTTCAGAATTGCAGCCCAAGTCCTTAGGACCCTATTTTGTAGACGAGGCTATCCGCAAGATGTCATTAAGCATGCTTATCATCTCTCTCTCAGCTGCAATCAGACGGAGTTGTTGTGTTCCAAAGTTCGTGAGCAGCAGGGTAATGACCTTAGGATAATGGGCACATTTGACAAGGCCCATTTGAAGTACGTGACATACTTCAGGCCCATTGGTGTATCCTCCACTCTGACCCTGATATAGGGGATCTGATATTTGAATATCTGAAAGTCACTTATTGGCGTAGTTGGAATTTGCACGACCGTCTGGTGCACATTCTTTATAATAGTCCCACGCTGGGGACCTGGCTCAGGAATACCACTGTAGGCACTTATCCTTGTGGCCTGTAATCACATCATGAAGGGTAACTCCTTCAGGAGCCCCACTACGAATAAGGAATATTGTATCAGAATATTGTATTTTTAACTGAAAAACCGTGGGGGTCATCTACCTGCTGACGTGCCAATGTGGCATACAGTATGTGGGCAAAACTAAACGCAAGTTTAGAAGAAGGATTGGAGAACATTTGTCAAACATCAGAAATGAAAAGGACACCCTAATTGCAGACCATGTGTGTGATTATTACAATGGCAATGTGAAAGTGATCAAATTTCAGGGCATTGCTCATGTCAAAAGGTCCTATTGGGGACATTTATGTTACCCTGCTACGCAAAGAGGTCCAGTGGATTTTTTATTTGAGCACTGTGCATCCGAATGGACTAAATGATGCGATCTCCTATGCATGTTTCATTTAACATGTGTGCTTTAGGTGAATGTCAGATGCGCACATATATCTGCGATATAGGAGTGGTAGCTGATATATTATCTCATATTATGGAATGTACTACATCCTTCTCTTTTATCTCCTCCTGGAAGGTTTCTGATGCCATAAATGATGAGGTTGATGCAAATATGTTAGTGGTTCCAATAGCCTCCTTATAGGATTCCCCCTTACCTGTTAGCGCTGCTGCGCTTCCCTCCATGCTGTTATCTGGTATCCTAGCATGCCTTCGTCAGGGGTTGTGTTTGGCTGACACGCCTCCATCCCTGACTGGATGGCGGCAGCAGACCACACCCATGGGGGTGGGGTAAATAACATTTAGATCTTACGCTGGAGCGGCTGTGTACGGCCTTCCCAGTGCCGGATACATGCTGTCCGCATGCCATCAGAAGCGGACCACGTCTTTCAAGCAACCACTGTGCTCTGTTGTATGCTGCTGATGACACATGGGAAATATTCCCATGCAGAAATGCGTCGAGCACGCTTCATTTTTCTTAATTAGATATAATTATTTCTGGCTATAACGTCTGGCCATATATGCAATATGGTGCGCTAGTAGTCATTCAATAGCTAGATATTTATGTAATATATGTTTAATGCGATGCACTGGGTCACTGAGGAAGGGGTAACATAAGACCCCGAAACGCGTCTGGTTCCAACCCCCTAAAGGATCTCTTACTACAGCGCAATGGAACATTGATGCAGGAAAGTGCCTGGTAAATATACTGTCTGCTACGCAAGAGGCGATTCAAAACTTGATAAAGATCGTGCACAACATCGAAACTTTAGTTGCCAACAAGCCGCCGTCGTGGGAAATTCAGACCGAAATAATTCATTCAACTCGTAGGACTACGGTCGAATACATCTAAAGACCAACGTCTAGAGCACTGTACAGGCACCTGCCACATCGAATGGTAAGACTGTTTGAATTTATATTATCGATTGTGTGTTGGCAATACACATTAAGCCATTTCAGTGGGACGCCACTGAGAATCCAATTTAGCGGGACGCCGCTTGAACGAACTTTGGGCAATTATCCGAACACAAGTCATAATTAGGTCTAAGAGACATTTCTGTTCATTTGAAGTTTTTTGGAATTCGGATTGGAGATTCGAATTAATAGACTCACACCCTTGAATTCTGCTAGTGAATGCGAATAATCATACAAGCAATCCAACTAGCTATATTTATCGATTTTATTGTTACGATTTTATTGGCAGGATTTTATTATGAGTTTATATGTAATGGATTTTATGGATTTTTTTTGTTGGTTTTAGTGTGTATAGTATTTATCATTTACCTAGCACATAGTTCTAATTAATAAATTCAAGATTGGTCGCAAAATCCGAGAGTGCCCAGTGCATTTGATCTCTATACAGCTAGATATTTATACCTGCCTGGCTGTCCTGGCTCTGACATTTACAGTAGCTGCATATACATCACCATATGCAATGGTATCTATATGCTATGAGTCAGGCATTTTAGGCTTGTAGTTGGTGGCAGTGTGGACTGAGATTTTGTAACATTGCACGCAGTATTTGTTAAGGTGCAGATGAGTAGGGGGTTACATATAGATACATGTCCCCCACCATTTTCTGCACCTTAATGGCTTGTTCTAAAACAAATTAAGGGTTTGGTTGCCCCAGTTTTAACCTTATTTTTCATTAACAAATATTATTTGTTTTGATTTTTAATGTTCTGAGAAGCTCTGAGGCTGAGAAGTTCTGGAGATTGCACATGTAAAGCACTCTGCTATCTTTTAAACTCCAATAAAAAGTTTGGGATCTGCAGTGCACATGCCCGACCTGCTGCTCCATATGGGCTCCCTGTTCTCATGCTCAGTGAAGATCCCAGCTGTACAACCTCCACTGATCTAATAGTTATCCTATATCCTATGAGTAGGCAATAACTTGTAAAAACCAGAAACCTTTTAATCACAATTCCCATTTAGGCCCCATGCTCCTGGCCAGCCCCACTGAGAATTTTACTTGTCCTACAGTAGGGCTGGTTGGGGGCATTAATGCTGAATTGGGATTGGGAATGGTAATGCTATTGGTAATGTTCGTCTTGGCATACTGTAGGGCATGGCTCTATAAATACTGTTGAATCCACAGGTTATGGGATGCAATATTTGGCTTCCTCTGGGTGCTGCCAAAAGATACTATACCACTGCCTTTTGGTGAAGAGTGAAGACCACTTTCTGTACATGTTTCAGCAGCAAATTGCTTAATGGTAAGCTGGCCATAATACTAGCCTGGGTAATGAAGGCTTTTAATTTTGTGGAATTATAATCATTCCAGGAATCGACAGGAAATGAATATCTATGCTTAGCTTTTCTCTGGACCACTTCCAAACAGCTTAATTTACCAGCAGAGCTCTTCAATTCAGAACATATATCAAAAGCTCTATGTCTCTCTGTATTATTAGTATTTGAATAAATTATTTCAAGAATTACTGTACAAAGTGCATCATTTAAATTTTGACCTTTCTCCAGAAATTGCGTTGTTGGAACAGCAAATAGCTGCTTGCACTGTAAAGTCCGGACCAGTAAACCTGGACATGAATGACCATTGTCAATTTGTTTAGATAACATGTGTTTTTTAACTAATGGCCCACATATAACTTACAGCTGGTTGTAAGCCATGTTATAGCTCTTTGCATAAGCCGTATATATAATACCAAGAACATGACTCGATCTCTTCTTGGAAGAATGGAAAATCTTGTTCAAAGCAGATGAGCAAATTGATTCTACATAAAAATAATTCATCACACATCCCCAAAAAACATTCTAATTTCTGTGAATCGAAAAGTTGTGGGATTTGATCCGCACAAATTGTTCAAAATAGCAGGCAACATTTTTCAGATCAGAAGACAGAAGGTTTCCACCTAGCAGTGAGCCTGGTGATGTCACCAGCACTAATGGGTGGTATTTAGCACTGTCCTGGCCTGTAAGACCACTGGTTAGTGCTAGTGACGTCACCGGGAATACTGCTACCCTTGCCCTGTGTATTGCGGCACAGAGCAAGGGGGAGCATTGGAGTATGAAATGCTCCGATGTTCCACTCATAGGGACTGGATAGGTGAAGAAAGGGTAATGTCTGGGTTCATCTCTGAACCCAGACAACCCCTTTAATGTCACACCATGATCAATACCAATATCACTATATAGTGACTATTACTTTTAGGCCTCATGCACACGACAGTATATTTTCACGGCTTGCAAAACGTGTCCGTTTTTTCTTCCGTATGTCTTCCGTGATTTTTGGAGGATCACCAGACATAAAGGAAAGTAAAAAAAAAAAGTTGTTTTGGTGTCCGCCTGGCTGTGCGGAGCCAAACGGATCCGTCCTGACTTTCAATGCAAGGCAATGGGGACGGATCCGTATGACGTTGATACAATATGGTGCAATTGCAGCACCTGATAATTTTTTTACATCTGAAAACATAATTGCTCACTGCTTCTTACTTTTGGGTCAATGAGTCATTGGCCCACAAGCAACTTAAGCAGGAAGGAATCATGTTTTCATATGGAAAATAAATTGATGAATATTCTAAAAAAACAAATATATATAGCAATATAGCGAATATATTAGTTATTTAGAATATTTGCCTTTTTTTCCCCCCAAATCTGTACAGTTGTTAGCATTCTCCTCCCCGACAAGCGTCCCCGTCACCATGGGAGCGCCTGTGGGTTAGAATATACCATCGGATCTGAGTTTTGAGATACAATAGTATATTGAAACCCACAGATGTTCCCATGGTGACGGGGACGCTTGTTGGGGAGGAGTATGCTAACAACTGTACAGATTGGGGGGGAAAAAAGGCTAATATTCTAAATAACTAATATATTCGCTATATTGCTATATATTCATTTTTTGAATATTCATCAATTTATTTTCCTTATGAAAACATGATTCCTTCCTGCTTAAGTTGCTTGTGGGCCAATGACTCATTGGCCCAAAAGTAAGAAGCAGTGAGCAATTATGTTTTTAGATGTTAAAAAATTACGATTATTCGATATAGCGAATATACTGTATAGCACTATATTCTAAATATTCGCGAATTCTCGAAGTTGCGATATTCGCAAAAAAAAATTGTTATTTGAATATCCGAGCTCTACACTAGTTATTCACTTTATAAATAAGACTACTGAGGGGAGATCTAATAACTATGTGTAAATATATCAGGGGGCAATACAGAGATCTCTACCATCATCTATTTATCCCCAGGACTGTGACTGTGACAAGGGGACAACCTCTGCGTATGGAGGAAAGAAGAAGAGATGAGCGAATTTTTCAAAAATGTGATTCGCAGGTTCGCCAAATTTTTGGGATAAAATTTGATTCGATCCAAATACAAACCGGATTCCAAAAAAGTTGGGACACTAAACAAATTGTGAATAAAAACTGAATGCAATGATGTGGAGATGGCAAATGTTAATATTTTATTTGTAATTGAACGTAGATGACAGATCAAACGTTTAATCCGAGTAAATGTATCTTTTTAAAGGAAAAATACGTTGATTAAAATTTTCACGGTGTCAACAAATCCCCAAAAAGTTGGGACAAGTAGCAATAAGAGGCTGGAAAAAGTAAATTTGAGCATAACGAAGAGCTGGAAGACCAATTAACACTAATTAGGTCAATTGGCAACATGATTGGGTATAAAAAGAGCTTCTCAGAGTGGCAGTGTCTCTCAGAAGCCAAGGTGGGTAGAGGATCACCAATTCCCACAATGTTGCGCAGAAAGATAGTGGAGCAATATCAGAAAGGTGTTACCCAGCGATAAATTGCAAAGACTTTGCATCTATCATCATCAACTGTGTATAACATCATCCGAAGATTCAGAGAATCTGGAACAATCTCTGTGCGTAAGGGTCAAGGCCGTAAAACCATACTGGATGTCCGTGATCTCCGGGCCCTTAAACGACACTGCACCACAAACAGGAATGCTACTGTAAAGGAAATCACAGAATGGGCTCAGGAATACTTCCAGAAACCATTGTCAGTGAACACAATCCACCGTGCCATCCGCCGTTGCCAGCTGAAACTCTACAGTGCAAAGAAGAAGCCAATTCTAAGCAAGATCCACAAGCTCAGGCGTTTTCACTGGGCCAGGGATCATTTAAAATGGAGTGTGGCAAAATGGAAGACTGTTCTGTGGTCAGACGAGTCACGATTCAAAGTTCTTTTTGGAAATATGGGACGCCATGTCATCCGGACAAAAGAGGACAAGGACAACCCAAGTTGTTAATAACGCTCAGTTCAGAAGCCTGCATCTCTGATGGTATGGGGTTGCATGAGTGCGTGTGGCATGGGCAGCTTGCATGTCTGGAAAGGCACCATCAATGCAGAAAAATATATTCAGGTTCTAGAACAACATATGCTCCCATCCAGATGTCATCTCTTTCAGGGAAGACCCTGCATTTTTCAACAAGATAATGCCAGACCACATTCTGCATCAATCACAACATCATGGCTGTGTAGGAGAAGGATCCGGGTACTGAAATGACCAGTCTGCAGTCCAGATCTTTCACCTATAGAGAACATTTGGCGCATCATAAAGAGGAAGGTGCAACAAAGAAGGCCCAAGATGATTGAACAGTTAGAGGCCTGTATTAGACAAGAATGGGAGAGCATTCCTATTTCTAAACTTGAGGAACTGGTCTCCTTGGTCCCCAGATGTCTGTTGAGTGTTGTAAGAAGAAGGGGAGATGCCACACAGTGGTGAAAATGGCCTTGTCCCAACTTTTTGGGGATTTGTTGAAACCATGAAATTCTGATTCAACATATTTTTCCCTTAAAATGGTACATTTTCTCAGTTTAAACTTTTGTTCCGTGATTTATATTAGAAGTTGGCACCTCCACATCATTGCATTCAGTTTTTATTCACGATTTGTAAAGTGTCCTAACTTTTTTGGAATCCGGTTTGTATATTTGCGGCAAATTACGTTAAAAAACAGCTATTTCCAGGCTGCCAAGAGCCTTTATAGTGGTGTAGAACACTGTGCCTTGCAGTAGTACGCATAGGGAGTCTGCTTTGGTAGTGAAACAATACTGAGAGTCAGTATGACATGCAGATGACAGGTGTCGCTTTTAGAATCAGCGCACTTGTTTTACACCGTCGCTAGCTGATTCCACATCAATGTCAAACACCCTGACATAGTAGAGAAGATGTCAGCAGTAAGTTTGTGTTGACGTCACTGATTACTTTGCCTTTCTCCTAATCCATCAGAACAATAACCCACAAAAAACGGATCCTGTCTGTGGAGCATACGCCTTCACTCGGTTAGCATTTGCTCAACAATCCATCAGTATTGCTAATGCCAAAAAAAAACAGGAGTGGATCTAAAACAGAGATGACACGTGAATGGAATATTTGCATGTCTTCTGTGTTTTGTACCCACTCCTACTTTTATCTACGAAATCATAAGCCAATTCTGATGGGACCATAAAGGCCTTACAGCTGCTACATAGACAGGATCTGTTGTGCGTCTCATTTTATCTTCCTTCTGACTAGAGTTGAGCGGATACCTGCATGTTCGGGTTCGAGAAGTTCGACCGAACTTCCCGGAAATGTTCGGGTTCGGGATCCGAACCCGATCCGAACTTCGTCCCGAACCCGAACCCCATTGAAGTCAGTGGGGACCCGAACTTTTCGGAACTAAAAAGGCTGTAAAACAGCCCAGGAAAGGGCTAGAGGGCTGCAAAAGGCAGCAACATGTAAGTAAATCCCCTGCAAACAAATGTGGATAGGGAAATGAATAAAAATAAAAATAAAATAAATAAAAATTAACCAATATCAATTGGAGAGAGGTCCCATAGCAGAGAATCTGGCTTCACGTCACCCACCACTGGAACAGTCCATTCTCAGATATTTAGGCCCCGGCAGCCAGGCAGAGGAGAGAGGTCCCGTAACAGAGAATCTGGCTTCATGTCAGCAGAGAATCAGTCTGCATGTCATAGCAGAGAATCAGGCTTGACGTCAGCCACCACTGCAACAGTCCATTGTCATATATTTAGGCCCAGCACCCAGGCAGAGGAGAGAGGTCCCGTAACAGAGAATCTGGCTTCATGTCAGCAGAGAATCAGTCTGCATGTCATAGCAGAGAATCAGGCTTCACGTCAGCCACCACTGCAACAGTCCATTGTCATATATTTAGGCCCGGCACCCAGGCAGAGGAGAGAGGTCCCGTAACAGACAATCTGGCTTCATGTCAGCAGAGAATCAGTCTGCATGTCATAGCAGAGAATCAGGCTTCACGTCACCCAACATTGGAACAGTCCATTGGCATATATTTAGGCCCAGGCACCCAGGCAGAGGAGAGAGGTCCCGTAACAGAGAATCTGTCTTCATGTCAGCAGAGAATCAGTCTTCATGTCATAGCAGAGAATCAGGCTTCACGTCAGCCACCACTGCAACAGTCCATTGTCATATATTTAGGCCCAGCACCCAGGCAGAGGAGAGAGGTCCCGTAACAGAGAATCTGGCTTCATGTCAGCAAAGAATCAGTCTGCATGTCATAGCAGAGAATCAGGCTTCACGTCACCCAACATTGTAACATTCCATTGGCATATATTTAGGCCCAGGCACCCAGGCAGAGGAGAGAGGTCCCGTAACAGAGAATCTGGCTTCATGTCAGCAGAGAATCAGTCTGCATGTCATAGCAGAGAATCAGGCTTCACGTCACCCAACATTGGAACACTCCATTGGCATATATTTAGGCGCCGGCACCCAGACAGAGGAAAGGTTCATTCAACTTTGGGTAGCCTCGCAATATAATGGTAAAATGAAAATAAAAATAGGATTGAATGAGGACGTGCCCTGGAGTACAATAATATATGGTTAAGGGGAGGTAGTTAATGTCTAATCTGCACAAGGGATGGACAGGTCCTGTGGGATCCATGCCTGGTTCATTTTTATGAACGTCAGCTTGTCCACATTGGCTGTAGACAGGCGGCTGCGTTTGTCTGTAATGACGCCCCCTGCCATGCTGAATACACGTTCAGAAAAAACGCTGGCCGCCGGGCAGGCCAGCACCTCCAAGGCATAAAAGGCTAGCTCTGGCCACGTGGACAATTTAGAGACCCAGAAGTTGAATGGGGCCGAACCATCAGTCAGTACGTGGAGGGGTGTGCACACGTACTGTTCCACCATGTTAGTGAAATGTTGCCTCCTGCTAACACGTTGCATATCAGGTGGTGGTGCAGTTAGCTGTGGCGTGTTGACAAAACTTTTCCACATCTCTGCCATGCTAACCCTGCCCTCAGAGGAGCTGGCCGTGACACAGCTGCCTTGGCGACCTCTTGCTCCTCCTCTGCCTTGGCCTTGGGCTTCCACTTGTTCCCCTGTGACATTTGGGAATGCTCTCAGTAGCGCGTCTACCAACGTGCGCTTGTACTCGCGCATCTTCCTATCACGCTCCAGTGCAGGAAGTAAGGTGGGCACATTGTCTTTGTACCATGGATCCAGCAGGGTGGCAACCCCGTTGTCTGCACACGTTAAAATGTGGGCAACTCTGCTGTCGTTGCGCAGGCACTGCAGCATGTAGTTGCTCATGTGTGCCAGGTTGCCCAGGGGTAAGGACAAGCTGTCCTCTGTGGGAGGCGTATCGTCATCGTCCTGCCTTTCCCCCCAGCCACACACCAGTGATGGGCCCGAGCTACGTTGGGTGCCACCCCGCTGTGACCATGCTTCATCCTCATCCTCCTCCACCTCCTCCTCATCCTCGTCCTCCTCGTCCTCCAGTAGTGGGCCCTGGCTGGCCACATTTGTACCTGGCCTCTGCTGTTGCAAAAAACCTCCCTCTGAGTCACTTCGAAGAGACTGGCCTGAAAGTGCTAAAAATGAACCCTCTTCCTCCTCCTCCTCCTCCTCCTCCTCCTGGGCCACCTCCTCTTCCATCATCGCCCTAAGTGTTTTCTCAAGGAGACATAGAAGTGGTATTGTAACGCTGATAACGGCGTCATCGCCACTGGCCATGTTGGTGGAGTACTCGAAACAGCGCAACAGGGCACACAGGTCTCGGATGGAGGCCCAGTCATTGATGGTGAAGTGGTGCTGTTCCGCAGTGCGACTGACCCGTGCGTGCTGCAGCTGAAACTCCACTATGGCCTGCTGCTGCTCGCACAGTCTGTCCAGCATGTGCAAGGTGGAGTTCCACCTGGTGGGCATGTCGCATATGAGGCGGTGAGCGGTAAGGCCGAAGTTACGCTGTAGCGCAGACAGGCGAGCAGCAGCAGGATGTGAACGCTGGAAGCGCGAACAGACGGCCCGCAATTTATGCAGCAGCTCTGACATGTCGGGGTAGTTGTGAATGAACTTTTGCACCACCAAATTCAGCACATGCGCCAGGCAAGGGATGGGCGTCAAACCGGCTAGTCCCAGAGCTGCAACGAGATTTCGCCCATTATCGCACACCACCAGGCCGGGCTTGAGGCTCACCGGCAGCAACCACTCGTCGGTCTGTTGTTCTATACCACGCCACAACTCCTGTGCAGTGTGGGACCTGTCCCCCAAACATATGAGTTTCAGAATGGCCTGCTGACGTTTACCCCCGGTTGTGCTGAAGTTGGTGGTGAAGGTGTGTGGCTGACTGGATGAGCAGGTGGAAGAAGAGGAGGAGGAAGCTGAGTAGGAGGAGGTGGCAACAGGAGGCAAAGAATGTTGCCCTGCGATCCTTGGCGGCGGAAGGACGTGCGCCAAACAGCTCTCCGCCTGGGGCCCAGCTGCCACTACATTTACCCAGTGTGCAGTTAGGGAGATATAGCGTCCCTGGCCGTGCTTACTGGTCCACGTATCTGTGGTTAGGTGGACCTTGCTACAGATGGCGTTGCGCAGTGCACACTTGATTTTATCGGATACTTGTTTGTGCAGGGAAGGCACGGCTCTCTTGGAGAAGTAGTGCCGGCTGGGAACAACATACTGTGGGACAGCAAGCGACATGAGCTGTTTGAAGCTGTCTGTGTCCACCAGCCTAAATGACAGCATTTCATAGGCCAGTAGTTTAGAAATGCTGGCATTCAGGGCCAGGGATCGAGGGTGGCTAGGTGGGAATTTACGCTTTCTCTCAAATGTTTGTGAGATGGAGAGCTGAACGCTGCCGTGTGACATGGTTGAGATGCTTGGTGACGGAGGTGGTGGTGTTGGTGGTACATCCCCTGTTTGCTGGCGGCAGGTGCTAACGTTCCTCCAGAGGCGGAGGAAGAGGCCGAGGCGGCAGCAGCAGAAGAGGCCGAGGCGGCAGCAGCAGAAGAGGTAGCAGGGGGAGCCTGAGTGACTTCCTTGTTTTTAAGGTGTTTACTCCACTGCAGTTCATGCTTTGCATGCAGGTGCCTGGTCATGCAGGTTGTGTTAAGGTTCAGAACGTTAATGCCTCGCTTCAGGCTCTGATGGCACAGCGTGCAAACCACTCGGGTCTTGTCGTCAGCACATTGTTTGAAGAAGTGCCATGCCAGGGAACTCCTTGAAGCTGCCTTTGGGGTGCTCGGTCCCAGATGGCGGCGGTCAGTAGCAGGCGGAGTCTCTTGGCGGCGGGTGTTCTGCTTTTGCCCACTGCTCCCTCTTTTGCTACGCTGTTGGCTCGGTCTCACCACTGCCTCTTCCTCCGAACTGTGAAAGTCAGTGGCACAACCTTCATTCCATGTGGGATCTAGGACCTCATCGTCCCCTGCATCGTCTTCCACCCAGTCTTCCTTCCTGACCTCCTGTTCAGTCTGCACACTGCAGAAAGACGCAGCAGTTGGCATCTGTGTTTCGTCATCATCAGAGACGTGCTGAGGTGGTATTCCCAGGGGACGTACTGTGAGGTTACTTCCTGTTGACATACTCTCCAAGGTAAACGCCATCCCTTTCCGCCTCCGGATCTGATTGGCCGCCGCAATCATGTGGCATAGGCAGCGGCGTGTTGTGCGTCGTGGCGCATGCGCGTGACGTCACACGCCGACGCAGTTGCTGACAGGGCGGTCTCACAAGAAGAGGCGCGCTGGGGATGTATTTAAATCCCACTAAGGTATGTGTCAGGGTGGCTGGTATAGGTTGAGGAACCCCCTTAATGACAGGGACACCACCGTACTGAGGACCACCATATCCTCTCACACTAAGAAGCGGAGAAGCATCTATTCCTCTGCAGCATGGCGATCCAGCACCACGGATGCCTGCCCCTAGACTTTGACCTCTATCAATATTGTGTTAGTCTAGTATTTCATATAACCGCATAACCGCAGTGTATACTCACCTGTTACCTGTGGTCATAGCCCGGTTCTTTGCTTTTTTGTCTCTACATGTTCTAAATCCCCCTGAGGAGTCGACACGACAGAAACGTGCCACGTCGGGAGGCTTGTAGTCACTACAGTATCTATTTTTTGTTTTGTTTTGTATTATAGGGTTCAGGTCCGAACTAGGGACAGGCATCCGGACGGGGTCGCCCTTCTTAGGGCAAATGCTCTGTATAGACAGGTAGCATGAAAATAGGCCCCCACTCCTACCAAGAATATAGGGTGTTATAGGGCACAGAACTGATATTTTCATGACTACATCTCCTGTCTACACTCCCTTCCATCAGGCCTGGTCCATTGCTGCGCTGATCCTTGTTACCTGGTGGGTAAGGTAAGACTGCTTGCGTCCATAGTGGCGCAGCAGTAACATTTATCCTTGTTCAACCAGAAGTGGGGTACCTACCATTGAACCTCAATACATTGTCGTTTGTGTGTGTTAGCTGGGTAACACTTTAGTGCACTTACAGGTGCATCAGTGTAAACGAGTACCTTTTCTTTTCTGCCAGCAGTGGGGTCGACACCATAGAACCCCTCGATTACATGTTTTGTATTGTGATACATCCTTAGGTGTATATTTTAATGCATATCGTATAAAAGCTAATTTTTAAATAAGGATATTTCCCCACAATTCTTATATTGTGGGCCACTCAGAGCTGTGGTATTCCCATGGCCTCATCATCAGGAAACATAAGTGGTTGTGCGTCAGTGCATTCTATGTCTTCCACCGCTGGGGAAGGGCTAGGTGGATGCCCTTGGGAAACCCTGCCAGCGGAGTCTTCAAACAGCATAAGAGACTGCTGCATAACTTGAGGCTCAGACAGTTTCCCTGGTATGCATGGGGGTGATGTGACAGACTAATGGGCTTGGTTTTCAGGCGCCATCTGTGCGTTTTCTGCAGAAGACTGGGTGGGAGATAATGTGAACGTGCTGGATCCACTGTCGGCCACCCAATTGAATAATGCCTGTACCTGCTCAGGCCTTACCATCCTTAGAACGGCATTGGGCCCCACAATATATCGCTGTAAATTCTGGCGGCTACTGGGACCTGAGGTAGTTGGTACACTAGGACATGTGGATGTGGCAGAACGGCCACGTCCAGTGCCAGCACCAGAGGGTCCACTAACACCACCACGACCATGTCCACGTCCGCGTCCCTTACTAGATGTTTTCCTCATTGTTATCGTTCACCACAACAACAAAAATATTATTTGGCCCAATGTATTGAATTCAAATTCAGGCCTACTTTTACAGACACCTAACACTATCTAGCTATCTATTTAGGTACCGTATTACACTAATACAGGCACAGCAGTAACCACAGATTTAGCTGAATATAAATTTGAGGCCTAGTATTTAGGCGCTGGGTGACAGGTATACGTTTACGGACAGAATTCGACTTGGAAATGCACAGTAGCGTGTGTGTGTGAAGTTATTCAGAATGACCCTATGTGCACCTTGAATCTTATATACCCTTTAAGGGATAGATTTAAAATAGCTCTGATACAGCTGAAACCTCTAAATCATGAAATTGCTAAATTGGGAATTGTATTTCAACCCAGAACAAAAACTGTGCTTTGACGGACACTAAATAACTTGACCAGCCACAACAGTACAGCATTAACGACAGATTTAGCTGGATATAAATTTGAGGCCTAGTATTTAGGCGCTGGGTGACAGGTATAGGTTTACTGACAGAATTCGACTTGGAATTGCACAGTAGCGTGTGTGTGTAAAGTTAATCAGAATGACCCTATGTGCACCTTGAATCTTATATACCCTTTTAGGGATAGATTTAAAATAGCTCTGATACAGCAGAAAGCACTAAATTAGGAAAATGCTAAATTGGGAATTGTATTTCAACCCAGAACAAAAACTGTGCTTTGAAGGACACTAAATAACTTGACCAGCCACAACAGTACAGCAGTAACGACAGATTTAGCTGGATATAAATTTGAGGCCTAGTATTTAGGCGCTGGGTGACAGGTATAGGTTTACTGACAGAATTAGACTGGGATATGGCCAAAAAATAACCACACTATTGATGGTTAAATGCACTTGGTGTGACAGCTTGACCAACCACACTATTGAGGGTTAAATGCACTTGGTGACAGGCTCAGCTTGCCCCTGATGTAGTATATGGCCAAAAAATAACCAGACTATTGCTAGTTAAATGCACTTGGTGTGATAGCTTGACCCCGATGTATGATTTAGCCAAAAAACAACCACACCATTGAGGGTTAAAAGCACTTGGTGACAGGCTCAGCTTGCCCCTGATGTAGTATATGGCCAAAAAATAAACAGACTATTGCTGGTTAAATGCACTTGGTGTGACAGCTTGACCCTGATGTAGGATTTAGCCAAAAAACAACCACACCATTAAGGGTTAAATGCACTTGTTGACAGGCTCAGCTTGCCCCTGATGTAGTATATGGCCAAAAAATAACCAGACTATTGCTGGTTAAATGCACTTAGTGTGACAGCTTCACCCTGATGTAGGATTTAGCCAAAAAACAACCACACCATTGAGGGTTAAATGCACTTGGTGGCAGCTTGTGCTGGCACACCACAAGACACTAAATGGCCGCCGATCACCCCAGAAAAAAGTGACTGAAAAACGCTCTGGGCAGCCTAAAAACAGTGAGCAATTCAATAGCAGCAGTTCAATCATCCACAGCTGCAGATCGATCTCTGAATGAAGTCCTTTGGAGGAGTTAATCACTGCCTAATCTCGCCCTAACGTGGCAGCTGCAACCTCTCCCTATGCGGATCAGAGCAGAGTGACGGGCGGCGCTATGTGACTCCAGCTTAAATAGAGGCTGGGTCACATGGTGCTCTGGCCAATCACAGCCATGCCAATAGTAGGCATGGCTGTGACGGCCTCTTGGGGCAAGTAGTATGACGCTTGTTGATTGGCTGCTTTTCAGCCTTTCAAAAAGCGCCAAGAAAGCGACGAACACCGAACCCGAACCCGGACTTTTACGAAAATGTCCGGGTTCGGGTCCGTGTCACGGACACCCCAAAATTCGGTACGAACCCGAACTATACAGTTCGGGTTTGCTCATCCCTACTTCTGACAGATCAGAAGAAAGGTCAAATAAATCATGATGTCAGCCAGGCTAAAAGCCAAAATAGTGTACCAGTCATGAAGTGGGGAGGGTGGGAACAGCATAAGAAGTCTACAGAGTGGACCTATGACATAGTGGTGAAGTGGAAGCAGCTTGAGGAGACCACAGAGTGGCAAGGTGACATAGTGTGGAGATGGCAGCAGCATGAGGACACCACAGAGTGGCAAGGTGACATAGTGTGGAGATGACAGCAGCATCCGGAGACCACAGAGTGGCAAGGTGACATAGTGTGTCACAATAGCTGAGTCAGGTAATAAGAAGAAACTGGTCTCTTGTATCAAAGTGCTGTTGTGGCACCATGGATGATCTAGTCTGATGCATCAGGAATTAGTGGCTGGAAATTATGGCTGATCCATGCCTGATTCATCTTGACAAAGCTCAGTCTCTCCACATTTCGGGTAGACAGGCGAGTTTTCCTTGGGGTAACTATGGCCCCCGCCGCACTAAACACCCGCTCTGATGCCACATTACTGGCCAGGCAGGACAACTTTTCCAGGGCAAAATAGTTGCAGCAAACTAGTTGCGGCCACAAATCCAGTTTGGCTACCTAGTAGTCCAGCGGATCTTCAATGTGGGGTGGCAGGGTGCTGTCCAAGTATGCCACCACCTGCTGGTTCAGGTCCTACTATAGACCTACCTGCTTCTGCTGCTGGTTAGTAGTTTCTTCACTATGCGGGTAAAGAAAGCTACTCATCAGCGACTGTAGACTCAGGCTGCTGCTGATGGAGCTGGTACTGCTCCTGTCACCCCAGCCTTACCTAGCAGCCATGGCAGTGGAACGTGAGCGCAGAGGGCCACCCCGGTTAGACCTGCGAGAGGATGGACGATGGTGCAGATAGGCAGCGGCCAACTGACTACATAGGATGACTTTGTAGTAGTTCAGTTTGTCCTCCCTCTTGGTGTGTGTAATAAAGGCCTCCATTCTGGACCGGTAGCAAGGGTCCAACAAGGTGGAGAGCCAAAAGTCATCCCTCTGCTGAATGGTGATAATTCGGCTGTCACTACGCAAGCAAGTGAGCGTGCATCGTGCCATTTGTGCAAGTGACTCAGAGGGACTCCCTGCCTCCATCGTCACTGCATACTGCCACAGTGTCCGGGTTCCGGGTTCTCTATCTCGTCTTCCTCATCACCCTGTAGCTCCTCTGGCTGCTCCTGCTCCTTCTTTCCTGTCCTCTTCCCCACCTCCTCCTCTTCCAGTTCAGCCCCCACAGGGCTCATGTGGCCGTGAGATCGAGGCACCACGTTTACTGTCCCCTGACCAGCCATTGTTACCAGCATCTGTGCCAGGACATGAAGCAGTGGAATGACGTAGTTTATCCAGTAATCCTAGCAACTGACAAATAACGTGGCGTCCTCAAAGGGCCTGAGCAAACGGCAGGTGTCACACATGAGCTGCCACTGGCTGATATCAAAGTTACACAGTGGAGTACTCCTATCCGCTTGCATCATCAAGAAATCGTTGATGGCCTTTCTCTGTTCGTATAGTCGGTCCAACATATGGAGGGTGGAATTCTAACGGGTGGAAACGTTGCATATCAGCCTATCTTGGGGGATGCAGTTCTGCCACTGCAGCTCAAGGAGAGTGTGCTTTGCGGTATACGAGTCCCTGAAGTGCATGCAAAGTTTCCTGCCCATTTTTAGGATGTCTTGCAGGTGGGTGGAAGACTTCAGGAACCATCATCAAGAAATCCCCAAAAATCCAAAATGTATCTATAGGAAAGCCAAAAATGTGGGAAGCATAATAGCCCCCACCAACAAATGCCTGAGCAAGAGAAATGACAATCAAACAACTATTTTTGGACAAAAATCCCAGGGAGGCTTTTTCCCATGTGGCCATTGCGGTGTCTGTAAAAAATTAAAAACAAACAAAAAACAGCACACAAATATGGAAATAAAAAATGAGTGGACAGGGGACACAGAAACATACAAAATAAAGGACCACATAACCTGCAGAAGTCAGGGCGCAATATATGCTATTACATGTCCGTGTAAAAAAACATATATAGGACGCACAAAAAGGACCATAAGCAAAAGAATAGGGAAACATATTTACAACATAGGGAGGAAATATGAGGGCCACCCACTCTCTAGACATTATAAGGAGAAACACGGAGGAAACCACAGCGGCACCACTTTCTGTGGCATTGAAATAGTTAAAAAAGACAAAAGGGGAGGAGATTTTATCAAAAAAATGTCCAGATCAGAAAGCCGCTGGATATTCAATTTAAATACTCTGGTACCATCGGGATTAAATTCAGAGATAGAATTATTTGCCTTTCACTAAAAATCAGTCAAGAATGCCAGGGATGTAAGGGTTAAGGAAGGGAGGAGATACAGACCTTTAAAAGTAGCAGCAGGAGCCAGAGGAATCATCCCTGACGAAGATTAGCGAACTAATCGAAACGCGTTGGAGTAAACTTTGGTCCTCCTGGTCCACCGTAGCGAGCGCGAACAAGCGGTTCTTCTTAACCACGAGTTGTGCCACCGGCCGGGGCAAGCTTTGTACTTTTAGAAAAATCATTTATCACCATTAGGGCTCAGCCCCCTATACCTTTCCTCATCCCAAACGGCACTTAAAAGAAAAGAAAAAAGAAAAAACCAGAAAGACGCAGGAGAACAGTCCTTGCAGAGGAACATCCAGGATAAAGGTATTCCAATTAATCTGTAAGCTTCTGTAATATTTACTGCGGACCTTAGAAACATAGAATGTGTCGGCAGATAAGAACCATTTGGCCCATCTAGTCTGCCCAATATACTGAATACTATGGATAGCCCCTGGCCCTATCTTATATGAAGGATGGCCTTATGCCTATCCCATGCATGCTTGAACTCCTCCACTGTATTTGCAGCTACCACTTCTGCAGGAAGGCTATTCCATGCATCCACTACTCTCTCAGTAAAGTAATACTTCCTTATATTACTTTTAAACCTTTGCCCCTCTAATTTAAAACTGTGTCCTCTTGTGGTAGTTTTTCTTCTTTTAAATATGCTCTCCTTCTTTACCGAGTTGATTCCCTTTATGTATTTAAAAGTTTCTATCATATCCCCTCTGTCTCTTCTTTCTTCCAAGCTATACATATTAAGGTCCTTTAACCTTTCCTGGTAAGTTTTATCCTGCAATCCATGTACTAGTTTAGTAGCTCTTCTCTGAACTCTCTCTAGAGTATCTATATCCTTCTGGAGATATGGCCTCCAGTACTGCGCACAATACTCCAAGTGAGGTCTCACCAGTGTTCTGTACAGCGGCATAAGCACTTCACTCTTTCTACTGCTTATACCTCTCCCTATACATCCAAGCATTCTGCTGGTATTTCGTGCTGCTCTATTACATTGTCTTCCCACCTTTAAGTCTTCTGAAATAATTACTCCTAAATCCCTTTCCTCAGATACTGAGGTCAGGACTGTGTCAAATATTCAATATTCTGCCCTTGGGTTTTTACGCCCCAGGTGCATTATCTTGCACTTATCCACATTAAATTTCAGTTGCCAGAGTTCTGACCATTCTTCTAGTTTTCCTAAATCCTAGTGCAACACAGGCAAGGAGAGCCATAGGGGGTATATGTCGCGCAGTACCTAATATATATATTACACACATCATTTACTTTGATTTTCAACGGTGGCAATACCGTTGCGGTACCGCTGCGTCAGTCTACCTTAGTGCAAGCGCCGGTGTATCACTAGTGTTTTATCATCAAGAAATCGTTGATGGCCTTTCTCTTTTTGTATAGTCGGTCCAACATATGGAGGGTGGAATTCCAACAGGTGGAAACGTTGCATATCAGCCTATCTTGGGGGATGCCGTTATGCCACTGCAGCTCAAGGAGAGTGTGCTTTGCGGTATACGAGTCCCTGAAGTGCATGCAAAGTTTCCTGCCCATTTTTAGGATGTCTTGCAGATGGGTGGAAGACTTCAGGAACCACTTGACAACCAGATTGAACATGTGTGCCATGCAGGGCACATAGCTCAGCCTTCCTTGATGTAGCGCCGACACCATGTTCTTCCCATTGTCGGTCAGCATGGTTCCGATTTTGAGTTGTCGCGGAGAAAGCCAGGATTTGATTTTTTGAGACATCATGTGGAGCAGTTCCTCTCCTGTAAGACTCCGTTTGCCAAGGCAAACCATGTACAGAACAGCATGACACCGCCGAGCCTTGGTCATGTGGTATGCTGGAGGGGCATTGTGACTTGTTCCTGCAGTCGATTCAAAGGACATGGTGGAGGATGAGGAGGCAGAGGCAGACATTGTCGCAGGACCAAGGGTGTGACAATATGGCGGCAGAAGCAGCTAGGCCTGTCCAAGTTGCTAGTGTGGCTGTGCAGGAACTACATTCACCCACTGAGCCGTAAAGGACATGTATTGTCCGTGACCGTAGTTACAGCTCCACACATCAGTGCTGCTGTGCACTTTGGCAGACACCGACAGGCTCAAGGACTGGCCCACCTTCTGTGTTCATGTGTGTGCAGGGCTGGTACTGCCTTTTTCACAAAGAAATGATGACTTGGGACTCCTCTACATCTTGGCTCGGCGCAAGCCATCAGTCCTCCGAAAGGTGCAGAGCCCACCACTTGGAAAGGGAGGGACTGCAGCATCAGCAACTTGGACAGGAGCACATTCAGCTTCTGCGCTGTTGGAGGCGTGCACGCATACTGTTGTCTCTTGGCAATCGCTTCGGTAATCGATTGCTGACAGAATGACTGACTAGGAGCAGGAGCATCTGGACCAGCAGAAGATGGGATTGACATACAGCTCCCTTAGGCTTAGATGGTGGAGCTTTGACTGGCTGAAACTGGGTGCGTGTCACTGGGTGATTGTCACCACCAGTTCTGTGAGAAGGTCTGGCAGAAGTCCTTCTCTACCTCTTGCATGATGTTCTTTGTTTTGGTTTCACTTTGTCTTCTCCTTTCCTTCTCCCAGGTGTCACCTATTTAGACTAATCATCTCCCTTTATATTCCCTCCCATACTGCCTCACTTTGTGGTTTATACTACTTCCTGGATGAAGTGTTCACTGCTGGAGGCTGCTGCTGTTTACTCAGATAAGTCTTTTCATGTATTATGTTTCCTTTCTGGCTTGATTCTAGGTGACCTTGACTCCATTCGTATTAAGTGCAGTGAGCCGGTGGTCGTGTCCCCTCACTAATATAGGGTTTTCAGGTGTCACACAGTCTTAGGTACGTGGGCAAGCAATCGTCTACCATTAATTCCCTTGCATGGGCATAGCAGTCAGGGAGAGCTCTTAGGGTTTTATAGGGCTCACCTATATGCTCCTTAGTTTGGGATCAAGCCAATCGGACGTTTATTCATAAGTTCCAGCTATCTGCAACATCATCCGTGACATTATAAACCGCCGTAACCGTCTTAAGCATGGATCCGGTTTCAGCCTTGATTGACCGAATGCAAGGTCTTTCGCTGGAGGTAGCAGATCTCCGCAAAACTGTGTCTCATTTTCAGGTGACCGGTTCTGCTGGTGTTCATGGAGTTTGTTCCGAGCCTAAGATCTCGCTTACGGATATGTTCTCCGGGGGTAGTGAGAATTTTGTTCGCTTTAGAGAGGCTTGCAAACTCCATTTTCGCCTACTTTCCCATTCCTCTGGTGATGAGGAGCAGAGGGTGGGGATTATCATCTCACTGCTCAGGGATAACGCTCAGTCTTGGGCCTTTTCGCTGCCGGTGGGGGCATCGCCCCTTCGATCGGTGGATGAATTTTTTGTAGGCCTGGGGCAGATATATGATGACCCGGATCATATTGCTCTGGCTGAATCTAAACTGTGTCTTTTATGCCAGGGTAAACAGTCCGCAGAGATATATTGTTCTGAATTTCGGATATGGGCAGCTGATACTGGTTGGAATGATGCTGCACTCTGAAGTCAATTTTGCCATGGTCTTTTGGAAAGATTGAAAGATGGATTTGCTTTTCATGAGAGACCAGCCTCGTTAGAATCTGCCATGTCTCTAGCTGTTCGTACTGACAGGCGTCTTAGAGAGAGAGAGAGAGAGAGAGAGAGAGGAGACTACTCCTTCCTGTCATATTCAGCCCAAGGACAGTGGGGCTGTCTCATTCAGTGCGCAGGGGTCTCAGTCTCTCTCAATCCCCTCTGAGGTGGAGGCCATGCAGCTGGGTTTGCTTGCCTCTGATAGTAGAGGATTCAGCTCTCAGAGGAGGGTTTGTTTCTGTTGTGGGGGTATAAATCATTTGGCTAAGGTTTGCCCCTCTAGGAGATTCATGGAGTTTTCTGAGGGTAATAAAAAAGAAACAAAAAGAAAAAACCCTCTAAAAACGTTCCATTTGCTAATATTGGCAAGGTTAATGCGGAAATTGAAGGTTTGCCGTTTGCTTGTAGTTTCCGTTTTCTCCGACCTGCCAGGGTGGCGCTAGACAGCAAGAACATTGTTTGTGAGATTTTTGTAGATAGTGGAGCAGCTGTCAATCTTATTGATAATCAATTTGCAATAACGCAAGGTTTCCAGGTATGCACTTTGGAAAAGGATATACCTGTTTTTGCTTTCGATTCCGCTCCACTTTCTCAAAGATCGTTAAAAGGCATAGTTCACAATATATGTTTGATTGTGGGTGACGCTCATGTTGAGGATATGTCATGTTTGGTCCTAAGCAGATTACCTACTCCTCTAGTGTTGGGGCTACCCTGGCTCCCTAAACATAACCCCACCATTGATTGGCAAGCAAGGCAAATAAATGGTTGGAGTGAGTTTTGCAGAGAGAATTGCCTCATGGCGTCTCTTTCAGAGGTTTCTACCAAGACTTTTCTCTCTGAATTTTCGGATGTGTTTTCCGGGAGTGGTGTCCAGGAGTTGCCCCTTCACCAGTAGTACGACTGCCCTATAAATCTCATCCCAGGCGCCAAGCTGCCAAAATCACGTTTATACAATCTCTCCCAACATGAAAGAGTTGCTATGCGTTCTTATATCTCTGAGAGCCTGAGAAAGGGACACATCCGACCCTCGAAGTCACCTGTTGCCGCAGTTTTTTTTTTTTTTTAAGAAAAAAGATGGTTCTTTAAGACCTTGTCTGGATTTCAGGGAGCTGAACCGTATCACGATTCGTGACCCATATCCGCTTCCTCTGATCCCGGACCTGTTTAACCAGATTGTTGGGGCTAAAGTTTTTTCTAAGTTGGATTTAAGAGGGGCATAAAACCTAGTCAGGGTCAGGGAAGGGGACGAATGGAAGACGGCCTTCAATAACCCTGAGGTTCATTTCGAGAATTTGGTTATGCCCTTTGGTTTGATGAATGGTCAGGCCGTCTTCCAACATTTTGTGAACAGCATTTTTTATCATTTAATGGGGACATTTGTTCTGGTGTATCTAGATGACATTTAGATTTTTTTTTCTCCTGATTTCAAGACTCATCGGGACCACCTACGTCAGGTCTTGCTGACTCTGCGGGAGAATAAATTGTACGCTAAACTGGAAAAATGTGTGTTTGCGGTTCCGGAGATTCAATTTCTTGGTTTTCTTCTCTCCGTTTCTGGTTTTCGCATGGACCCTGAGAAGGTCCGCACTGTGCTTAATTGGGAGCTTCCTGAGAATCAGAAGGCGCTGATGTGGTTTTTGGGTTTTGACAATTAGTACAGAAAGTTCATTTTGAATTATTCCTCTGTTGTTAAGCCACTCACTGATATGACTAAAAAGGGGGTAGATTTTTCCTCGTGGTCGGTAGATGCGCTTAAAGCCTTTTCTAGTATCAAAGAGAGTTTTGCTTCCGCTCCCATTTTGGTACAACCTGATGTCTCTCTACCTTTTATTGTTGAGGTGGACACTTCTGAGGTGGGTGTGGGTGCGGTCTTATCTCAGGGTCCCTCTCCTGCCAAATGGCGACCGTGTGCCTTTTTCTCAAGGAAACTCTCCTCTGCAGAGAGAAATTACGATGTGGGAGATGGGGAGTTGTTGGCCATCAAATTAGCTTTTGAGGAATGGCGCCATTGGTTAGAGGGAGCCAGACACCCTATTACCGTGTTTACCGACCATAAGAATCTGGCCTACTTGGAATCGGCCAAGCGTCTGAACCCGAGACAGGCCAGATGGGCCTTGTTCTTTTCTAGGTTTAATTTTGTTGTCACGTTCCACCCTGGGGTTAAAAATGAGAAGGGGGATGCCCTGTCACGTTGTTTTCCGGGAGGGGGGAACTTTGAAGACCCGGGTCCCATTTTGGCTGAAGGAGTGGTAGTTTCTGCTCTTTATCCTGATTTGGAGGCAGAGGTTCAGGCAGCCCAGGCAGAGGCTCCTGATCTTTGTCTGGGAGCTTGTTTGTGCCTCTCGCTTTACGACACAAGGTTTTTAAGGAGCACCACGATACTGTCCTTGCTGGGCACCCGGGGAGTAGATGCTAAGACGTTGGCGCAAGCGTTTGTTGATCACATTGTTAAATTGCATGGCATTCCTTCAGACATCGTTTCTGATAGGGGTACGCAATTTGTTTCCAGATTCTGGAAGGCCTTCTGTTCTCGCTTTGGGATTCGGTTGTCGTTCTTTTCTGCTTTTCACCCGCAGTCGAATGGTCAGACAGGTCGCGTCAATCTGAATCTGGAGACATATCTGTGCTGTTTTGTGGTGGAGAATCAGGAGGATTGGTATTCTTTTTTGTCCCTTGCTGAGGTTACTTTAAATAACCGTCGCCAGGAGTCCTCTGATAAGTCACCATTTTTGGGTGCATATGGGTTTCATCCGCAGTTTGGGACATTCTCTGGAGAGGGGTCTTCTGGTTTACCTGATGAGGAGATATTTTCCTCGTCTTTGTCATTTATTTGTCAAAAGATTCAGGGAAATCTGAAGAGGATGAGTGAGAGATATAAGCGTGTGGCGGATAAAAGACGTGTGCCTGGTCTGGACCTGAATGTGGGTGATCTGGTGTGGTTGTCTACAAAGAATATCAAACTGAAGATTTCCTCTTGGAAGTTGGGTCCTAAGTTTATAGGGCCTTACAAGATCTTGTCCATCATCAATCATGTTGCCTTCCGTCTTGATCTTCCTCAGACTTGGAAGATCCATAATGTTTTTCACAGGTCCCTATTAAAACCTTATGTCCAACCCACTGTACCCTCCTCTTTGCCTCCTCCTCCGATTGTTGTTGATGGTAATCTTTAATTTCAGGTCTCTAGGATTGTGGGTTCTCGCATTATCCGTGGTTCTCTCCAGTGCCTCGTTCATTGGGAGGGTTATGGTCCTGAGAAGATGTGGGTCCCAGTGGCGGACATTAAGGCCACTTGTCTCATCAGGGCTTTCCATATGTCTCATCCTGAGAAGGTGGGCTCTGAGTGTCCGGAGTCCACTCGTAGAGGGAGGGGTACTGTCACCGCCAGTTCTGTGATCCATAAGTTCCAGCTATCTGCAACATCATCTGTGACAGTGATGTAGTGGTAGCTGCTGCAGGCTGGACCACCACATCGGAGCCACGGTTCTTCCAGGCCACTTTATTGTGACACTGCTTATGTTGACGCAGGGCCATGGTGCAAACATTGGCACCCTGCCCATGCTTCACCTTCTGCCCACATATTCTACATATGGCCATGTTGGCCTCCTCCGGCGGCTTCACAAAAAACTTCCTCACCCCTGAGTACCTGATTTTCCCCCAAACATTACTCACTGGCTGACTGCTACTGCCGCTGCTTTAATGAACCCATGAACCACTCCTTTACGGGCAGGTAGGCTGCTACAAAGCGGGTGGTCTACCCCATGCCCGTTTGGCTCCCGACCTCCCACCGCTGCCACCCTGCTCAATCCTGGCCACGCCAACAACTTGCTGGCTCAGGCACTGCATGACGGGCAAGCTGCCACCCTCTTCTTCTCCTGATGATGATGAAGCCCCTTTTTCACCTGGCTCCCAAGTGCGATCAGCTTCATCATCATCGAGTAGTGACTGCACATCACTGATGTCCTCCTTACTGGCCTCTGGGCCAGGAGCCTGACCACTCGCAACACAAGCTCCTGTGCCACTCTCCTCATCACTACTTGGAAGTGGTGGAAGTCTCCTTCAAATCTTGGCTGGGCAGTACCTACTGACTGTCCTATAGTAGCTAATCCTTACTTTTTGTACGCTTTCACCACAATTTACTGCAGAAATGCACTCAGAATATATATTTTTTTCTACTAAAATAAGACCCTATCCGCTTTGACCAGAAAAAAATTAAAGATTGAAGTGCGTATATATGTTTCTTGAAGTACTGAAATACGCCACTATTCTAAGTGCACTGAGAATATATATTTATTGTTGGACTGAAATAGGCCATTATACACTTTAACCAGAAAACAATTAAATAGTAAAGTGCATATATATTTTTCCTGTGTAGTGTTGATCGTGAATATACTAATCGTAAATTTTTATTGCGAATATTGGCACTTCGAGAATTCATGAATATCTAGAATCTAGTGATATATCTTCGTAATCGCGAATATTCTAGACTTTTTTTATCAGTACCCATGATCCCTCACTGCCTCTTGCTTGTGGGCGAATGAGAAGGCTGCAATATCTTTGACTTTAGTAGTAGTGTTGATCGCAAATTTTCATATCGCAAATTTTTATCACTAATTTTCAAATTGCCGATTTTTGCAATCAAGAAAATAATGACTGGAGATCACGAATTCTCGAATTCGCCAATATATGCCGAATATTCACCCAATTGAAAATACAGGGATTGCAGAATTATTAGGCAAGTTGTATTTTTGAGGATTAATTTTATTATTGAACAACAACCATGTTCTCAATGAACCCAAAAAACTCATTAATATCAAAGCTGAATATTTTTGGAAGTAGTTTTTAGTTTGTTTTTAGTTTTAGCTATTTTAGGGGGGTATCTGTGTGTGCAGGTGACTATTACTGTGCATAATTATTAGGCAACTTAACAAAAAACAAATATATACCCATTTCAATTATTTATTTTTACCAGTGAAACCAATATAACATCTCAACATTCACAAATACACATTTCTGACATTCAAAAACAAAACAAAAACAAATCAGTGACCAATATAGCCACCTTTCTTTGCAAGGACACTCAAAAGCCTGCCATCCATGGATTCTGTCAGTGTTTTGATCTGTTCACCATCAACATTGCGTGCAGCAGCAACCACAGCCTCCCAGACACTGTTCAGAGAGGTGTATTGTTTTCCCTCCTTGTAAATCTCACATTTGATGATGGACCACAGGTTCTCAATGGGGTTCAGATCAGGTGAACAAGGAGGCCATGTCATTAGATTTTCTTCTTTTATACCCTTTCTTGCCAGCCACGCTGTGGAGTACTTGGACGCGTGTGATGGAGCATTGTCCTGCATGAAAATCATGTTTTTCTTGAAGGATGCAGACTTCTTCCTGTACCACTGCTTGAAGAAGGTGTCTTCCAGAAACTGGCAGTAGGACTGGGAGTTGAGCTTGACTCCATCCTCAACCCGAAAAGGCCCCACAAGCTCATCTTTGATGATACCAGCCCAAACCAGTACTCCACCTTGCTGGCGTCTGAGTCGGACTGGAGCTCTCTGCCCTTTACCAATCTAGCCACGGGCCCATCCATCTGGCCCATCAAGACTCACTCTCATTTCATCAGTCCATAAAACCTTAGAAAAATTAGTCTTGAGATATTTCTTGGCCCAGTCTTGACATTTCAGCTTGTGTGTCTTGTTCAGTGGTGGTCGTCTTTCAGCATTTCTTACCTTGGCCATGTCTCTGAGTATTGCACACCTTGTGCTTTTTGGCACTCCAGTGATGTTGCAGCTCTGAAATATGGCCAAACTGGTGGCAAGTGGCATCTTGGCAGCTGCACGCTTGACTTTTCTCAGTTCATGGGAAGTTATTTTGCGCCTTGGTTTTTCCACATGCTTCTTGCGACCCTGTTGACTATTTTGAATGAAACGCTTGATTGTTCGATGATCACGCTTCAGAAGCTTTGCAATTTTAAGAGTGCTGCATCCCTCTGCAAGATATCTCACTATTTTTGACTTTTCTGAGCCTGTCAAGTCCTTCTTTTGACCCATTTTGCCAAAGGAAAGGAAGTTGCCTAATAATTATGCACACCTGATATAGGGTGTTGATGTCATTAGACCACACCCCTTCTTATTACAGAGATGCGCATCACCTAATATGCTTAATTGGTAGTAGGCTTTCGAGCCTATACAGCTTGGAGTAAGACAACATGCATAAAGAGGATGATGTGGTCAAAATACTCATTTGCCTAATAATTCTGCTCTCCCTGTATAGCAAATTCGAATATTGCCACTGCCGCTCATCACTGTTCCTGTGGTGGAGAGGACGAGTAAAATGGTGCAATACCAGAAGGTCCTTGTGGAAAAATTGCTCCAAAAATTTCCAGCTGACAACACTGGCTGCAGAGTACTTAGTTCCTTGGCCAACCGAGAAGGGGAGACAAGGGGAACACACAGCAGTTCCTACAGAGGCAGGGCAACACTCTCCAAGGCCTGGAACAGTTTTATGACACCCGGCCAGCACCCTCAACCAGATGTGCGGCCTAGTATCAAAAAGTAGGCCAACATTTTGGAAGATTGTGAAGGAGTACGTAGCAGACTGTGTCAGTGTCCTCAGTGATCCCTTTATGCCTTACAACTATTGAGTGTCCAAGCTGGAGGTGCTGGCCTTTGAGGTGCTGGCCTGCCCCGCTGCCAGCGTTTTGTCAGAGCGTGTATTTAGTGCTGCTGGGGGCATAATAACTGATAAGCGCATCCGCCTGTCAACTGAAAAGGCTGACTAGTTGACTCTTATAAAAAGGCCTGGATTGCCCCTGACTTCTCTACTCCACCAGAGGAAAGCAGCTGAACATAAAGGCACTCTAAATGTGGCTTTTATAGTGTATTTCAATACACTGTATTCCCATGCACCCCTTCCACCACTAAAAAGGGTATATGGTTAAATCTCCATTTTCTCATCCTCCTCCATCATATCAACATGCTTTTTAGGCTGCCCTCGCTCCTAATGTTTTAGAGGGTCAGCTCAGCAGCGGGCCCTCACCCATAATGTTTTTGAGGGCCACCAGCAGGCCCTCAACCATAATGTTTTAGAGGGTCAGCTAAGCATCAGACCCTCACCTCTAAATTTTTAGATGGTCAGCTAGGCAGCAGGCCCTCGCCCGCAATTTTTTTTAGATGGTTAGCTCGGCAGCAGGCCCTCACCCACAATATTTTTTAGATGGTCAGCTCGGCAGCAGGACCTCGCCCATAATGTTTTAGATGGTCAGCTCAGCAGCAGGCCTTCGCCCAAATTCTTTTCCATGGTCAGATCAGCAGCAGGCCCTCACCCCTAATGTTTTAGATGGTCAGTTCAGCAGCAGGCCCTCGCCCATAATGTTTTAGATGGTCAGCTCAGCAGCAGGCACTTGCCCGTAATATTTTAGATGGTCAGCGCAGCAGCCGACCCATACCCCTAATGTTTTATATGGTCAGCTCAGCAGCAGACCCTCACCCCTAATGTTTTAGATGGTAGGATCAGCAGCAGGCCCTTGCCCCTAATGTTTTAGAGGGTTACCAGCAGGCCATCATAATTTTTCAAGGGTGTGTATAATGCCCTCCTTTATGTGTAATAAAGGTTGTATTGGAGTGCCAGTTCCTTGTAATTTTTGGGAGGCCTTTCACTTAATGCATATGCTTTATCAGTGTAGGAGTCCCACTACCTAAACAATTGTACCACAATGTGAATGAGAACCTCCTTTATGTGATATACAGGTTGTATCGGAGTGCCTCTTCCTTGTAATATTTGGCAGCACTTGCACATTATATACAAGTAAATATACAGGAAAGAATGTTTCCTAACAATTTTTCCTCTAAAATCCATTTTATCTTCTATTTGGTGCGCATTATTGTCAGTTTGTAAAAGCGGCGTACTATTCAGACAACATCGTTCCCAGCAGCGACCTGGGAGTCCAAGATGCATCCAGACATCCTCCCCCATTCTGTTCCTGAACCATTTTTATTGGTGTTTCCTTCAATTTCTGACCTTTTCCTATGAGCCAGACACCCTCCCCTCTTCAGAGCAGGGGGTGCCTGGTTTAATACTCAGGTTCTCCCATTGACTTCCATTGTACTCAGGTGCTCGGTAGAGTGTTGTGGAATCATATATCTAGTATCAAATGTATACTTGCTTGTATTATATCTAACAGTTTGCTTAACAAAATGGCCCCTGAAGTAGCAGCCAGCTCCCTTAATAATCCCTTACTAATCACTTTATGATATTGAAATTGCTGACATATTGCTGACATAATGCTGACTTTTGCTAAAGTATGGAGTGATAATGTGATACGTTATCATGGGACTTAGTAATGTGACAATTAGATCAAATTAGCCGAGTCATAAAGTTCCCCTTTTCCTGCTATAAAAAATCATGTAATCTGAATAATAAACGGAACATCTAGCATTGACTTCTCTGTGACAGTCTGTGTGTGATATCTCTCGTGGCGTACGTATGCCTATCATTTCATACCATTCGGAGCAGTACATCAACCTTCCCTGACTATTAGGTCAGATCCAGAATCAGAGCCATATCAGTTGGCGCCCAACGTGGGGCCTGAGGATTGGACCTCCTGCTGGCGTACCCCCAGAGACTGGACCCAGAGAGACAAGCCAACGGACACCGGGACCGCGGCCCGTAATAAGAGGTGAGAAAATATATTCATCTTACCTATTCTGTGTCCCTTGGCTTAGTCTATCCATATTTGTTCTAGGGAGGGGTGCACCGACAGTGAGGCATCCTCAGGGGCATGAAAGTAAGAACCCCATTGTATTGATAAGCTTGATGTATTGTGTTTTATTATTTTTTTTGTGTATGGTTGGTTTCTCTGGGAGAAAGGAGAGGCATAGACTGACAGAACAATAGAAGTCTCCTAAAGTGCCTACATTGAGGGGTAACCCCGGTGTGTGACCCCAAGAAATAGTAGAAGGGAAGGAGACAGCTTGCTGATAACCCAGTGGTGTGTTAATCTCAAGCTCAAGGTGTTTGTTTGTCAGTGTCTGTGCTAATCCAACTATCAGAGACAGTAAGTGAAGGCTCCAGAACGTGTTGAAGGCTCCAGAACGTGGTGTTTTGAAAAAAAATGGGTAACCGAAATAGTGTCCCGAAGGGCTATTGTTCACCTGAACAGTACGTGGCGGACCGGAGAGGAAAAGGTTATGTTAAAGGACTAAGCAAGTTAGAAAAGAGTTATGATATTGCAAAAGGAGGTGTATTGTGTTCTGCTATATGGCAGACATTGTTGACTGAGAAGAGAGGCAAATTGAATGATGATAAGTTGATAGATACAGTTAGGGTATGGCTGGACTGTAGCAAAGAATTTGAACAGACAAAAGGAGAAGCAATGTTTGATGAAAAATCAGGACTCCATTACTATCGGCCTGGCCCAGTCTTAGTACAGGAACAGCCACCGCCCTATAATGGCGCAGCTGAAAGAAAAAGGGGAAGTTGGACTTGTACACATTGTGGTCAGCAGAACCCTGCCCCCCGTGATACGTGCTTAGCCTGTGGTGCTCCACGCCCACATAATCATGCTCTTTTAGCCCCCCAGCACGTCTCACCAGTCCCAGCAATGACGCCATCTTGTCCTCAGCCAACGCCCAAGGCTGGACTTGTAATCTCCCCAAACCCTGCTCTTTCTGTCATGCCACAAGTCACTACTATATACCCACTTGTAAATCCTGACGGCACCTACATGCTACCCAGTCAGCCCATAGCTCCAGCTCATATAATGGTAGGAGGTAGTGGTGCTGTAGATCAGGAAGATGAGGATGGGGAGAAACAAAAGGAAGATGCAGGGGAAGACTCACAGCAGACAGTGGACTATGCACCTGGTGCTGCAGCACAAACCCCGGGATATCGCAGCCCACCGCACCTTGGACGATTTTCTGATATTACCCTAAGTAGCCAGCAGGGCGCAGCAAGAGCAGTGAATGAGTCTTTTCAAAACCAAATTACAGAGCTGCAAAGAGAGATCCATAACATAGGACAAGGAAATCTTGAAGCCTTAAGGGAAATATACTTGAACACTCGCCCAGTCGGGCCACCTAAGTATGTGTCCTTTACCCCCCAGCAGTTGTTCACCATAGTGAACCTCATGCCTGACCCAGATACTCACCCTATGCCCTTTTACAGAAAATTGGCACAAGTATATCAAACCTACGGGTGTACTTGGTCAGACTTGCAAAGTATTGTACAAAATAAAACTGGTGAATTTTCTTCACTTATAATGGATCACATACGCCAACCAGAACTCCCTGGAGCAAATTATGACACTCGTGATTCAGAATCTGGCCGTGATTTCATTCAGCAATTATATAAGTGGGCGAAAGACAGACTAGCAGAGCAGTCCACAACCCTGCAGGACATGGTACAGGATAAAGTAGAGTCAGTAGAAAAGTTTGTACAAAGAGTTAAACAAAACTATAAAGATATGGGATTCAGTCCAAATGAACCTGTGCACCTAAGACTCCTAGCACGGTCATTTGTAGATGGCCTTAGGCCAGATCTGAACAAAGCTCTTGTAACCTGTCGCCCAGAATGGAAATCATTAACATTGGAAATCTTAGAACAAGTTGCAAAAGGGCTGGAGAGTAGTACAAAGAAATCCCGCATATCAGTCATGGCAGTCATGACGGGAGAAGGAAGAGAGGAAAGACCCCCGCCCCGTGTCTGTTATGGGTGCGGCAAACCAGGGCACATTAAGAGAAACTGTCGCTCCAAACATCTGTGGCCAGCAGATCAGAGCCAGGGAGGAACTCCTCCTCCGTGGCCAGCTCCATCCCACTAGGACGTTGGCAAACCAGTGTTGCTGGGAGGGGACACCCCGTGTATGGCAGTCTCTGCCCCTCCTGCAGGCCCCGCCCCTCGAATCACCCTCGATGTGGCAGGGAAGGAACTCTCATTCCTTGTAGACACTGGTGCAGCCCGCAGTGTGTTATGTGAGACCGCCATACTCCCTTCCTGGCTCACAGATATGCATTTACCCTGCTCTGGTTTAGAAGGGGTCACCCAGCACAACCCTGTTACTAAGCCTCTCTTGATTACTCCCTCCACTAAGTCCCAAAGCCAATCTCCACAGTTACATCTGCCCACTGGAGTAATGTCACAATTTGTTGTAAGCCAGACATGTCCTTATAACCTATTAGGCTCAGATTTTCTTCAGAAAATACGGGCCAACATCCAGTTCAAGGAAAATGGTACAGTTGTTTTAGGTACGGCGTTGAGTCCTGAAGAAACCTGCCTCCTAATGGCATTAAAATCCCAGTCACTTGAATCACATGAACAAGGGGATTCGCTGCAAAGCATTTTGCACCTCATCCCTGATACCCTTTGGACCAAAGGTCCCCAAGACATTGGGCGTCTCAAAGTCCCGCCAGTCACTGTAACCTTGAAGAATCCTAACTTACTGCCATATAAAGCACAATACCCTCTCTCCATTTCCCAGAGAGATGCTATCACCCTCCAGATACAGGCTCTTCTTGCAAATGGAGCTATTAAAATTACCACCTCACCATGTAACACTCCCTTATACCCAATTAAAAAGAAGAGTGTGAAGGGACAGCCTCCTGTATATCGCATGGTACAAGACCTCAGAGCAATTAATGAGGCTACGGTCTTTGAAACCCCCATTGTACCAAATCCCCACACTTTGCTTGCTAGCATTCCTCCTGTGGCTGCTATCTTTACTGTTATTGATCTAGCAAATGCCTTTTTTTCTGTCCCATTACATGAAGACTCAACAAAAAAACAATACACCTGGACGGTGTTGCCTCAAGGAGCTCATAATAGTCCTTCCTGCTTTAGCAAAGCAATGGCATCCATCTTACAACCATGGCAAGCAGATCACCCAGAGGTGGAACTCTTACAATATGTCGATGATTTACTCCTCTGTGCTGACTCACACCCCGTCTGCCTGAACTCATCTGCCTCACTTCTTGCCTACCTGGCGGATGCTGGGTGCAGAGTCTCACGTTCTAAATTACAGTTGTGTCTTCCAAAAGTTGTTTTCCTAGGTCACTGCATCTCACAAGGCAGTAAGCATCTTACGGATGCCAGAAAGATAGCAGTCTCAGACATCCCACTGCCAGATACCCCTCACCAACTGCAAACCTTTCTGGGACTAATTTCATACTGTAGACCATGGATCCCTGATGCATCCGTTCTGATGCAGCCACTGTTTGATTGCATACCCCGTATTGCTACTGTCCCTTTCCAAATGACTGCAGAAGCCATAAAAGCATTCCAATCTCTCAAACAAATCATTGTCACTGCCCCAGCTCTTGGCATCCCTAACTATCAGCTTCCCTTTCGCCTTTATGTCATGGAACGTCAGGGTCATGCCACTGGAGTTCTCACCCAGAGCCATGGGGGTCGTAGTAGACCTCTAGGCTACTTCTCAAAACGTCTAGACCCTGTAGCCAGAGCCACCCCTTCCTGTGTCAGGGCCGTTCATGCTGCTAGTTATCTCCTGAACGCTACCGCTGACATCGTCCTGGGACACCCACTCACCATCATGGCTCCCCATGACATCTCAGCTATCCTGCAACAAACACAACCTAAACACCTCACTGCACAACGCCACCTCAGGCTCCAGTGTAGTCTGCTTCTGCCAGATAATGTCACCATCCAGAGATGCCACATCCTCAATCCTGCTGCACTCCTTCCTCTCCCAAGGGGGGAGTATACTGCAGATGGAGATTCTGAAGATTTTATTGATCTACGTGCTGAAGAAGATCTTCAGGAAGAAGAACTATGGGCCTCAACCGACTCTCTTTACAAAGAACAAGAACATGATTGCATTACAATGATGGAAGCTGAAGTAGGAACTCCACCATCAATACAGGATACTCCTTTGCAAAACCCACACTGGACACTCTTTGTAGACGGTTCAAGGTATGCCGATGACAAAGGGAAATTCCATACAGGCATGGCAGTTACTAGTGAGTATGAAGTACTGTGTGCAAGGCAATTGCGCGCAGACCAGTCAGCACAAGAGGCTGAACTCATAGCCCTTACTGAGGCCTGCCTCATAGCAAAAGACTCCACTGCTAACATCTACACAGACTCCAGATATGCTTTTGGAGTAGTTCATGATTTCGGAATAATATGGAAGGCCAGAGATTACATTACAGCAGCGGGAACCCCAATTAAACATGCTTTAGCAGTGGAGGCTTTGATGACTGCAGTACTCCTGCCCACCAAAGTAGCAGTAATCAAAGTAAAGGCACATACCCGTGCTGACACACCAGAAGCCAAAGGAAATGCATTGGCTGACCAAGCAGCCAAACAGGCAGCAATGGAAGAGGAAAGAGCACAGCCAGATAAAATCATGTTAGCACAACCGGATGTCAAGCAACAAGAAGTATCATGGGATCTACTGAAACAGATGCAGAAGCAAGCCACCCGCTCAGAAAAGGAAACCTGGCTAAAGGAGTCAGCCCTGGAAGAAGAATCCGGACTTTGGACACAAGGGAAGAAAGTGTGCTTGCCTAGAGCACTCTATCCTGTAATAGCCTCTGTGGCCCATGGGCCCACTCATCAATCTAAGACAATAATGAAAGAACTCATCGATAAAATATGGGTAGCCCCAGGAATCACTCCTGTACTAGTGAAATATGTCCAGTCATGTTTAATCTGTGCCCAATGCAATCCAGGTAGGACTGAGCCCACGCCCAAAAAATGTCTCCCAAAAGCCTTATACCCCTTCCAGAGGATCCAGATTGATCATATCCAGATGCCAATGTGCCAAGGGTTTCAATACGTGTTAGTAGTGGTAGACATGTTCTCTGGGTGGCCAGAAGCCTACCCCGTCAGGAATCAGACAGCAACAACTACTGCTAAAAAATTGATACAGGAAACTGTCTGTAGGTACGGGGTACCTGAGGTCATTGAGAGTGATCAAGGCCCAGCATTCACTGCTAACCTAACCCAAGAGGTCTGGAAGATGGTAGGGTCACACCTGGCATTCCACACCCCTTACAGACCCCAAAGTAGCGGCAAAGTCGAGAGACTGAATGGGGTATTAAAGTCAAAAATGCTGAAAATGACTAGGGAGACAGGGCTCAATTGGGTTCAGTGTTTACCAATAGCACTCTTTGCAGTCAGACACACTCCCAAACCTCCCCATAAGCTGACTCCACATGAGATATTGTTTGGGTCGGGACCCCGGATGGGGCTGTACTTCCCTCAACAGTTGCAAATGCATTATGAATCTGTTGCAAAGTATGTGATAGCTTTGAGCAAACAGTTGTCTAACATCCATGTACAAGTCTTTTCTTCCATTCCAGATCCTGACTCCCTAGAAGGCAGCCACACTCTGAAACCAGGAGAGTGGGTAGTGGTCAAGAAACACGTCAGAAGTACCCTAGAACCATGCTTCGAGGGGCCTTACCAAGTACTACTGACCACTCCAACTTCTGTAAAGCTCGAAGGGAGATCCACCTGGATCCACGCCTCTCACTGCAAAAGGATAAGGAACCCGCCAGATTCAGAAATAACACAATGATTTTCTTTTATCTGCTAGCACTGGTGACACTCACCAGTGCATACATTCCTCCCCCGACAGAAATGGATGATGACGGGTGGGACAATAAGTTTGTCAAACATCATCAAGTGTTGTATAAAAGCCTGAAGGAAGGTGATTCTGACACCACCACCTCTTCACTAAAAGATTGTTGGATATGTACACATGGCCCAGTAAATGCTAGAGCTATGCCTTATTTAGCTGTGCCCCTAACCTTCCAAGAGATAAAAGATTTGGCAGGATCAGCTGTTTTCCTTTCTAGCATAAATGAGGTTAATACCAAAAATGGCAACAGAAAAGCTTCCCTAATAGTAGCAGCATGGGATGGGTCCCCATGGCTAATGATAAACAGAACAGGACCCTCAGCTCAGAATAGCAATATGCCCTGGAATGACTATATGTGGAGCAATGTATCCTGCTTCCCAAATTGGACCCACTGTTACTGCCTACAGGTACAAACCCATGGTATGGTTTTCAGTTCCCATAACAGATCAGGCTGTAATGATTCCAACCCAGACAGTCCAGTACAGTGCATTGGTATATATGCTGAAGCAAGTGGTGATCTGGCCTGCGCCCGGCGCAGTGTAAGGGACTTGACAATAGGGATAACTAGTAAAACCACAGAGGGTCAAGAAAAGGGTCAAAAACTAGCAGAAGGTATCATATTAGCCCACTTAATCACTCGTTTGTTCAATAGTACAGTGGTTTCGGTCCCAAAAAAATATATACCTAGTATGTGGACACAGGGCATATAAATGGCTCCCTTCGGATTTCAAAGGTTTATGTACAATTGCTAGGCTCACACCAGCCACTTTTACACTGCCTCATGGAAAATTAAATGTCAATACTATCCCCAAACACACCTTATATAAAAGAGCCGCAGATAACATTCCTAGACCAAATGGAAAACCCCATCTTGTAGAAATGAGTGGTGCCAACAAGTTCTTTAGTACTCTATTAATCTATCCTATGCTTACACAAACATATGACAAACTAGTAATGGCTACCGACTACTTGGATGATCAGATTTGGGAAATTATGAAACTGATGAATACATCTAATGTTGTCCAGAATCAGCTCATCATAGTCACTAATCAACACACTTTAGTATTAGACTATTTGACTGCAAAGGATGGAGGTATGTGTCAGGTAGTAGGTACTGCATGCTGCCATTATATCGATCCACAAGGTAATCTACAAGTAAAAGCTGGTTTGGAAAAGATGAGTGAGATACGTGATGAATGGCTAGAGGCTCACAGTGCAGATGAGTCAACATGGTGGTCTGACACTTTCTCATTCCTTAATCCCAGTAACTGGTTCAAGGGAATTAGTGGATGGACGATGGGAATAATTCAGGGAATATTACAGATAGCCCTAATATTGATGGTAATCTACATATTTATCAAAGTTGTTGTTTCCTGCATTAACCGCATCACCAACAGGAAGAAGCCTGCTGAGGAAACCATACTACTTCTCTATGAACAAATGGCTAGCACCGCAATAGATGTGGATGTGATCCCTGCATTCCCGACACCCCCGCCTTCTCCAACTCCCGCTGATGAAGCTCCTCTACCCAGGCCTGAAGATCCAAGAGATGATGAGAATTAGGGACAAATGAATCCCAGGGTATTACCAGAAGTCCGCTCAATCGGGAACTTATTCACAAGGGATAAGTTGTCGCCACTGTGGGTGAAGAGGATACGAATGGTATGCCAGGGGATTCGCTAGGTTTAGGGAAAGTCTACAATCAAGTCTACAAGGGGGGACTGTTGTGGAATCATATATCTAGTATCAAATGTATACTTGCTTGTATTATATCTAACAGTTTGCTTAACAAAATGGCCCCTGAAGTAGCAGCCAGCTCCCTTAATAATCCCTTACTAATCACTTTATGATATTGAAATTGCTGACATATTGCTGACATAATGCTGACTTTTGCTAAAGTATGGAGTGATAATGTGATACGTTATCATGGGACTTAGTAATGTGACAATTAGATCAAATTAGCCGAGTCATAAAGTTCCCCTTTTCCTGCTATAAAAAATCATGTAATCTGAATAATAAACGGAACATCTAGCATTGACTTCTCTGTGACAGTCTGTGTGTGATATCTCTCGTGGCGTACGTATGCCTATCATTTCATACCATTCGGAGCAGTACATCAACCTTCCCTGACTATTAGGTCAGATCCAGAATCAGAGCCATATCAAGAGCACCCGAGCATTCCGAGGTGTTCTACTTGAGCGCCCGAGCACTTTGGTGCTCGACCAACACTACTCTATACGCTTTCACCAGAAATAACTGCAACAGTGCAGTGTGTTTATATCTGGGTTTTTTTACAGAAAAACGCCCCTTTACACTTCCAACAGAAATAACTGTACCAGTGCAGTGCATATATATTTTTCTTTTTTTTTAATGAAATATGCCCCTATACACTTTCACCAGAAATAACGACAACAGTGCAGTGCGTATATATTTGTATTTTATTTTTACAGAAAAACGCCCCTATGCGCGTTCACCAGAAATAACTGCAACAGTGCAATGCGTATATATTTGTCGTTTTTTACTGAAAAACACCCCTATACGCTTTCATCAGAAATAACTGCAGAAGTGACCTGAGAATATATATTTCTGGTTGGACTGAAATAGGCACTATACGCTTTAACCAGAAAACAATTAAATAATGAAGTGCGTATATATTTTTCTGGTAGTACTGAAATACGCCCCTATACGCTTTCAACAGAAATAACTGCGGAAGTGAAATGCGTATATATTTTTCTTGTAGTACTGAATAAGATACTAAGATATAAGCCTCTAAAGGCTTTTCAACATAACACTTGCAGCCCAAAAACAAAAAGATTGTTAGGGCCCACCAGAGCGATTAGCTTGGGGGACACATGGGGGCAATGACCCCCATATTTTATGTCAGTTACTAGGCAGTGTGTGTTCTCTGCCCCCCCCCCCCTTTCTTTCTCCTTCCCGCTCTTATTTTACAGGTAAATTTACCTCAAAGAAGTTGAATCCGGTTGGAGCTGGTTTTGTTTATGTTGGAGATTCTGTATGGCAACTAAAGAGGAGATTCTAATTGGTTGCTGCCCTGTTGCTGGGGGAGATTTCCAGCTCTGTGATTCGTCCCTGCCCGCAAGGCGGGAAATTTGTCCCCTTTATATTCCCAGGTTCGCCGCTACCTCAGGGCAGTCGTCGCGGATCTGGACAGCCCCGGACCAGGATGGAGGATTTACTGCGCCAGCTGATCGTGAGAGCTGAGTCTGCCGGCGGAGAAGAATGGCTGAAGACCTGCCTGTTGATGCCGCCATCTCTTCTGCTGCCGCCATCACCTCAGAGGACGCCATCGCCGCTGCTCCTGATGTCGGCTGAAGAAGGGAAGGAGGAGCCATCCCGGAGCTGCATGCAGAGGAGCCATCAGTTACCTAGTGTCGGGGGGAGGAGTTGTCTGCGCTGCCTCGCAAGAGCTCGTAAAGCCAGGAGCGCTTATACTCCTCCCCCTCCGGAGGCTGGACGCCGGCGCAGCAGCAGGGAAGATAGTGTGGCCTCCGGCCGGAGCCGAAGGTCCTCCAAGAGCGGCGAGTCAAGAGGACAGAGCGGCATTCCGCTCTGTACAGCAGGTTCCAGCACCAGCAGGGGGCAGCATCATCGGCAAGCGGCGATTCCGGAGCCACGTCATCAGCAGGCGGCGGTGTCAGAGAGACGTCATCAGCAAGCTGCCAGTGCAGGATTATCAGCGCAGGCTTGCGTTTCACAGGGTTTTCAACAAGAAGATTTAGGGCTACCTGTTGAGAGGCTCCCACCTCCTGGTTGAGCTGGCTCCAGGCCCCTCAAGTAGATCTTCACTACAGTCAGCTGCAGCCTCTGGTCCAGTCCAGGAGGGACACCCTGTTGGTGAGATTCTCAATGTTTTGTCTGTGTCTGACTCAGTGTTGGTAGCTGGTCTGGTTAAGCTGCTAGTGGAAGCTACTGGCAGGCAAAAGGTTATTTCAGCTTCAGATGTCTGGAGCTCTAAGTCTGATCAGGTCAGTCTGCCTAGTGTTGAGTGTGGCAGTGTTACCTAATGTTGAAAAAGGTGCTGGTGTGAAGGAGATTTGTTTTAAGGAAGCTTTTAGCTTGTGAGGTTTCACCGCTTGGTTTTCATTTGAGTAGTATTATCAAAGAACGTGTTTGGCTAATGGAATATGTGGAGTTAATGTCATTATTGCCGTCTACCAAAGATCAGGTTATTAGGAAGGAAGATAGAGTGGATGAAGAAAGAAAGCGTTTTCTCCCCAGGTCTTTTAATAATTGGCTGCAAACCTTTTGTATTTATTCTGCAGTACTGGGTGAGAAGCATCCTGAGCTTTGTTCGGGTCTCTTTCAGCATCTGGACATAATTATAGAGGCATACCGGAATTTTTGCGGAATGGCGTGGTTCCAGTATGACGAGACATTCCGTCAAAAGCTAGCGGTGCACCCGTCTCTTAGATGGGGGGGTGAAGGATATTGGTCTGTGGGTGAATTTGATGTTGCCCCAGAAATCAGTTGCAGTTAAGTCATCTAATCCTTCACAAACCACTATGAGAAAAGGGGTGTGTTTTGCCTTTAACGAGGCCACTTGTAAATGGTCAGGTAACTGTCGTTTTAAACATGAGTGTTCCTGTTGTGGAGGTACCCACCCCATGTCTCGTTCTTTCAAAAGGAACTCCCAATCTGGCCAGCAGCAACCAAATACCAGGGAGCTTGTTTCTAAAAGCATCGAGTCCTGTGAGGTTAGCAGAAATGCGACCGTGGCTCGTCCATTATCCAGATCGTCAGAAAGCTGAGTTGCTTTTTAAAGGGTTTCAGTATGGTTTTGAGGTGCCACAGTTCTTGGGTGTTGGTTGCTGCTGGGTGGAAAATCTGAAATCGGTATCTTTACATATAGAGGTAGTTAGGAATAAGTTGCAGAAAGAGCTTGATTTGGATAGAATTGCGGGTCCTTTTTTAGAGCCTCCTTTTGAGAACTTTAGGCTTTCTCCTTTGGGCGTTGTGCCAAAGTAGGTGCCTAGTGATTTAAGGATTATCCATCACCTGTCGTACCCTGAAAAAAGCTCTTTGAACGACATGGTGGATAAGTCAAAAGTCTCAGTGGTTTATGCCTCTTTTGATAATGCGTTGGCGCTGTTACGGTCTTTTGGTAAGGGAGCATTATTAGCAAAGGCGGACATTTAGGCTACTTTCACACTAGCGTTCGGGGCTCCGCTTGTGAGTTCCGTTTGAAGGCTCTCACAAGCGGCCCCGAACGGATCTGTACTGCCCTAATGCATTCTGAGTGGATGCGGATCCGCTCAGAATGCATCAGTCTGGCAGCGTTTGGCCTCCGCTCCGCTCAGCAGGTGGACACCTGAACGCTGCTTGCAGCGTTCGAGTGTCCGCCTGGCCGTGCGGAGGCAAACGGATCCGCCCAGACTTACAATGTAAGTCAATGGGGACGGATCCGTTTGAAGTTGACACAATATGGCTCAATTTTCAAACGGATCTGTCCCCCATTGACTTTCAATGTAAAGTCTGGACGGATCCGTCTGAGGCTACTTTGACACTTTTTACAATATAATGCAGACGGACCCGTTCTGAACGGATCCACCGTCTGCATTATATGAGCGGATCCGTCTCAGACGGATCCGCTCTGAACGCAAGTGTGAAAGTAGCCTTAGTCAGCTTTTCGTTTATTGCCAGTTTTGCCTTCAGGTTTTAATTCGTTAGGTTTTCATTTTGATGGATATTTTTATTTTGATAAATGTCTCCCAATGGGTTTTTCTTTGTCTTGTTATTATTTTGAAGCCTTTTCGTCGTTCATTTAGTGGGTTTTTGAGTTTGATATTAAAAGGGGGGGGGGGTGTTTTACACTATTTAGATGATTTCTTGTTTTTTGGATTTCCTGATTCTAATCTATGTTCTGATTTGTTTAGATTTTTAGACATTTGTTCTTGTTTTGGCATTCCTGTAGCAGCAGAGAAAACAGTTCTTCCTTGTTTATGTTTAGAATTTTTGGGGATTGTTATTGATGCTGAGAATATGGTATTTGTTAACAGGTCATTGTTAATTTCAATGCAGTCTTTGTTAGGATATTTGAATTTTGCTAGTAGAGTTATTCCTATAGGAAGGGTTTTTTGTAGACGTCTTTATTTTTCTACTAGGGGTTTAGTGTCTCCAAGTTCTCATATTAGATTGACAAAATGTGTGAAGGAAGATATGTCCATTTGGCTTTAATTTTTACAGGACTTCAATGGTTCTAGTTGTTGGCAGGAAGAATTTGTGGAATTGGATGCCTTGGGCCTGTTTACGGACGCAGCTGGAAGCTGTGGCCTTTGGGGCATTTTGGAATGGTAAATTGTCAGCAGAGAAGTGGCCGTCATCATGGGTGTGCAATGGTCTCACAAGGAATATTATTTTATTGTAACTTTTTCCAGTGATTGTAGCAATTGTGTTATGGGGTGGTGATTATAGGAATAAAAGGAAATTGTTACATTCAGATAATAAAGGGGTTTGTTTTGCTATCAATACTCTTTCTTCAAAATGTGATGTAGTAGTTTGGTTATTTTTTGTATGCAGTATAATATATGGATTAAAGCTAAGTATGTTGTGGGTTCGTCAAATGTTTTAGCTGATGCATTATCTCGTTTTCAGTTTTTGAAGTTTCGGGAAGTAGCTCCAGAAGCGGAGTTGGAAGGGAGTCCGTGCCCTCGTCACTTATGGGATTTGATATGGGACTAATATGTGATTCTATTAAGCATTCTCTGGCCCCAAGAACATGGGCAGCGTATGCTGCTGCATGGCAGGATTGGTTGAATTTTATTAATTCGGTTGCAGGTAGTGTTAATGTGAATGATTTGAGTTATGGGTTGCTTTTTGTTGCTAGTTTATTTAAGAGGAACTTGGCCCCTTCGTCGGTCGTCAGGATAGTGTCGGGGGTTTCCTTTTTTCCGAAATTATATAGTAACCAGCCATTGTCATCTCATTTTCAGGTTAAACAGATGCTTAAGGGTTATAGAAGAAGCCTGCCAAACATATATAGTAGGAGGCCAATTTCTATTCCTTTATTGGGGGCGCTATGTAATACACTGAATAAAGTTTGTTTTGATAGTTTTGAGTTTTTGCTTTTCCGTACTGCTTTTGTGTTAGCATTTTTTGCAGCTTTAAGGATTAGCGAGTTAGTTGCGGTCAGCTGTAGAGTGTGTTCTGGTTTGGACTTCTCTGATGTGTCTTTGAAGGGTGATGTAGTGGAAATTTTTCTTAGAAGGTCAAAAACTGATCAATATGGGAGAGATAGATTAATTAGATTAAATGCTTGGGAAGGTTCGGAATTATGTCCAGTTGGGGTGGTAAGGTCTTGGCTGGAGGTTCGCCCGGCTCTGAGCGGCCCATTTTTAGTACATAAAGATTGTTCTCCGCTCACTAAATTCCAATTTAGTTCTGTATTAAAGAAATGTTTGTTGTTTTTGAATCTTGGTTCTTGTAAGATATCTTCTCACTCCTTCAGGATTGGTGCCACTACAGAGGCGGCGTGGGCAGGGTTGCATGAGTCAATTGTCAGGAGAATTGGGCGTTGGGACTCTCATCAGGTTAAGTTATATGTTAGGCCAGATTAAATTTTACCAGTCTAAATATATTTTTCCAGGTAGTCATATTGTGGTCTGGATTGTGGGCCACTCCTTTATTTTTTGGGCTCAGAAGCGAGCTGAGAAGAGAATATATTCTGAGAACTTATCGTTTGATTCGGCTGACCTGCATGTTTTTTGGTGGGGTGTGTATTGTCAGAAATTCGTAAACTTTTATTGAAATGGCCGGTTCCCAATCTTCTTGTGCTTCACCTGGGTGGTAATGACATAGGGAGATTGAAAACTTGTGAATTATTATGAGTTATGAAGAGGGATTTGTCCTTGTTGCAATGTATGCTTCCTTTTACTACTCAGTTTTTTTCTGAAATAGTCCCTCGTCTCATATGGTCAGGTAAGGAAGGTATTTTCCTTGAGAAAATACGCAGACGGGTGAATAGGGCATTAGAGAAATTTCTTCCTTTAGTAGGTGGGTTCAGTTATAGACATGTAGATCTGGAGGGCTTTGTGCCTGGGCTCTACAGATCGGACAATGTCCATCTTTCTGATGTAGGAATTTATGTTTTTAATTTGGGTCTTCAGAATATAATAGAGAAATGGCTGCGATGCTCTGGGGGGCCTTGCCTATGCTAGGCGTGGCTTGTGGGGCTGTATCGCTCAGCTGATGCTGAGTGGATCTTGGTCTATATGGATGGTTTTAAATTGGTATTTATTGTTATGGTTTATGGTTTTAATTATTAATTAATTTATTAAATTATTTAGTGGTTTTAATTTTGGTTACCCTTAATAAAGCACTTCGGCCATTTCTATTCCATTAAGAAAAAAGTTGTCAGTGTTTTTATTTATCTTAGGCTACTTTCACACTAGCGTTCAGAGCGGATCCGTCTGAGACGGATCCGCTCATATAATGCAGACGGTGGCTCCGTTCAGAACGGATCCGTCTGCATTATATTGTAAAAAATTGTAAAAAAAAGTGTGAAAGTAGCCTGAACGGATCCGTCCAGACTTTTACATTGAAAGTCAATGGGGGACGGATCCATTTGAAGATTGAGCCATAGTGTGTCATCTTCAAACGCCTCCGCACGGCTGCAAGCAGCGTTCAGGTGTCCGCCTGCTGAGCGGAGGCTGAACGCTGCCAGACTGATGCATTCTGAGCGGATCTGCGTCCACTCAGAATGCATTAGGGCTGGACGGATGCGTTCGGGGCCGCTTGTGAGCCCCTTCAAACGGATCTCACAAGCGGACACCCGAACACTAGTGTGAAAGTAGCCTTAATCAAAATATGGTGGAGGAAGAGTGGTGTCATTTGCCTCCATGAATGACAGAGCTGTCTAATGACTATTTGGATCCCCAAATAATCATTTCCTGCACTTGTAAATCATTTTAATATCAATGTCCCTAGCGCCTTCTGACGTCTCTCCCTGCACTAAGATGCATTGAAATGATTCCTCCCTACCCTTTCCCTGCACATATAAATCGTTTTTTATGTCTTTTTCCCCCACAATCGTTTTTCCAATAGCTGTCCCTAGCGCCTTCACACATCTGTCCCTGCACTCTGAACGCTGGAAAATGGCAGAGTCTAAAATGGCTGCCGTATTTAAGGGCTGTGACATCACAGTGCTGGCTGGCTGCTGATTGGCTGCATGCAGGCATGTCAATCTTGGTGATCCCGCCTTCCCAGAGGTCCTTGCCCCATGTCCTCAGTCCTCACACGTGTAGCCCCCATTTTAAGAGAAATTGCGATTCGTTACCACGAAGAGCGAGGAAATTTGCATTCATCTCCAGAAAGAAGGTTTGTACACAAACATAGAAGAGGATTCTTTATGGTAAGAGCAGTGAGACTATGGAACTCTCTGCCTGAGGAGGTGGTGATGGTGAACTTACTAAAAGAGTTCAAGAGGGGCCTGGATGTGTAATAATATTATAGGTCATATAAATTAGATTTTTGAAGTTGTTGTAAGTCCAGAGAGTTATTTTGATTGCCTGATTTGAGTTGGGAAATTTGCCTTCCTCTGGAGGACAACAGGCTGATCTGGATGGACAGATGTCTTTTTCAGCCTTATAAACTATGTAACTGCGTATATTTGATTGAATTTTCGTCTTATATTCGTTATAACGGACATTTGTCATTATTCAATTTATCGCGAATAATATGAGATTAAATCATTCGCGTATTGCAATTTTCTTTTAACTGTATAAGGCAACTTTCCTATCGTTTGGCTATGGCTATGGCTAATATGTGCATTTTACAAATATTCGCTATATTGCTATATATTCGTGTTTTAGAATATTCGTCATATTCTAAGACAATAATATTTAGCAATATAGCGAATATTCGTAAAATACACATATAGACTGCAATTTAGCTAATATAGTGCTATAATCTTTTTTTATAGTCTCATTTTTTTGTCTCTTCTGAAGTTCAGATTTGGAAAAAATTTACATTATAAAAATAAATACTATAGCACTATATTAGCTAAATTGCACTCTATATGTGTATTTCACGAATATATTCACTATATTGCTATAACTTTGTGTTTTAGAATATGACGAATATTCTAAAAAGCAAAGTTATAGCAATATAGCGAATATATTCGTTATTTAAAATATTCGTCTTTTTTTTTCCAATCTGTATGGTCGTTCGCATACTCCTCCCCGACAAGCGTCCCCATCACCATGGGAACGCCTGTGGGTTGGAATATACCATCGGATCTGAGTTTTCATGATCCAATGGTATTTTCTAACCCACAGGCTTTCCCATGGTGAAGGTCCCCTTCTTGTCGGAGAGGAGTATGCGAACGACCTTACAGATTGAAAAAAAAAAAGACACATTTTCTAAATAACGAATATATATAATTTTTTTTTGAATATTCAGCATTTTATTTTCCATATGAAAACATGATTCTTTACTGCTTAAGTTGCTTGTGGGCCAATGACTCATTGACCCACAAGAAAGAAGCAGGGAGGAATCATGTTTTCAGATGTTTAAAAATGACGAATATTCGATATAGCGAATATATACCACTATATTCGCAATATTCGCGAATTAACGAAGTTGCGATATTCGCTATTCGAATATTCGCGCTCAACACTAAGTGTGATATACCACTGCTATACCTAGTAGACAGGTAAAAAAAATTCATTCATTTGTCTGTTACATTTTTGGGTGAAATTCGCCAATTTAATAAATTTCGCTAATTTTTCTGTTACATTCTTGGGTTGACATTTTACGATTTTTGCCATGAATAAACCCCTGCTCTGCATAGATGACAGGGACCTAAATTTTTTAAAATAATCTATTCCATTGGTGGGTGACATTAACAAATTTCTGGCAATTGAAAAACCCCTGCTCGGCATAGTTGACAGGGACTTAAATTTCTAAAATTCCTCTTTAATTGGCCCTTTCTTTCGATGCCTCTGCTTTAATAACTTGTCCCACATTTCCGCTTCCTCCCATTGCAGCCATTGACCTCCCTTGGATGAGGTCTCCCTTTCTCACGCTTCCTCTGCGGCGTGGAACCCTGATTCGCCGATAACCGTTATCAACATGGTAGGCTCAGAAAAGAACATCAAAAGTTGATAAAGAAGATATTCAAATCACAAGGACGTGCGATCAGGCAGAAATTATCTAGAGTCAACAAAGCGGCAGCAAGACCTCTCCTGGCTAATGTTTCCAAATCCAAAATACCCCAGTGACATTCCCTATAATTTTTTATTAATCATTCCAATAACAGGGTATCCTAAGAGTCCTGTATTGTTAATTATTGTCACTACGTCCCCGAGTCGGGAGTGGGTAATTGCTGCGCGCCCCCTCCTTAGCTTGAAAGCTTATGCTTCAATACTTTGTCTTACATTTCCGCTCGATTACGTTTAATTTCAGCCATTGACCTCCCTTGGATGTGGTATCCCTTTGTGAGGCTCCCTTTCCGGCCTGGAACCCTGATTCCCCGCCACCCGTAATAACCATGCATAAAAGAACATCGAAAGTTGATAGAGAAGATATCCAATTGGATCGTGGACATCACGGGGACGTGCAACATGGTGGAGCAGTATGTGTGCACACGCCTACACATACTGAATGATGGGTCTGCCCCCTTCAACTTCTGGGTCTCCAAATTGGGCACATGGCCTGAGCTTGGCTTTTACGTGCTGGAGGTGCTGGCCTGCCCTGCAGCCAGTGTATTGTCAGAACGTATGCTTAGCACGGCTGGAGAGGGTTATCACAGGTTTGATTTCCCAATGTTTTGGGGTGTACCCTAATTTAAAAAAATATAAATAAATTTAAAACCAAAAAGCAGTGTAGGCTACCTCCTCATCCTACACCGCCACGTCCACCTCCTCCTCAACCCCCTACTCCATATGGACCTCGTCCTCCTAGATCAAGATTTTATTTATATTTTTTACGTATTTTATGTTATTTAAAGTCATTTCCCTATTTACTTGCCATGCTCTTAACCAAATGTTGATGCCATTTGCAGCCCTCTAGCCCTTTCCATGACATTTTTACAGCCATTTTAGTGCTCAAAAGTTCGGATCCCCATTGACTTCATTGGGGTTCGGGTTCGGGCTCAAGTTCTGGTCCCAAACTCGAACTATCACATGATCTACCCCCTTACCTGAACGCCGTAGAAAAAATAAATAAAAACTGTGCTAAAACAATTATATTTTTGTCACCTTACATCACAAAAAGTGCAACACCAAGTGATCAAAAAGGATTATGCCCTCCAAAATAGTACCAATCAAACCATCACCTTATCCCACAAAAATTGAGCTCATGCATAAAACAATTGACATAAAAAAAAATTTTTTTGTCACCTTACATCCCAAAAATTGTAATACCAAGCGATCAAAAAGCCATTCTCACCCCAAAACTAGTATAAATCAAACCGTCATCTCATCCCAATAAAAAATGAGACCCCATCTAAAACAGTCGCCCAAAAAATACAAAAACTATGGTTCTCAGAATATGGAGAAACTAAAACATGATTTTTTTGTTTCAAAAATGCATTTATTGTGTAAAACTTAAATAAATTAAAAAAGTAAACATATTAGGAATTTACACCTCCATAACAACCTGCTGTATAAAAATATCACATGACCTAACCCCTCACCGTGAAAAAATAAAATAAAAACGGTGTCAAAAAAGCTATTTTTTTATCACCTTACATCACAAAAAGTGTAATACCAAGCAATCAAAAAGTCATATGCACCCTAAAATAGTACCAATCAAACCATCATCTCCTCTTGCATAAAATGAGACCCTATATAAGACAGTCGCCCAAAAAATGAAAAATAACTATGGCTTTCAAAATATGGAGACACAAAAAAATCATCTTTTTTCAAAAATGCTTTATTATGTAAAACTCAAACAAACAAACAAACAAATAAAAAAGTCATATTTGGTATTCTTGTGTCCATTAGAACCTGCTCTATAAAAATAGCACATTATCTAACCTATCAGATGAATATTGTAAAGAGCAAAAAATAAACACTGTGCCAAAACAGCTATTTTTGTTACCTTACCTCACAAAAAGTGTAATATAGAGCAACCAAAAATCATATGTACCCTAAAACAGTACCAACAAAACTCCCGTAGTTTACAAAATGGGGTCACTGTTTTGGAGTTTCTACTCTAGGGGTGCATCAGGAGGTCATCAAATGTGACATGGCAACTTAAAATTATCCTAGTGAAATCTGCCTTCCAAAATCCACATGGCGCTCCTTTCTTTCTGCGCCCTGACGTGTGGCCGTACAGCAGTTTACGATCACAAATGGGGTGTTTCTGTAAACTACAGAATCAGGATAATAATTATGGAGTTTTGTTTGGCTGTTAACCCTTGCTTTGTTAGTGGAAAAAAAATATTAAATGGAAAATCTGCCAAAAAACTGAAATTCTGAAATTTCATCCACATTTTCCATTAATTCTTGTGGAACACCTAAAGGATTAACAAAGTTTGTAAAATTAGTTTTGAATACCTTGAGTTATTATCACCACATAAAGTGACACATGTCAGATTTGCAAAAAATGGCCTGGGTCTAAATATTGTAAACTAACTATCAGGATATGTAGAGCGGCGCCCAGGGATCTCACTGCACTTACTATTATTCCTGGGTGCCGCTCTATTCACCCGCTGTGGCCCCCTTCTCCCTGGCTGTGAGCTGTCCAATCACAGCGCAAAGCGTCATAGCCAGGGAGAAGGTGAGTTTTTTTTCTCCCTGGAGAAGGAACACCCATTGAACAAAAGGGCAGTCTCCTCCCCATTGCTCCGATGCTAGCAATTAGCATACAGAGTGGATGAATTTATTTATTTTAGAGTGGGAGAATATACCAGGGGCCACAGCAGGCAAACGGAGCGGCGCCCAGGAATAATAGTAAGTGCAGTGAGATCCCTGGGTGCCACACTAAATATCCTGATAGTTAGTTTACAATATTTTGACCCATGAAGGTGAAAAATGGCATGGTTCTGAAGGAGTTAAAGCAACTGTCCAGTCCTGACATAAAAAATTATCTATAAATCAGTGCTCATGTTCACCTGTTATTTATCTTCCTCAGACCTTGCTCCTTGGTTTCTTTTTACATGTGCTCCACCTAGGGTTGCCAATAGAGATGAGCGAATTGAAGTTGATAAAGTGGAATTTGATCCAAAATGCATGCAGGACTTTCATCTCCGCTCAGAAATCATATTCTGAGCGGACACTGAACGGACCCCATTATAGTCTATGGGGTCTTTAGGCTCTGTTACGCTCAGTTATGTCTCAGTTGTCTGCAGAATCCGTTATTTCCGTTCTCCTGCTCCTCAATGGAGCTGGAGAACGGAAAGGAGAAACAGTGATGTGGCAAAAAGAAAAATATATTTGCCATTTAGCGGTGCAGTTATATGTTCTAAAGGCCTTTTTGTCATGTATAAGTGGCAAAAGAAAAACATATTTGCCATACAGCGGTGCAGTTATATGTTCTAAAGCCCTTTTTGTTGTGTATTAGTGGCAAAAGAAAAATATATTTGCAGTTCAGCGGTGCAGTTATATGTTCTAAAGCCCTTTTTGTTGTGTATTAGTGGCAAAAGAAAAATATATTTGCCGTTCAGCGGTGCAATTATATGTTCTAAAGCCTTTTGTGGCGTGTATAAGTGGAAAAAGAAAAATATATTTGCCGTTCAGCAGTGCATTATATGTTCTAAAGCCCTTTTTGTCATGCATTAGTGGCAAAAAAACAATTATATTTGCCGTTCAGCGGTGCAGTTATATGTTCTAAAGCCCTTTTTGTTGTGTATTAGTGGCAAAAGAAAAATATATTTGCTGTTCAGCGGTGCAGTTATATGTTCTAAAGTAGGCATCCTCAAACAGTGACCCTCCAGCTGTTGCAAAACTACAACTCCCAGCATGCCCGAACAGCCTACAGGTATCAGCTTACAGCAGGACATTGTGGGAATTGTAGTTTTACAACAGCTGGAGGGCCGCAGTTTGAGGATGCCTGTTCTAAAGCCTTTTGTGGCATGTATAAGTGGAAAAAGAAAAATATATTTACCGTTCAGCGGTGCAGTTATATGTTCTTAAGCCCTTTTTGTTGTGTATTAGTGGCAAAAAATAATTATATTTGCCATTCAGCTGTGCAGTTATATGTTCTAAAGCCCTTTTTGGTGTGTAATAGTGGCAAAATAAACATATATTTGCCATTCAGCGGTGCAGTTATATGTTCTAAAGCCCTTTTTGTTGTGTATTAGTGGCACAGAAAAAGTATTTGCTGTTGTGTGGAGAAGTGAGAAAATTACAGCCTTTTTTGGCGTGTATTAGTGGAAAAAAAAGGGCTTATTAGCCGTTGTGTGAAGTGAAAAAATGACAGACTTTTTGGGGGTGTTTTAATTTGCTTTTTATTTATTTATTTATTTGATCTAACAGTATGTCAGACAGGGAAGTTCCAGGCCCTGCACAGGGGAGTGGCAGAGGCCTAAATGTTTCTGGCGCAAGCACAGATCGTAAAGGGGCGTGGCATCAGGAGTCACAGTGAGAGGCCTGAGCTCCCGGTGTCATCTAGCGGTCGTGTCTTGACCAGCAACCCAGTGGTTCTTGAATGGTTAACTCGGTCATCCACTTCGTCCCAAGTGACATCAGACACCCCAAGTCAATCACAGTGACGTCAACACAAACATGGCGGTGGAAGGGAGGTGATTCAGACATGCTGGCGTAACATTATTTGTCCTTCATTTCTGCCAAAGGAAAACATTCCCCCATTTTGCCTTGGTAGAGAGGGTCTAAAAGCATGGATATGCAGTAATCATCAAACTACTTGATGTTAACATTGAACAATCTAAAAAATATAAATTTTAACGCGCAGGTAAATTGCTGGAAGACCGTGGGTATTGCTGCAGTAATCATGTATATAAGCTGCTTAATTTAATTGAAAGTACCCCATCCCCCAAAATGTGTGGAACCTGAAAATACGTAAAGGGATGACAGAGGCTTGACGCTCAATTTCTCATTAATACAAACACAGGTAGATTGCTGCTATACCTTGTGTCTTGTCATAAGTACATATACATGCTGGTTTAATTATATTTAAAAATGCCCCCCAAATTTTTTATTCCAACCGCGTGGAAACTGAAAATACGTAAACGGACGATTGAGGCGTGATGCTCAATTTCTATTTAACACACACAGGAAGATTGCTGCCACACCATGGGTATTGTTGCAGTAATTGCATGTATATGCTGTTTGATTAAATTGAAAGACACCCCTCCCCCCAATAAAAGATGGAAAATTAATATACATAAATGGACGATTGAGGCTTGATCGATTTCAAATTAACACACACGGGTAGATTGCTACCACAGTGTGGGTATTGCTGCAGTAATCACATACATATACTGCTTAATCAAATTGAAATACTCCCCCCACAAAAAATAAATAAATAAATATATTGCAACTGTGGGGAAACTGAATATATGTAAACGGACCATTGAGGCTTGATGCTCAATTTCAACTTAATACGCACAGGTAGATTGCTGCCACACCATGGATATTGCTGCAGTATTCACATATATCCTGCTTAATACTTACATTTTAATGCTGTATCCGTAAAGTTCTTCTCACCTGAAGCGCTAGACTTCCTTATTCCTTCAGTATATATATCTATGTATTGAAAAACAATTTAAAATATCAATCCGAACTGGGCTTTGGTACTGGCCAAAGCCAAAGCTGCTTAATTATATATGTCAGTTCCCTTGCTTCTCTCTATTGTACACAACACACACAATTCTTCTTTGGGATCCTAGCCTTTTCCTTCACTGTCCCTGACAATAAGCATCATTGATTGATTTCTGATTGTTCCTGATTGATTTTTCACTGTCCCTGACTCCCTAAGATCGTTTTCCTGACAGACACCATCACACACAACCACCCTCTCTCACAGCCCAGCACAGAATGGCGTTCTGCTAGGGCACCTCCCTGCCTGTTGCAGCACTGATTCGATAATTCAAGCTGTCTGTCAGCCTAGGAGCCAATATCTAATTAGGGCAAGGCCTTCCTCCTCACTAGTGCTTTTTTCCACCTACATGTGCCCTAAAATGGTGCTAAGTGCTATTTTTGTGGACTTGTCCAAAACAAACCCAGAAAGGGTTTGTTTGTTGTCCGAAAAATCGCAAAGTTCAGACCAAACTCAGTTCGGTCCAAACTGGTTCAGTCATCCTTACAACAGTGCATACAGGGAGTCTGAGATAGTCTAAAACACACCTTCTGCCTTATCATTGGTTCAGGCTGCTGTTCTCTCTCATCTCTGTGCAGTACTGCTTCCTAGGATTGGCAGCTTTGTATAAGCACAAATCTATCACAAGAAGGCCCCTTTCACACAGGTGAGAATTTTGTGCGGGTGAAATGCGTGTGGTGAGCGCAATTACGTCATCAAAGGTCCTTTTGCAGGTCCTGAAAGAAGAAGAAAGAAGATGATGCCGGCTGAACGAACAACAGGGTGAGGTGAGTTCATTTTTTTTAAACCCCTAAAGCCACATTTTTGTAAACATTCTGTATTAAGAATGCTATTATTTTCCCTTATAACTAGGGATGAGCGAACCCGAACTGTATAGTTCGGGTTCGTACCGAATTTTGTGGTGTCCGTGACACGGACCTGAACCCGGACATTTTTGTAAAAGTCCGGGTTCGGGTTCGGTGTTCTTCGCTTTCTTGGCGCTTTTTGAAAGGCTGCAAAGCAGCCAATCAACAAGCGTCATACTACTTGCCCCAAGAGGCCGTCACAGCCATGCCTACTATTGGCATGGCTGTAATTGGCCAGTGCAGCATGTGACCCAGCCTCTATTTAAGCTGGAGTCACATAGCGCCGCCCGTCACTCTGCTCTGATCAGTATAGGGGGAGGTTGCAGCTGCGACATTAGGGCGAGATTAGGCAGTGATTAACTCCTCCAAAAGACTTCATTCAGAGATCGATCTGCAGCTGTGGATGATTGAACTGCTGCTATTGAATTTCTCACTGTTTTTAGGCTGCCCAGAGCATTTTTTAGTCACTTTTTTCTGGGGTGATCGGCGGCCATTTTGTGTCTTGTGGTGCGCCAGCACAAGCTGCCACCAAGTGCATTTAACCCTCAATAGTGTGGTTGTTTTTTGGCTAAATCCTACATCAGGGTCAAGCTGTCACACCAAGTGCATTTAACCATCAATAGTCTGGTTATTTTTTGGCCATATACTACATCAGGGGCAAGCTGTCACCAAGTGCATTTAACCCTCAATGGTGTGGTTGTTTTTTGGCTAAATCCTACATCAGGGTCAAGCTGTCACACCAAGTGCATTTAACCATCAATGGTGTGGTTGTTTTTTGGCTAAATCCTACATCAGGGTCAAGCTGTCACACCAATTGCATTTAACCATCAATAATGTGGTTATTTTTTGGCCATATACTACATCAGGGGCAAGCTGAGCCTGTCACCAAGTGCATTTAACCCTCAATAGTGTGGTTGGTCAAGCTGTCACACCAAGTGCATTTAACCATCAATAGTGTGGTTATTTTTTGGCCATATACTACATCAGGGGCAAGCTGAGCCTGTCACCAAGTGCATTTAACCCTCAATAGTGTGGTTGGTCAAGCTGTCACACCAAGTGCATTTAACCATCAATAGTGTGGTTATTTTTTGGCCATATCCCAGTCTAATTCTGTCTGTAAACGTATACCTGTCACCCAGCGCCTAAATAATAGGCCTCAAATTTATAGTCAGCTAAATCTGTGGTTATTGCTGTGGCTGGGCAAGTTATTTAGTGTCCGTCAAAGCACAGTTTTTGTTCTGGGTTGAAATACAATTCCCAATTTAGCAATTTCCTAATTTAGTGGTTTCTGCTGTATCAGAGCTACTTTAAATCTATCCCTAAATGGGTATATAAGATTCAAGGTGCACATAGGGTCATTCTGAATAACTTCACACACACGCTACTGTGCATTTCCAAGTCTAAATCTGTCAGTAAACCTATACCTGTCACCCAGCGCCTAAATACTAGGCCTCAAATTTACATCCATCTAAATCTGCGGTTATTGCTGTGGCTGGTCAAGTTATTTAGTGTCCGTCAAAGCACATTTTTTGTTCTGGGTTGAAATACAATTCCCAATTTAGCAATTTCCTAATTTAGTGGTTTCTGCTGTATCAGAGCTACTTTAAATCTATCCCTAAAAGGGTATATAAGATTCAAGGTGCACATAGGGTCATTCTGAATAACTTCACACACACGCTACTGTGCATTTCCAAGTCTAATTCTGTCAGTAAACCTATACCTGTCACCCAGCGCCTAAATACTAGGCCTCAAATTTACATCCATCTAAATCTGCGGTTATTGCTGTGGCTGGTCAAGTTATTTAGTGTCCGTCAAAGCACAGTTTTTGTTCTAAGTTGAAATACAATTCCCAATTTAGCAATTTCCTAATTTAGTGGTTTCTGCTGTATCAATGCTACTTTAAATCTATCCCTAAAAGGGTATATAAGATTCAAGGTGCACATAGGGTCATTCTGAATAACTTCACACACACGCTACTGTGCATTTCCAAGTCTAATTCTGTCAGTAAACCTATACCTGTCACCCAGCGCCTAAATACTAGGCCTCAAATTTATATTCAGCTAAATCTGTCGTTACTGCTGTGCCTGTATTAGTGTAATACGGTACCTAAATAGATAGCCAGATAGTGTTAGGTGTCTGTAAAAAAAGGCCCGAATTTGAATTCAATACATTGGGCCAAATAATATTTTTCTTATTGTGGTGAACGGTAACAATGAGGAAAACATCTAGTAAGGGACGCGGACATGGTCGTGGTGGTGTTAGTGGACCCTCTGGTGCTGGGAGAGGACGTGGCCGTTCTGCCACAGCCACACGTCCTAGTGTACCAACTACCTCAGGTCTCAGTAGCCGCCATAATTTACAGCGATATTTGGTGGGGCCCAATGCCGTTCTAAGGATGGTAAGGCCTGGGCAGGTACAGGCATTAGTCAATTGGGTGGCCGACAGTGGATCCAGCACGTTCACATTATCTCCCACCCAGTCTTCTGCAGAAAGCGCACAGATGGCGCCTGAAAACCAAGCCCATCAGTCTGTCACATCACCCCCATGCATACCAGAGAATCTGCCTGAGCCTCAAGTTATGCAGCAGTCTCTTATGCTGTTTGAAGACTCCGCTGGCAGGGTTTCCCAAGGGCATCCACCCAGCCCTTCCCCAGCGGTGGAAGACATAGAATGCACTGACGCACAACCACTTATGTTTCCTGATGATGAGGACATGGGAATACCACCTCAGCAAGTCTCTGATGATGACGAAACACAGGTGCCAACTGCTGCGTCTTTCTGCAGTGTGCAGACTGAACAGGAGGTCAGGGATCAAGACTGGGTGGAAGACGATGCAGGGGACGATGAGGTCCTAGATCCCACATGGAATGAAGGTCGTGCCACTGACTTTCACAGTTCGGAGGAAGAGGCAGTGGTGAGACCGAGCCAACAGCGTAGCAAAAGAGGGAGCGGTGGGCAAAAGCAGAACACCCGCCGTCAAGAGACTCCACCTGCTACTGACCGCCGCCATCTGGGACCGAGCACCCCAAAGGCAGCTTCAAGGAGTTCCCTGGCATGGCACTTCTTCAAACAATGTGCTGACGACAAGACCCGAGTGGTTTGCACGCTGTGCCATCAGAGCCTGAAGCGAGGCATTAACGTTCTGAACCTTAGCACAACCTGCATGACCAGGCACCTGCATGCAAAGCATGAACTGCAATGGAGTAAACACCTTAAAAACAAGGAAGTCACTCGGGCTCCCCCTGCTACCTCTTCTGCTGCTGCCGCCTCGGCCTCTTCTGCTGTTGCCGCCTCGGCCTCTTCCTCCGCCTCTGGAGGAACGTTGGCACCTGCCGCCCAGCAAACAGGGGATGTACCACCAACACCACCACCACCTCCGTCACCAAGCATCTCAACCATGTCACACGGCAGCGTTCAGCTCTCCATCTCACAAACATTTGAGAGAAAGCGTAAATTCCCACCTAGCCACCCTCGATCCCTGGCCCTGAATGCCAGCATTTCTAAACTACTGGCCTATGAAATGCTGTCATTTAGGCTGGTGGACACAGACAGCTTCAAACAGCTCATGTCGCTTGCTGTCCCACAGTATGTTGTTCCCAGCCAGCACTACTTCTCCAAGAGAGCCGTGCCTTCCCTGCACAACCAAGTATCCGATAAAATCAAGTGTGCACTGCGCAACGCCATCTGTGGCAAGGTCCACCTAACCACAGATACGTGGACCAGTAAGCACGGCCAGGGACGCTATATCTCCCTAACTGCACACTGGGTAAATGTAGTGGCGGCTGGGCCCCCCGGCGGTGAACTGTTTGGCGCACGTCCTTCCGCCGCCAAGGATCGCAGGGCAACATTCTTTGCCTCCTGTTGCCACCTCCTGCTACTCAACTTCCTCCTCCTCTTCTTCCACCTGCTCATCCAGTCAGCCACACACCTTCACCACCAACTTCAGCACAGCCCGGGGTAAACGTCAGCAGGCCATTCTGAAACTCATATGTTTGGGGGACAGGCCCCACACCGCCCAGGAGTTGTGGCGGGGTATAGAACAACAGACCGACGAGTGGTTGCTGCCGGTGAGCCTCAAGCCCGGCCTGGTGGTGTGCGATAATGGGCGAAATCTCGTTGCAGCTCTGGGACTAGCCGGTTTGACGCACATCCCTTGCTTGGCGCATGTGCTGAATTTGGTGGTGCAGAAGTTCATTCACAACTACCCCGACATGTCAGAGCTGCTGCATAAAGTGCGGGCCGTCTGTTCGCGCTTCCGGCGTTCACATCCTGCCGCTGCTCGCCTGTCTGCGCTACAGCGTAACATCGGCCTTCCCGCTCACCGCCTTATATGCGACGTGCCCACCAGGTGGAACTCCACCTTGCACATGCTGGACTGTGCGAGCAGCAGCAGGCCATAGTGGAGTTTCAGCTGCAGCACGCACGGGTCAGTCGCACTGCGGAACAGCACCACTTCACCACCAATGACTGGGCCTCCATGCGAGACCTGTGTGCCCTGTTGCGCTGTTTCGAGTACTCCACCAACATGGCCAGTGGCGATGACGCCGTTATCAGCGTTACAATACCACTTCTATGTCTCCTTGAGAAAACTCTTATGGCGATGATGGAAAAGGAGGTGGCCCAGGAGGAGGAGGAGGAGGAGGAGGAAGAGGGGTCATTTTTAGCAATTTCAGGCCAGTCTTTTAGAAGTGACTCAGAGGGAGGTTTTTTGCAACAGCAGAGGCCAGGTACAAATGTGGCCAGCCAGGGCCCAATACTGGAAGACGAGGAGGACGAGGATGAGGAGGAGGTGGAGGAGGATGAGGATGAAGCATGGTCACAGCGGGGTGGCACCCAACGCAGCTCGGGCCCATCACTGGTGCGTGGCTGGGGGGAAACGCAGGAGGATGACGATACGCCTCCCACAGAGGACAGCTTGTCCTTACCTCTGGGCAGCCTGGCACACATGAGCGACTACATGCTGCAGTGCCTGCGCAACGACAGCAGAGTTGCCCACATTTTAACGTGTGCGGACTACTGGGTTGCCACCCTGCTGGATCCACGGTACAAAGACAATGTGCACACCTTACTTCCTGCACTGGAGCGTGATAGGAAAATGCGCGAGTACAAGCGCAAGTTGGTAGATGCGCTACTGAGAGCATTCCCAAATGTCACAGGGGAACAAGTGGAAGCCCAAGGCCAAGGCAGAGGAGGAGCAAGAGGTCGCCAAGGCAGCTGTGTCACGGCCAGCTCCTCTGAGGGCAGGGTTAGCATGGCAGAGATGTGGAAAAGTTTTGTCAACACGCCACAGCTAACTGCACCACCACCTGATACGCAACGTGTTAGCAGGAGGCAACATTTCACTAACATGGTGGAACAGTACGTGTGCACACCCCTCCACGTACTGACTGATGGTTCGGCCAGCGTTTTGTCTGAACGTGTATTCAGCACGGCAGGGGGCGTCATTACAGACAAACGCAGCCGCCTGTCTACAGCCAATGTGGACAAGCTGACGTTCATAAAAATGAACCAGGCATGGATCCCACAGGACCTGTCCATCCCTTGTGCAGATTAGACATTAACTACCTCCCCTTAACCATATATTATTGTACTCCAGGGCACTTCCTCATTCAATCCTATATTTATTTTACGATTATATTGCGGGGCAACCCAAAGTTGAATGAACCTCTCCTCTGTCTGGGTGCCGGGGCCTAAATATCTGACAATGGACTGTTCCAATGTTGGGTGACGTGAAGCCTGATTCTCTGCTACGACATGCAGACTGATTCTCTGCTGACATGAAGCCAGATTCTCTGTTACGGGACCTCTCTCCTCTGCCTGGGTGCCTGGGCCTAAATATATGACAATGCACTGTTACAGTGTTGGGTGACGTGAAGCATGATTCTCTCCTATGATATGAAGACTGATTCTTTGCTGACATGAAGCCAGATTCTCTGTTACGGGACCTCTCTTCTCTGCCTGGGTGCCACTGCCTGGGCCTAAATATCTTACAATGGACTGTTCCAGTGTTGGGTGACGTGAAGCCTGATTCTCTGCTATGACATGCAGACTGATTCTCTGCTGACATGAAGCCAGATTCTCTGTTACGGGACCTCTCTCCTCTGCCTGGGTGCCTGGGCCTAAATATATGACAATGGACTGTTACAGTGTTGGGTGACGTGAAGCATGATTCTCTCCTATGATATGAAGACTGATTCTTTGCTGACATGAAGCCAGATTCTCTGTTACGGGACCTCTCTCCTCTGCCTGGGTGCCACTGCCTGGGCCTAAATATCTGACAATGGACTGTTCCAGTGTTGGGTGACGTGAAGCATGATTCTCTGCTATGACATGCAGACTGATTCTCTGCTGACATGAAGCCAGATTCTCTGTTACGGGACCTCTCTCCTCTGCCTGGGTGCCTGGGCCTAAATATATGACAATGGACTGTTACAGTGTTGGGTGACGTGAAGCATGATTCTCTCCTATGATATGAAGACTGATTCTTTGCTGACATGAAGCCAGATTCTCTGTTACGGGACCTCTCTCCTCTGCCTGGGTGCCTGGGCCTAAATATATGACAATGGACTGTTACAGTGTTGGGTGACGTGAAGCATGATTCTCTCCTATGATATGAAGACTGATTCTTTGCTGACATGAAGCCAGATTCTCTGTTACGGGACCTCTCTCCTCTGCCTGGGTGCCTGGGCCTAAATATATGACAATGGACTGTTACAGTGTTGGGTGACGTAAAGCCTGATTCTCTGCTATGATATGAAGACTGATTCTCTGCTGACATGAAGCCAGATTCTCTGTTTCGGGACCTCTCTCCTCTGCCTGGGTCTAAATATCTGACAATGGACTGTTCCAGTGTTGGGTGACGTGAAGCATGATTCTCTGCTATGATATGAAGACTGATTCTCTGCTGAAATGAAGCCAGATTCTCTGTTACGGGACCTCTCTCCTCTGCCTGGGTGCCTGGGCCTAAATATATGACAATGGACTGTTACAGTGTTGGGTGACGTGAAGCATGATTCTCTCCTATGATATGAAGACTGATTCTTTGCTGACATGAAGCCAGATTCTCTGTTACGGGACCTCTCTCCTCTGCCTGGGTGCCTGGGCCTAAATATATGACAATAGACTGTTACAGTGTTGGGTGACGTGAAGCCTGATTCTCTGCTATGATATGAAGACTGATTCTCTGCTGACATGAAGCCAGATTCTCTGTTACGGGAACTCTCTCCTCTGCCTGGGTGCCTGGGCCTAAATATATGACAATGGACTGTTACAGTGTTGGGTGACGTGAAGCCTGATTCTCTGCTATGACATGAAGACTGATTCTCTGCTGACATGAAGCCAGATTCTCTGTTATGGGCCCTCTCTCCTCTGCCTGGGTGCCTGGGCCTAAATATATGACAATGGACTGTTACAGTGTTGGGTGACGTGAAGCATGATTCTCTCCTATGATATGAAGACTGATTCTTTGCTGACATGAAGCCAGATTCTCTGTTACGGGAACTCTCTCCTCTTCCTGGGTGCCTGGGCCTAAATATCTGACAATGGACTGTTCCAGTGTTGGGTGACGTGAAGCATGATTCTCTGCTATGATATGAAGACTGATTCTCTGCTGACATGAAGCCAGATTCTCTGTTATGGGACCTCTCTCCTCTGCCTGGGTGCCACTGCCTGGGCCTAAATATCTGACAATGGACTGTTCCAGTGGTGGGTGACGTGAAGCCAGATTCTCTGCTATGGGACCTCTCTCCAATTGATATTGGTTAATTTTTATTTATTTTATTTTTATTTTAATTAATTTCCCTATCCACATTTGTTTGCAGGGGATTTAACTACATTTTGCTGCCTTTTGCAGCCCTCTTGCTCTTTCCTGGGCTGTTTTACAGCCTTTTTAGTGACGAAAAGTTCGGGTCCCCATTGACTTCAATGGGGTTCGGGACGAAGTTCGGGTCGGGTTCGGATCCCGAACCCGAACATTTCCGGGAAGTTCGGCCGAACTTCTCGAACCCGAACATCCAGGTGTTCGCTCAACTCTACTTATAACCATGTTTTAAGGGAAAATAATAAAATATACCGAACACCTAACCCAAACCCGAACTTCAGTGAAGAAGTCCGGGTTCGGGTCTGGGTACCACAGTCAGTTTTTTATTACGCGCGTGTAAAACGCATTGCACCCGCACGATAAAAACTGAACATCGGAATGCAATCGCAGTCAAAACTGACTGCAATTGCGTACCTACTTAAACGATTTTCTCTGATCGCAGACGCAAAGCATCCGGACCTTATCCGGACACGCTCATCTGCAAGGGGCCTAAGTGAGAAACATGTACTTGGAAGGGCATTTATCATTCCCTGTGCGCCTGAAAAGTGGTGTTAAAAAGTCACCACTTTTCGCTGTCTTTGCCACTTTTCTGCAAGGGAGCATAGCAAATGAGGGGAAGGGGGCATGACCAGCCTCGTGGACAAATTCATTTTCATGTGCGCCAGTTTTCTGGCATAAATGAAGCCAAAAATCTATAGCAGCTCTGAGATGTTGTAGATTTCTGGTTAGGTGCACGGACTGCAGGAGAATGCGCCTAATTTATGACGAGTCTTGTGTGTTGTCAAAAATTAGACGCATCCTCTGGTGGAGTAGGGTATGTCAACATAAGCACAAAAAGCTCCAGTCTTGCTATATCTCCCCCGTGGTGTTCACAAGATGCAAAAGTAAGCATAGTTCTTTGAACCTTACATAATTTATGATCCTTTGGGTATGACCACACAGCGCGGTCGTGAGCTGATTGGGGCGCGGCCATGCTGTGGTCGAGTACCGCACAGCCAATTGGCCTGCAGCTGACTTTTATTTCACTGATGAGGACCCGAATGGCTCACAACCGCGCAATGTAGTCGTACCCTCACAATGTAGACATCTAAGACATGATGCTTTGGAATTTTTTAAAGAATTTATTCTTTTACCAACATAAACATAGCAAGAGAGCTGACAGATCTGCCTTAAACCTGTTTCATCAAAGGATGCTAATTTAAGAAATCTAATCATAGTCATCATTTCCATGTACAAATTTGTACATTTCCTGTAATATCCTGTTTGTTTTCACCTGCCAAAACCTGCTCTGATATTCCTTTTTTTTTTCATTTTCAAATGTACTGCCAACCTGAGGAATTGAAAGTTCATGCGATGCCAATAAAACAATGAAAACAGAAACAGTGCAGGATTCAGCAAGCATCTGCTGAAGTAATAAAAAGTGCATCAAAATCAATATGCAGAATCATTACGGTATGCTAGAACTCTCAGCATGCCCATAATTTAAAGATAAATGTGTGCAGAATGGTTTTGAATCCAAGTTGTACGTACTATATAAGTATAAGGATCTATATGTTTCTAAAATGCAATGATGCCACTCCTAAAATTACTGGCATCACAAGTGGGCAACATTACATTCAAAGTTGTATATGCAATATTAAAGTAATATGCTGATATTAAAGAGTAAGTACACTTTTTTGAAATTTTTGATATGTCAGAGATATGTCTGAGACCCCAACCAATTGCTAGAGCGAGGGGTCAGAAGTGCTCAGCCAAGCGCTGCTTCTCCTTGCTGCTTGGTGCTAGACTATAGTTGGTTCCGATAGAAAGTCTATGAAATAGTCTACAGTCTCACACAGCAGCGAGGTGGAAGCGGTGATTGGCTGAGCACTTTTGACTCCTAGTTCTAGTGATTGGTGAGGGTCTCAGAGTTGTACCCCAGCTGATCAACACACTTGATATGTCCCACTCCCTATGACGTATCAAGTGTAGTTACTCTTTAACTGTGATTTAAAAATATTCTGTAATTTCAATGTTTTTTATACTCTGAGAGTTTTTTATACTCTTGTCCAGTAATATCCCCAAAATCTTGCCTGGAGATCAGGGTTGACAGCTGTCCAGACATTTCTGGGCAGTCTGTAAAATAGAGGACTCTATTAACTGGGTCCATGAAAAAAAGTATGTGTCCGGGATTTTTTTTGAGGCTGGTGGTAATTTATTTTGGTGGTAATGATCATCATTTTACAGCTCACAATAAATGCTGGTAGTGAGTTCTAAACAGTATATTGAGCTAAAGACATGTATCATTTATAACCTTTATCATTCATTATGGTTTTTCAAAATGTATGCAAAAAATTATGGCTGTCCTTGATTTTGGGATAAAGTGTCCAGAAAAAAGAAAAATTCTAGCTGGCAACCCTTCTGGAAATGAGCGTATGTAATGAAACACTGCTTGGTCTAACCTCTATATACAGTATACAGTTGCAAGAAAAAGTATGTAAACCCTTTGGAACGATATAGATTTCTGCACAAATTGGTCATAAAATGTGATCTGATCTTCATCTAAGTCACAACAATAGACAATCATAGTCTGCTTAAACTAATAACACACAAAGAATTAAATGTTACCTTGTTTTTATTGAACACACCATGTAAACATTCACAGAGCAGATGGAAAAAGTATGTGAACCCCTAGACTAATGACATATCCAAGAGCTAATTGGAGTGAGGTGTCAGCCAACTGGAGTCCAATCAATGAGATGAGATTGGAGGTGTTGGTTACAGCTGCCCTGCCCTATAAAAAAATCACACACCAGTTCTGGGTTTGCTTTTCACAAGAAGCATTGCCTGATGTGAATGATTTCTCGCACAAAAGAGCTCTCAGAAGACCTATGATTAAGAATTGTTGACTTGCATAAAGCTGGAAAGGGTTATAAAAGTATTTCCAAAAGCCTTGCTGTTCATTAGTCCACAGTGAGACAAATTGTCTATAAATGGAGAAAGTTCAGCACTGCTGCTACTCTCCCTAGGAGTGGCCGTCCTGTAAAGATGACTGCAAGAGCACAGCGCAGACTGCTCAATGAGGTGAAGAAGAATCCTAGAGTGTCAACTAAAGACTTACAAAAGTCTCTGGCATATGCTAACATCCCTGTTAGCGAATCTACTATACGCAAAACACTAAACAAGAATGGATTTCATGGGAGGATACCACAGAAGAAGCCACTGCTGTCCAAAAAAAACATTGCTGCACGTTTACAGTTTGCGCAAGAGCACCTGGATGTTCCACAGCAGTACTGACAAAATATTCTGTGGACAGATGAAACCAAAGTTGAGTTGTTTGGAAGAAACACACAACACTATGTGTGGATAAAAAGAGGCACAGCACACCAACATCAAAACCTCATCCCAACTGTGAAGTATGGTGGTGGGGGGCATCATGGTTTGGGGCTGCTTTGCTGCGTCGGGGCCTGGACGGATTACTATCATCGAAGGAAAAATTAATTCCCAAGTTTATCAAGACATTTTGCAGGAGAACTTAAGGCCATCTGTCCACCAGCTGAAGCTCAACAGAAGATGGGTGTTGCAACAGGACAACGACCCAACCATAGAAGTAAATGGCTTAAACAGAAGAAAATACGCCTTCTGGAGTGGCCCAGTCAGAGTCCTGCCCTCAACCCAATTGAGATGCTGTGGCATGACCTCAAGAAAGCGATTAACACCAGTCATCCCATATTGCTGAACTGAAACAGTTCTGTAAAGAGGAATGGTCAAAAATTGCTCCTGACCGTTGTGCACGTCTGATCTGCAACTACAGGAAACATTTGGTCGAAGTTATTGCTGCCAAAGAAGGTTCAACCAGTTATTAAATCCAAGGGTTCACATACTTTTTACACCTGCACTGTGAATGTTTATATGGTGTGTTCAATAAAAGCATAGTAACATTTTATTCTTTGTGTGTTATTAGTTTAAGCAGACTGTGATTGTCTATTGTTGTGATTTAGATAAAATCAGATCACATTTTATGACCAATTTGTGCAGAAATCCATATCATTCCAAAGGGTTCACATACTTTTTCTTGCAACTGTATATATGAGAGTGAGAGAAAGAGAGAAGAGGGAGAGAGGTAAAGACAGAGACAGAGAGCTCACAAATAGCAACACACTACAATATATGTGATTGCGACGTTACAGCTCTTTTATTGGGATACAGTCAAGTTCCCTTGGCCTTGCACCTCGCTCTTTTTTTTCTTCCTTTTTTCTCTGGTGCTGTAATTTTTGCGTGTTTTGTGTGCTCTAAAATAAAATGAGATGAGAACAGCAAGGCATGTATATGTGACTAGCTTGTGTTCAACAGCACTTCCAAGTGATTTTTTAGTTCCGATGCGGTCAATTAGCAATATTCGTTAGGCCTCTTGCACACGACCGTATGTATTTTGCAGTCCGCAAAAAACGGATCCGCAAAAAATACGAATGACATTCCGAATTTTGCGCAACAGAACAGCTGGCCCCTAATAGAACAGTTCTATCATTGTCCGTAATGCGGACAATAATAGGACATGTTATATTTTTTTGCGGAATGGCAATACGGAAACGGAATGCACATGGAGTACCTTCAATTTTTTTTGCGGACCCATTGAAATGAATGGTTCTGTATACCGTCTGCAAAAAAAAAAAATGAAATGAAAATACGTTTGTGTGCAAGAGGCCTTACTAGTAGGAACTCCACTATCCAGTTTACTTCTTCTAGTCTCTACTTTAAAGGAAAACAAGAGAACATTTGATGGTGAAGTACCGTCTGCTCACAGCTTCAACATACTAGATTTTTTATTTATAGATGAATATAAAATGTAAAAACCTTCGGTTGGATCATCCCGACATGAGTTTTGCACCAGCCTTGTTGAGGGCACAGACTTTCCTTTCTAAAGTCTGACATTTTAAACCCACCCCTCATCCTCCTGTTCTTTTGCATAGAGGTTTTCTTATGCAGCTTATAATAGGCACCGACCAGTATGGTATGACACTTTGTGCATTGTACATCATATGGGGGGATGCCAAGAGATTAGGTACTGCACATGGCACTATCCAAAGTAAAGCCAAGTTATAAGTAGTGATGAACGGCAAGGGCTATATTCGAATTTCACAAATATTTTGTGATGGACGAACATCGGCTGGGACGGTTCGCGTATGTGATCGCGCAAACGTTTGTGGCGGGCCCCATTCACTTTAATGGCAGGTGAACCTGAAAAACCTTCAGCTCATATTCAGTGATGGCCAGTTCGCCGTGTTCGCCCATGAGCCGTTCCGAAATCAAATGCGGTTACCGGGAGCAGGCAGTTCCGAGAACAGCCTTCATCGGGCTGTTCTCGGAACTGCCTGCTCCCGGTGACCGCATTTGTTTCAGACCGGCTCGCAGCACAGGTACAGGCAAGGGCTTACCTGTGCATCACCGGACTTGTGCTTTTTAACCACTTCAGCCCCGCTAGGTGAAACCCCCTTCATGACCAGAGCACTTTTTACACTTCGGCACTACACTACTTTCACCGTTTATCGCTCGGTCATGCAACTTACCATACAAATGAACTTTACCTCCTTTTCTTCTCACTAATAGAGCTTTCATTTGGTGGTATTTCATTGCTGCTGGCATTTTTACTTTTTTTGTTATTAATCAAAATGTAACGATTTTTTTTGCAAAAAAATGACATTTTTCACTTTCAGCTGTAAAATTTTGCAAAAAAACGACATCCATATATAAATTTTTCGCCAAATTTATTGTTCTACATTTCTGATAAAAAAAAATGTTTGGGCAAAAAAAAATGGTTTGGGTAAAAGTTATAGCATTTACAAACTATGGTACAAAAATGTGAATTTCCGCTTTTTGAAACAGCTCTGACTTTCTGAGCACCTGTCACGATTCCTGAGGTTCTACAATGCCCAAACAGTAGAAAACCCCCACAAATGACCCCATTTCTGGCAATTTAGGGGCCCAAATGTGTGAGAAGAACTTTGCAATCAAAATGTGTAAAAAATGACCGGTGAAATCCAAAAGGTGCACTTTGGAATACAGACGTGGACAAAATTGTTGGTACCCTTTGGTCAATGAAAGAAAAAGTCACAATGGTCACAGAAATAACTTTAATCTGACAAAAGTAATAATAAATTAAAATTCTATAAATGTTAACCAATGAAAGTCAGACATTGTTTTTCAACCATGCTTCAACAGAATTATGTAAAAAAATAAACTCATGAAACAGGCATGGACAAAAATGATGGTACCCCTAACTTAATATTTTGTTGCGCAACCTTTTGAGGCAATCACTGCAATCAAACGCTTCCTGTAACTGTCAATGAGACATCTGCACCTCTCAGCAGGTATTTTGGCCCACTCCTCATGAGCAAACTGCTCCAGTTGTGTCCGGTTTGAAGGGTGCCTTTTCCAGACTGCATGTTTCAGCTCCTTCCAAAGATGCTCAATAGGATTGAGGTCAGGGCTCATAGAAGGCCACTTTAGAATAGTCCAATTTTTTCCTCTTAGCCATTCTTGGGTGTTTTTAGCGGTGTGTTTTGGGTCATTGTCCTGTTGCAAGACCCATGACCTGCGACTGAGACCAAGCTTTCTGACACTGGCTAGTACATTTCTCTCTAGAATTCCTTGATAGTCTTGAGATTTCATTGTACCCTGCACAGATTCAAGACACCCTGTGCCAGACGCAGCAAAGCAGCCCCAGAACATAACAGAGCCTCCTCCATGTTTCACAGTAGGGACAGTGTTCTTTTCTTGATATGCTTCATTTTTTCGTCTGTGAACATACAGCTGATGTGCCTTGGCAAAAACTTCGATTTTTGTCTCATCTGTCCACAGGACATTCTCCCAGAAGCTTTGTGGCTTGTCAACATGTAGTTTGGCATATTCCAGTCTTGCTTTTTTATGATTCGTTTTCAACAATGGTGTCCTCCTTGGTCGTCTCCCATGTAGTCCACTTTGGCTCAAACAACGACGGATGGTGCGATCTGACACTGATGTTCCTTGAGCATGAAGTTCACCTTGAATCTCTTTAGAAGTCTTTCTAGGCTCTTTTGTTACCATTCGGATTATCCGTCTCTTAGATTTGTCATCAATTTTCCTCCTGCGGCCACGTCCAGGGAGGTTGGCTACAGTCCCATGGATCTTAAACTTATGAATAATATGTGCAACTGTACTCACAGGAACATCTAGTTGCTTGGAGATGGTCTTATAGCCTTTACCTTTAACATGCTTGTCTATAATTTTCTTTCTGATCTCTTGAGACAGCTCTTTCCTTTGCTTCCTCTGGTCCATGTCGAGTGTGGTACACACCATATCACCAAACAACACAGTGATTACCTGGAGCCATATATATAGGCCCAATGGCTGATTACAAGGTTGTAGACACCTGTGATGCTAATTAGTGGACACACCTTGAATTAACATGTCCCTTTGGTCACATTATGTTCTGTGTTTTCTAGGGGTACCATCATTTTTGTCCATGCCTGTTTCATGAGTTTATTTTTTTACATAATTCTGTTGAAGCATGGTTGAAAAACAATGTCTGACTTTCATTGGTTAAAATATCTAGAATTTTAATTTATTATTACTTTTGTCAGATTAAAGTTATTTCTGTGACCATTGTGACTTTTTCTTTCATTGACCAAAGGGTACCAACAATTTTGTCCACGTCTGTATGTGCCCCTTTGCCCACCTTGGCAGCAAAAAAGTGTGACACATCTGGTATCGCCGTACTCAGGAGAAGTTGGGGAATGTGTTTTGGGGTGTCATTTTACATATACCCATGCTGGGTGAGAAAAATATCTTGGTCAAGTGCCAACTTTGTATAAAAAAATGGGAAAAGTTGTCTTTTGCCAAGATATTTCTCTCATCCAGCATGGGTATATGTAAAATGACACCCCAAAACACATTTCCCAACTTCTCCTGAGTACGGCCGATACCAGATGTGTCACACTTTTTTGCTGCCAAGGTGGGCAAAGGGGCACATATTCCAAAGTGCACCTTTCAGATTTTGCAGGCAATTTTTTACACATTTTGATTGCAAGGTACTTCTCACACATTTGGGCCCCTAAATTGCCAGGGCAGTATAACTACGCCACAAGTGACCCCATTTTGGAAAGAAGACACCCCAAGGTATTCCGTGAGGGGCATGGCGAGTTCCTAGAATTTTTTATTTTTTGTCACAAGTTAGCGGAAAATGATGATTTTTTTTTTTCTCTTTTTTCCTTACAAAGTCTCATATTCCACTAACTTGCGACAAAAAATAAAAAATTCTAGGAACTCGCCATGCCCCTCACGGAATACCTTGGGGTGTCTTCTTTCCAAAATGGGGTCACTTGTGGGGTAGTTATACTGCCCTGGCAATTTAGGGGCCCAAATGTGTGAGAAGTACTTTGCAATCAAAATGTGTAAAAAATGGCCTGCGAAATCCGAAAGGTGCACTTTGGAATATGTGCCCCTTTGCCCACCTTGGCATGCAAAAAAGTGTCACACATCTGGTATCGCCGTACTCAGGAGAAGTTGGGGAATGTGTTTTGGGGTGTCATTTTACATATACCCATGCTGGGTGAGAGAAATATCCTGGCAAAAGACAACTTTTCCATTTTTTTATACAAAGTTGGCATTTGACCAAGATATTTATCTCACCCAGCATGGGTATATGTAAAATGACACCCCAAAACACATTCCCCAACTTCTCCTGAGTACGGCGATACCAGATGTGTGACACTTTTTTGCAGCCTAGATGCGCAAAGGGGCCCAAATTCCTTTTAGGAGGGCATTTTTAGACATTTGGATCCCAGACTTCTTCTCACGCTTTAGGGCCCCTAAAAAGCCAGGGCAGTATAAATACCCCACATGTGACCCCACTTTGGAAAGAAGACACCCCAAGGTATCCAATGAGGGGCCTGGCAAGTTCATAGAAATTTTTTTTTTTTGCATAAGTTAGCGGAAATTGATTTTATTTATTTTTTTCTCACAAAGTCTCACTTTCCGCTAACTTAGGACAAAAATTTAAATCTTTCATGGACTCAATATGCCCCTCAGCAAATACCTTGGGGTGTCTTCTTTCCAAAATGGGGTCAGTTGTGGGGTGTTTGTACTGCCCTGGCATTTGAGGGTCTCCGCAATCATTACATGTATGGCCAGCATTAGGAGTTTCCCTATTCTCCTTATATTGAGCATACAGGTAATGAGATTTTTTTTTTCCGTTCAGCCTCTGGGCTGAAAGAAAAAAATGAACGGCACAGATTTCTTCATTCGCATCGATCAATGTGGATGAAAAAATCTCTGCCAAAAAAAAAAAATGGAGGGGAAAGGCGTCTGCCAGGACATAGGAGCTCCGCCCTACATCCATACCCACTTAGCTCGTATGCCCTGGCAAACCAGATTTCTCCATTCGCATCAATCGATGTGGATGAATAAATCATTGCCGGGATTTTTATTTTTTTTATATATATATACAAAGTGTTTGCCAAAGCATAGGAACGCCGCCTCCTCCTCAGCTCGTATGCCTCGGCAAACGTATCTGTTACTGCAGAGGAGAAATCTCGTCTTGCAGCGCCGCATACACCGACTTGCGTGTAATCTGACAGCAGCGCAATGCTTCTGTCAGAATGCACATCAGTGCTGCAGCTAGTCGATCGGTTGGTCCACCTGGAAGGTAAAAAAGAAAAAAAAAAGAAAAAACCAGGCCGCAACGCAATAATTTTATTAACTTTGCAACAGAACATATAAACTTTAACTTTTTTAACTGAACATTAACCTTTTTGCTTACTGGTGTTTTTTTTTTTTTGTTTTTTTTTACCTTTATAGAACAAACCTCTCCTTCCCCATGGGTCAATGTGCAAAGCGCAAATCGCCCAAAGATGTGGCGAAGTGCGTTATGCACTTTGTCCCATGTGAAAGGAGACGTTTGCAGCAGCATGTGAGTGAATGGGCCCTAATAGCCCTGTGTGCCTGTCCTGGTGAGATGATCCCTATGCTAATAGTGTACCTGTGAGTGGTACTTCCGGAAACACTCTCCAAAGCATAGGGCAGGGTGGTCCGGACAGTCAGGACAGAAATAGCGGGTGTCACGCCTTATTCCACTCCTGCTACAGACACGACATCTTTTTCGGGGTGACTGTTGGGTTGAGGTACCAGGAACGACATTGGGGAAATGTCGCTCGTGTAGACGGCTAACTACACTGGTGGTTGGGGCCACGGAACCTCCTGGATACAGGAGGTTCTCGATGATCTCTTCCTGAAATTTGAGGAAGGATCCAGTTCTCCCAGCCTTACTGTAGAGAACAAAACTATTGTACAGAGCCAATTGAATTAAATATACAGACACCTTCTTATACCAGCATCTGGTTCTGCGGGAAACTAAATACGGAGACAACATCTGGTCATTGAAGTCCACCCCTCCCATGTGGAAGGTTATAGTCGTGGACTGAGAGGGGCTTTTCAATGACACGGGTTGCTCGCTCAATTTGTATTGTCGTGTCTGCGTGAATGGAGGAGAGCATGTAAACGTCACGCTTGTCTCTCCATTTCACCGCGAGCAGTTCTTCGTTACACAGTGCGGCCCTCTGCCCCCTTGCAAGACGGGTGGTAACGAGCCGTTGGGGGAAGCCCGCGCGACTAGTTCGCGCGGTACCACAGGCGCCAATCCGTTCTAGAAACAAATGCCTAAAGAGGGCCACACTTGTGTAAAAATTGTCCACATAAAGATGGTACCCCTTGCCGAATAAGGGTGACACCAAGTCCCAAACTGTCTTCCCACTGCTCCCCAGGTAGTCAGGGCAACCGACCGGCTCCAGGGTCTGATCTTTTCCCTCATAGACACGAAATTTGTGGGTATAGCCTGTGGCCCTTTCACAGAGCTTATACAATTTGACCCCATACCGGGCGCGCTTGCTTGGGATGTATTGTTTGAAGCCAAGGCGCCCGGTAAAATGTATCAGGGACTCGTCTATGCAGATGTTTTGCTCTGGGGTATAAATATCTGCAAATTTCTGGTTGAAATGGTCTATGAGGGGCCGAATTTTGTGGAGCCGGTCAAAAGCAGGGTGGCCCCTGGGACGGGAGGCGGTGTTGTCACTAAAGTGCAGGAACCGCAGGATGGCCTCAAAACGTGCCCTGGACATGGCAGCAGAGAACATGGGCATGTGATGAATCGGGTTCGTGGACCAATATGACCGCAATTCATGCTTTTTTGTCAGGCCCATGTTGAGGAGGAGGCCCAGAAAAGTTTTAAGTTCGGAAACTTGGACTGGTTTCCACCGGAAAGGCTGGGCATAAAAGCTTCCCGGGTTAGCGGTGATAAATTGTGTGGCATACCTGTTTGTTTCGGCCACAACTATGTCTAAAAGCTCCGCAGTCAAGAACAGCTCAAAAAATCCCAGGGCCGAACCGATCTGAGCTGTCTCAACCCGAACTCCAGACTGGGCAGTGAAAGGGAAAACTACAGGTGCGGCTGAAGTTGGGGACTGCCAATCAGGGTTTGCCAGCACCTCTGGGATTCTAGGGGCTCTACGGGCACGTCTTTGCGGTGGCTGCGACGGGGTCACTACTGCACGTGCCACCGTACCAGCTTCAACTGCCCTTCTGGTGCTCGCTACTTCACCAGGTTGTACGGCAGTGCTGGTACTAGGTCCAGGGAGGGCTGGGCTGCTGGTGTATGCCTCACCACGTAATCCGACAGCACCAGCCCCACTCTGCTGCTCTTGAAGCGGATCCTGCGCAACCTGCGGTCTAGCGACACGGGGCCGGGTACGCCTGGTGGTATCAGGGACCTCAGCCTCCTCGTCCGAACTTTGGGTCAGAGAGCCACTGCTTTCTACAGGTTCGTATTCTGACCCGCTGGATTCATCAGATGAGGGTTCCCACTCCTCATCCGACTGGGTCAGAAGCCTGTAGGCCTCTTCAGAGGAATACCCCCTGTTAGACATGTGGGCAACTAAATTTAGGGGTATTCCCTGAGACTACCCAAGAAAAAAAAAGCAAGCCTGTCTTACAAAGGGGAGGCTAGCGAAGTACCGGAGGCCGCTGCGGTTGATAAAAAATATCAAAACTGATTTTTTTATCGCCGCAGTGCGTGTAAAGTGAATGTGCAGTGATCAAAAAAAAATTTTTTTTTGTCACTGCGGTGGGGCGGGTGTGGGCGAACGCACGTGTGGGCGACCGATCAGGCCTGATCGGGCAAACACTGCGTTTTGGGTGGAGGGCGAACTAAAGTGACACTAGTACTATTATAGATCTGACCGTGATCAGTTTTGATCACTTCCAGATACTATAAAAGTACAAATGCTGATTAGCGATACGCTAATCAGCGAATAACGGACTGCGGTGCGGTGGGCTGGGCGCTAACTGATCGCTAACTACCTAACCAAGGGACCTAAACTATACCTAAAACCTAACGGTCAATAACAGTGAAAAAAAAAAGTGACAGTTTGCACTGATCACTTTTTTCTTTTCACCTGTGATTGACAGGGGTGATCAAAGGGGTGATCAAAGGGTTAATTGGGGTTCAGGGGGGTGATCAGGGGCTAAAGTGTAGTGTTTGGTGTACTCACTGTGAAGCCTGCTCCTCTGCTGGATCCAACAGACGAAAAGAACCAGCAGAGGAGCAGGCAGCCATATATCAGATCATATTTACTAATATGATCTGATATCTGGCACTTTGATTGGCTTTTTTAAAAATCAGCAACCTGCCAGCCACGATCATTGGCTGGCAGGTTGCTGACGAAATACTTCTCGATGAAATGCCGTCGCGAACTGCGCACGCGCGGGCGCATACTCGCGTCATCTCGCGTCTCGCGAGATGACGCGTATATGCGTGACTGTGCGCAGCGCTGCCACCTCCGGACCGCACATCTGCGTTAGGCGGTCCGGAGGTGGTTAACCTCCTCACGACCGCCGTACGCAGGATTGCGTCTTCGCGGCGGTCGTGCTGTTCTGGGTGGACGCGCCGGTGCGTCCTCTCGCGAGACGCGAGATTTCCGGGTATGCCGGCCCGCGCATGCGCATCGCGAGCCGGCAAAATTCAAAGAAGAAGTTCGTCATCAACCTGCCGGCCACGATCATTGGCTGGCAGGTTGATGACTTTCAAAAAATCCAATCAGCAGCCATTTAACCCCACATATTAGTAAATATGATGGGGTTATATGGCTGCTGTGCTCCTCTGCTCCTTCTTTTGGTCGGTTGGTTCCAGCAGAGGAGCAGAGGAGCACATCTACTGTGAGTACCCACTACACTACACTTAGCCCCAGATCACCCCAATTAACCCTTTGATCACCCCTTCTTGCCCCCTGTCAATCACTAGTGAAAGGAAAAAAGTGATCAGTGCAAACTGTCACTTTATTTTTTTCACTGGTATTGACCGTTAGGTTTTAGGTATAGTTTAGGTCCCTTGGTTAGGTAGTTAGCGATCAGTTAGCGCCCAGCCCACCGCACCGCAGTCCGTTATTCGCTGATTAGCGTATCGCTAATCAGCATTTGTACTTTTATAGTATCTGAAAGTGATCAAAACTGATCACGGTCAGATCTATAATAGTACTAGTGTCACTTTAGTTCGCCCTCCACCCAAAACGCAGTGTTTGCCCGATCAGGCCTGATCGGTCGCCCACACGTGCGTTCGCCCACAGCCCGCCCCACCGCAGTGACAAAAAAATATTTTTTTTTGATCACTGCACATTCACTTTACACGCACTGCGGCGATAAAAAAATCAGTTTTGATATTTTTTATCAACCGCAGCGGCCTCCGGTACTTCGCTAGCCTCCCCTTTGTAAGACAGGCTTGCTTTTTTTTTCTTGGGTAGTCTCAGGGAATACCCCTAAATTTAGTTGCCCACATGTCTAACAGGGGGTATTCCTCTGAAGAGGCCTACAGGCTTCTGACCCAGTCGGATGAGGAGTGGGAACCCTCATCTGATGAATCCAGCGGGTCAGAATACGAACCAGTAGAAAGCAGTGGCTCTCTGACCCAAAGTTCGGACGAGGAAGCTGAGGTCCCTGATAGCAGCAGGCGTACCCGGCCCCGTGTCGCTAGACCGCAGGTTGCGCAGGATCCGCTTCAAGAGCAGCAGAGTGGGGCTGGTGCTGTCGGAATACGTGGTGAGGCATACACCAGCAGCCCAGCCCTTCCTGGACCTAGTACCAGCAGCACTGCCGTACAACCTGGTGAAGTAGCGAGCACCAGAAGGGCAGTTGAAGCTGGTACGGTGGCACGTGCAGTAGTGACCCCGTCGCAGCCACCGCAAAGACGTGCCCGTAGAGCCCCTAGAATCCCAGAGGTGCTGGCAAACCCTGATTGGCAGTCCCCAACTTCAGCCGCACCTGTAGTTTTCCCTTTCACTGCCCAGTCTGGATTTCGGGTTGAGACAGCTCAGATCGGTTCGGCCCTGGGATTTTTTGAGCTGTTCTTGACTGCGGAGCTCTTAGACTTAGTTGTGGCCGAAACAAACAGATATGCCACACAATTTATAACCGCTAACCCGGGAAGCTCTTATGCCCAGCCTTTCCGGTGGAAACCAGTCCAAGTTTCCGAAATTAAAACTTTTCTGGGCCTCCTCCTCAACATGGGCCTGACAAAAAAGCATGAATTGCGGTCATATTGGTCCACGAACCCAATTCATCACATGCCCATGTTCTCTGCTGCTATGTCCAGGACACGATTTGAGGACCATCCTGCGTTTCCTGCACTTTAGTGATAACAGCACCTCCCGTCCCAGAGGCCACCCTGCTTTTGACCGGCTCCACAAAATTCGGCCCCTCATAGACCATTTCAACCAGAAATTTGCAGATATTTATACCCCAGAGCAAAACATCTGCGTAGACGAGTCCCTGATACATTTTACCGGGCGCCTTGGCTTCAAACAATACATCCCAAGCAAGCGCGCCCGGTATGGGGTCAAATTGTATAAGCTCTGTGAAAGGGCCACAGGCTATACCCACAAATTTCGGATCTATGAGGGAAAAGATCAGACCCTGGAGCCGGTCGGTTGCCCTGACTACCTGGGGAGCAGTGGGAAGACAGTTTGGGACTTGGTGTCACCCTTATTCGGCAAGGGGTACCATCTTTATGTGGACAATTTTTACACAAGTGTGGCCCTCTTTAGGCATTTGTTTCTAGAACGGATTGGCGCCTGTGGTACCGCGCGAACTAGTCGCGCGGGCTTCCCCCAACGGCTCGTTACCACCCGTCTTGCAAGGGGGCAGAGGGCCGCACTGTGTAACGAAGAACTGCTCGCGGTGAAATGGAGAGACAAGCGTGACGTTTACATGCTCTCCTCCATTCACGCAGACACGACAATCCAAATTGAGCGAGCAACCCGTGTCATTGAAAAGCCCCTCTCAGTCCACGACTATAACCTTCCACATGGGAGGGGTGGACTTCAATGACCAGATGTTGGCTCCTTATTTAGTTTCCCGCAGAACCAGACGCTGGTATAAGAAGGTGTCTGTATATTTAATTCAATTGGCTCTGTACAATAGTTTTGTTCTCTACAGTAAGGCTGGGAGAACTGGATCCTTCCTCAAATTTCAGGAAGAGATCATCGAGAACCTCCTGTATCCAGGAGGTTCCGTGGCCCCAACCACCAGTGTAGTTAGCCGTCTACACGAGCGACATTTCCCCAATGTCGTTCCTGGTACCTCAACCCAACAGTCACCCCGAAAAAGATGTCGTGTCTGTAGCAGGAGTGGAATAAGGCGTGACACCCGCTATTTCTGTCCTGACTGTCCTGACCACCCTGCCCTATGCTTTGGAGAGTGTTTCCGGAAGTACCACTCACAGGTACACTATTAGCATAGGGATCATCTCACCAGGACAGGCACACAGGGCTATTAGGGCCCATTCACTCACAGCTGCTGCAAACGTCTCCTTTCACATGGGACAAAGTGCATAACGCACTTCGCCACATCTTTGGGCGATTTGCGCTTTGCACATTGACCCATGGGGAAGGAGAGGTTTGTTCTATAAAGGTAAAAAAAAAAAAAAAAAAAAAAAAAAACACCAGTAAGCAAACACGTTAATGTTTAGTTCAAAAAGTTAAAGTTACATGTTCTGTTCCAAAGTTAATAAAATTATTGCGTTGTGGCCTGGTTTTTTTCTTTCTTTTTTTTTTGTTTTTTTACCTTCCAGGTGGACCAACCGATCTACTAGCTGCAGCACCGATGTGCATTCTGACAGAAGCATTGCGCTGCTGTCAGATTACACACAAGTCGGTGTATGCGGCGCTGCAAGACGGGATTTTCTCCTCTGCAGTGACAGATACGTTTGCCAAGGCATACGAGCTGAGGAGGAGGCGGCGTTCCTATGCTTTGGCAAACATTTTGTATATATATATAAAAAAAATAATAATAATAATCCCGGCAATGATTTATTCATCCACATCGATTGATGCGAATGGAGAAATCTGGTTTGCCAGGGCATACGAGCTAAGTGGGTATGGATGTAGGGCGGAGCTCCTATGTCCTGGCAGACGCCTTTCCCCTCCATTTTTTTTTTTTGGCAGAGATTTTTTCATCCACATTGATCGATGCGAATGAAGAAATCTGTGCCGTTCATTTTTTTCTTTCAGCCCAGAGGCTGAACAGGAAAAAAAAATCTCATTACCTGTATGCTCAATATAAGGAGAATAGCAGAAACTTCTAATGCTGGCCATACATGTAATGATTGCGGAGACCCTCAAATGCCAGGGCAGTACAAACACCCCACAACTGACCCCATTTTGGAAAGAAGACACCCCAAGGTATTTGCTGAGGGGCATATTGAGTCCATGAAAGATTTTAATTTTTGTCCTAAGTTAGCGGAAAGTGAGACTTTGTGAGAAAAAACAAAAAAAAAATCTATTTCCGCTAACTTATGCGAAAGAAAAAAAAAATAATTTCTATGAACTTGCCAGGCCCCTCATTGGATACCTTGGGGGGTCTTCTTTCCAAAGTGGGGTCACATGTGGGGTATTTATACTGCCCTGGCTTTTTAGGGGCCCTAAAGCGTGAGAAGAAGTCTGGGATCCAAATGTCTAAAAATGCCCTCCTAAAAGGAATTTGGGCACCTTTGCGCATCTAGGCTGCAAAAAAGTGTCACACATCTGGTATCGCCGTACTCAGGAGAAGCTGGGGAATGTGTTTTGGGGTGTCATTTTACATATACCCATGCTGGGTGAGATAAATATCTTGGTCAAATGCCAACTTTGTATAAAAAAATTGGAAAAGTTGTCTTTTGCCAAGATATTTCTCTCACCCAGCATGGGTATATGTAAAATGACACCCCAAAACACATTCCCCAACTTCTCCTGAGTACGGCGATACCAGATGTGTGACACTTTTTTGATGCCAAGGTGGGCAAAGGGGCACATATTCCAAAGTGCACCTTTCGGATTTCGCAGGCCATTTTTTACACATTTTGATTGCAAGGTACTTCTCACACATATGGGCCCCTAAATTGCCAGGGCAGTATAACTACGCCACAAGTGACCCCATTTTGGAAAGAAGACACCCCAAGGTATTCCGTGAGGGGCATGGCGAGTTCCTAGAATTTTTAATTTTTTGTCGCAAGTTAGTGGAATATGAGACTTTGTAAGGAAAAAAGAGAAAAAAAAAAATCATCATTTTCCGCTAACTTGTGAAAAAAAAAAAAAATTCTAGGAACTCGCAGTGCCCCTCACGGAATACCTTGGGGTGTCTTCTTTCCAAAATGGGGTCACTTGTGGTGTAGTTATACTGCCCTGGCAATTTAGGGGCCCAAATGTGTGAGAAGTACCTTGCAATCAAAATGTGTAAAAAATGGCCTGCGAAACCCGAAAGGTGCACTTTGGAATATGTGCCCCTTTGCCCACCTTGGCAGCAAAAAAGTGTCACACATCTGGTATCGCCGTACTCAGGAGAAGTTGGGGAATGTGTTTTGGGGTGTCATTTTACATATACCCATGCTGGGTGAGAAAAATATCTTGGTCAAATGCCAACTTTGTATAAAAAAATGGGAAAAGTTGTCTTTTGCCAAGATATTTCTCTCACCCAGCATGGGTATATGTAAAATGACACCCCAAAACACATTCCCCAACTTCTCCTGAGTACGGCGATACCAGATGTGTGACACTTTTTTGATGCCAAGGTGGGCAAAGGGGCGCATATTCCAAAGTGCACCTTTCGGATTTCACCGGTCATTTTTTACAGATTTTGATCGCAAAGTACTTCTCACACATATGGGCCCCTAAATTGCCAGGGCAGTATAACTACGCCACAAGTGACCCCATTTTGGAAAGAAGACACCCCAAGGTATTCCGTGAGGGGCATGGCGAGTTCCTAGAATTTTTTATTTTTTGTCGCAAGTTAGTGGAATATGAGACTTTGTAAGGAAAAAAGAGAAAAAAAAAAATCATTATTTTCCGCTAACTTGTGACAAAAAATAAAAAATTCTAGGAACTCGCAGTGCCCCTCACGGAATACCTTGGGGTGTCTTCTTTCCAAAATGGGGTCACTTGTGGCGTAGTTATACTGCCCTGGCAATTTAGGGGCCCAAATGTGTAAGAAGTACCTTGCAATCAAAATGTGTAAAAAATGACCGGCGAAACCCGAAAGGTGCACTTTGGAATATGTGCCCCTTTGCCCACCTAGGCTGCAATAAAGTGTCACACATCTGGTATCGCCGTACTCAGGAGAAGTTGGGGAATGTGTTTTGGGGTGTCATTTTACATATACCCATGCTGGGTGAGAAAAATATCTTGGTCAAATGCCAACTTTGTATAAAAAAATGAGAAAAGTTGTCTTTTGCCAAGATATTTCTCTCACCCAGCATGGGTATATGTAAAATGACACCCCAAAACACATTGCCCAACTTCTCCTGAGTACGGCGATACCAGATGTGTGACACTTTTTTGATGCCAAGGTGGGCAAAGGGGCACATATTCCAAAGTGCACCTTTCGGATTTCACCGGTCATTTTTTACACATTTTGATTGCAAAGTTCTTCTCACACATTTGGGCCCCTAAATTGCCAGGGCAGTATAACTACGCCACAAGTGACCCCATTTTAGGAAAGAAGACACCCCAAGGTATTCTGTGAGGGGCATGGTGAGTTCCTAGAATTTTTTATTTTTTGTCACAAGTTAGTGGAATATGAGACTTTGTAAGAAAAAAAATAAAAATAAAAATCATCATCATTTTCCGCTAACTTGTGACAAAAAATAAAAAGTTCTATGAACTCACTATGCCCATCAGCGAATACCTTAGGGTGTCTACTTTCCGAAATGGGGTCATTTGTGGGGTTTTTCTACTGTTTGGGCATTGTAGAACCTCAGGAATCATGACAGGTGCTCAGAAAATCAGAGCTGTTTCAAAAAGCAGGAAATTCACATTTTTGTACCATAGTTTGTAAACGCTATAACTTTTACCCAAACCATTTTTTTTTCCCAAACATTTTTTTTTTATCAAAGACATGTAGAACAATAAATTTGGCGAAAAATTTATATATGGATGTCGTTTTTTTTGCAAAATTTTACAGCTGAAAGTGAAAAATTTCATTTTTTTGCAAAAAAATCGTTACATTTTGATTAATAACAAAAAAAGTAAAAATGTCAGCAGCAATAAAATACCACCAAATGAAAGCTCCATTAGTGAGAAGAAAAGGAGGTAAAATTCATTTGGGTGGTAAGTTGCATGACCGAGCGATAAACGGTGAAAGGAGTGTAGTGCCGAAGTGTAAAAAGTGCTCTGGTCATGAAGGGGGTTTCAACTAGCGGGGCTGAAGTGGTTAAGATGGCAGCCTGCATGTGTTCTAACACGGCGAACTGGCCATCACTGCTCATATTTGCAGCCACCAAATACTATATATAGAATATAGAAGTATAAAAATAGTCCCACAACATGGACAGTGATATACTAGAGGGGGATCAATGGCAAAAATTCCAACAAAAAATATGCATCTTAATCAGGGGACATTTTTATGCGTTTTAAAAGGGAAATTCTCAGAAATGTGCCCTGTTGGAGCCTAGAAATTTTTTATTTTAGGCCACGGGAGTACGGGCCTTAAAAATTAGGCATTCACCTAACATAAAAGAAATTGTGATTATGTGGCTCGAGGTACATTATGCGGTCAATAGATACAAATTTTACTGTAGGCCACTGGGCTACAGGCCCCAAACATTAGGCATTCACCGGACAGAAAATATCAAGTGATTATGTGGCCGGAGGTATATTACATGGTCAATGGATATCAATTTTACTGCAGGCCAGTACTAATGCAGGTCAAATACATATGTTTAAAAAAACTAAAAATATAAAATTGGATCAAAAACACGGCTAACGAAATCCCCCTCTTGAAAAAAAAAACTAATGATAATAGTTGAAATTCGATAACATGTGGTCTGGTAGTCACTGGTGTTAAATTCCTCCGAGGCCCCAACAATTATTCATCCACTGTACAGAAAAGAACAAGTAAGTATGTGGTTGGAGGTAGATTACACAGTCATTAGATATCAATTTTACAGCAGCAAAACCACAAACAAATGCTGCACTACCCAAATGCAATACCGTATTTTTCGCCCTATAAGACGCACCGGCCCATAAGACGCACCTAGGTTTTTGAGAAGGAAAATAAGAAAAAAAAAATTGGAACCAAAAGGTGTGCTTTTGGTGGGCTTTGAACTAATGTTAGCCTGTGAATGACACTATTATGAGGGATCGGTGGATGATGCACTGCTATGGGGGATCTGTGGATGGCACTGTTATGGGGGTCTGTGGATGGCACTGTTATGGGGGTCTGTGGATGGCACTGTTATGGGGGTCTGTGGATGGCACTGTTATGGGGGTCTGTGGCTGACACTGTTATGGGGATCTGTAGCTGACACTGTTATGGGGATCTGTGGCTGACACTGTTATGGGGATCTGTGGCTGACACTGTTATGGGTATCTGTGGCTGACACTGTTAAGGGGATCTGTGGCTGACACTGTTAAGGGGATCTGTGGCTGACACTGTTATGGGGGCTTCTGTGGATGGCATGACACTGCTATGGGGGATCTGTGGATGACAGATACATAGCATCCCCCCATAACAGTGTCAGCCACTGTGAATGACCCCCAATACAGGGGGTGGGGGCTGGCATCTACACTAGTCTTTTAATGGCAGCGGGGGCCCAGTGCAGTCATTGTAGTCTATTGCACCGAGCCCCGCTGACTGTACAAATCTTATCTACGGTAATTGCAGGCAATGTTTAACTGTATTGAATATGTTCGATCCAGCAGCCTGTACTTATGACCATAGCAGGCAGGAGGCAGGAGGCTGGGCGGGTTGGCACTGGCAGCGTAACTCACTACGTCACGTGCCTGCGCCGCCTTCTTCATTCATAAAGTGGGCGGAGCAGGCACGTGACGTAGGAAGTTACACTGCTAGTGCCCACCCGCCCGCCCAGCCTCCTGCCTTCTGCCTGCTATGGTCGTAAGTACAGGCTGCTGGATCGAACATATTCTATACAGTTAAACATTTCCTGCAATTACTGTAGATACCATTAGTACAGTGAGACCCTCCTCGCTGATACACACGCTGGCCGCACTGTGCAGCATGCGGTCGGCGGTGTATCAGTGTAAACGGCAGCATTTTCCCCATAAGATGCACTGCCATTTTCCTCCCACTTTTGGGGGGGGGGGTGCGTCTTATAGAGTGAAAAATATGGTATATAGAAAGTATATTATTGGTATATCATACCCCTGTTTCAATTAGTTTTTTTTTGGGGGGGGGGGCAACTGGTATATCACACCAGTTGAAATTATTTGTTCCAAGAGCGTTTGCCCCTCTGTATAGCTGCAGTATCGCAGCAGAAACGCATACAAATGCACTATAATATACTTTCTATGTTACACCCCTCAGTATGTCACACCTATCGATAGCACACCTATACCAGTCCTTAAAAGGACTTTTGTGTCCCTATTAGCTAGCCACACAGCAACCTCTCTCTACACAGGCAAAAGACTGAATATAAAATGGCGGACAGACCAGGTTTTTAATAAGGTAGGGGGTGTGTCCTTGTGCTGAAACGTCTCAATTGGCTGTCCTGTACCACCTGATGGGCGTGTCATGGGTCAAAGTTCTTCACAATATAAAAGAATATGGCGCTGGCTGACATCGCCATATGTTCTCCGAGCAAAGTTCACCATGAAACAACCGCTGGGCGAACCGCAAGGCCATCTCTATTCATCATATATTCGCGAATTCGAGATTAATTTCTTGATTGCGAAAAATCGGCAATGTAATGTTCGCGTAATGCACGCAAAATACAGGCATAGGTCACTTTTGCTACATTTTCCAAACTGCTAGAAGTTTCCTGAGACTGGATAAAATGGTTGGCACAGCAGAACATTAAAAATGCAGTTGGGGGGGGAAGCCAGCGCCAGACCGGCATGGACGTGTGTGCCTGAGCTCCGTTAGGAAGACGCTACTCTACAACAGCTTTCTTTATAAAAATGGGCAAAATCGGTCAGCAAAAGACCGGGGATTCATCCCAGCATAAGTCCTCCACAAATAGCGGGGACATGGATCGCTTCATCAAGAAAGCAGCCGCTATATGCGGGGCTAAGGAGCCCAAGCAGGGAGACAGACAAAGTCGATCCAGAAGTACAAGACGACACAAGCAACACTGAAGGTACCAAAAGTCGTAAATACCTCCAGATTTCAAGGAAATACCTGGACTTGCCCCAGAAAGCAATGGATCCACTGGTAGGCGAGATCTCTTCCCTGTGAAAAGACATCAGACACGTGGGAGGCAGGGTAGAAGCCTTGGAAGATACACAGGCCGCCATGCTGGACTTTCAAGCCGCGACCTCCACTAGCATACAGAAATGCCAGACTCACTTAAACGCGGTATATGCCGCCTTGGAGGACCAAGAAAACCACGGCAGAAGAAACAACTTACGGTTCAGAGGTGTCCCGGAAGCGGACCCCACGCACGAGACCCCAGATATCGTCAAGGCCATATGCTTCGATATCTTAGGCCCGGATCGATCCTATCCCATAATCATTGAAAGGGCCCATCGCGCTCTCCGTCCGAAACCGGATGCTAATGATTCTCCCAGGGATATAATATGTCGCTTCCTCCACTTTCAAGACAAGGAAGCTGTCTTGAACAAGGCTCGCAGACCTGATGGGGTGAAGTACAAGGGAGTAGAGTGAGTAAGCGCTTTCCAGGATCTTGCCCCTCTCACCCTCCAAAAAAGGAAAGCTCTGAAGCCCCTCACGGACTGGCTTAGGAACCACAAAAAAATAATATAGATGGAACTTTCCATTTTGGGCTATCCTTCTCTATCAACGGCAGAAGAATCACCATCAAAGCCCATTCTGACCTGGGCCCAATATATGATTTGCTGGACATTCCACCTCTAGCTATAGAAGATTGGGACACTGTCCAAGACCTGATGTCTTTACCGGAGATACCCAGGATCGCTCCCTTTAAATCCAGAGATACTCCTACGTAGGTCCCGACGCCAAAAAAGAAGGAACCAGCCTCTGACTCCGCATTACCTCAGAGGATCGCTGATCTGTCACTTAGTTCCTCCTAGTTTATTATCTCTCACCTTTCCTATGGTGTTCCCAGATCTTAAAAGGGATTTCATAGTTCGCCCAATCACTCAATCCTTGAGAAAGTGAGATGGATTGACCTAGTCTCCTTTAGATCTATCGCCTAGAAACCTGATTAGTTCCCATATCTCACATGTTCCTGTTAGACCCAGATGCATCCTAAACTCCCTGGAGACATCCGCAATGCCCCTTGTCATATATCCCTAGTTTAATAGGTTTTCTTCATTCCCTTCCTCCTGGCCATCTCAAGTTGAGAACACCCTAGCATTATGTTCCCTACACCCCTCCTCCATTTCCCCCCTCCCTGATACCACTTTCCCATCCTCCGTTCCAAACCCCCCTCCCCCCCCACCCTCGTGCTTCTCTTCTTGTCTCTCTTCTTGATCTCCTTTAGGCCCATACTAGTCCGACTCAGGTTAATAGTTAATTTCTACCTTTTACATCAATCCATATAGGCCTAATTAGATACTCTTTTTGTAGAGTTGCTGCCACCTACTGGTGACACACCATTTCTCCCCTTCCTCCTTTTATGGGCATTACCGTGCCGATTTTTCACCCCTTTTTTCATGTTACCTATGTTCATTATGTTTTTCTTATGTTATTTATTTTTTGGTCTATTAAGGACACTGGGTCTTCGTCTGAGGCGGTTTAATCATCTCTGGTACCAACGACTTGATCTTGGTCTAGATCATCTGAGGGATAAGTGTCACTTGGGTTTCTCCCCACATGTCTTTTCCATCAGGGTCATAATTCAGCCTGTCATCATCACTAGGAATTTCCATGATGGCTCTTAGGTTGGCCTCATTTAATGTACGGGGTTGTAACTCACCATCAAAGAGGAGTCACATTTTTGGGATCCTGAAGATGGACAAAACAAATGTTTTCTTCCTTCAGGAGACCCATTTCAAAATTAACCACTTCCCCAACCTTTCCTTTTCCACATTCCCCAAATGGTTCCATAGTGGTTCCCCCACCTCTAATTCAAGAGGAGTGAGCATTGGCTTCCATAAAAAAGTCCCATTCCTTTTGGCAGACCAACTGTGTGACACAGATGAAAGATATATAATGATAAAAGGTACGATAGGCCAACATCTGTACACTTTTATAAATGTATACGCTCCTAACAATAATCAAACACGTTGGTTAAATAACATTTTGCAGATAGCTAACTCTTTTAAAGAAGGAATTGTCATCCTTGGAGGTGATTTCAATCTAATCCTGAACCCGTTTCTAGACTCCCCTTCACATAGTCTCAGAAAGCCCTCCGCTCTCTACTACATAACTTGGCCAGAAATCATCTTATAGATGTTTGGCGTACACTACAACCCAACGCTAGGGATTACACCTTTTTCTACCAGGTTCACCGCTCATACCAACGTTTAGACCATCTATTCGTGTCTAAAGAGCATCTCCAACATTGCTCCGGAGCTGATATAGGGTCCATTGTCATATCAGACCACGCTCCGATCTTCATAAACATCTCAACCCCTCCAAATCGCTGTCCTACTAGAAATTGGCGCTTAAATGAACAGCTATTGGGCCTTTTGGACACTAAATCCCGTCTGAAGCGTCTCATGGAGGACTATTTTGTCACCAATTGCACTTCAGATGTCACACCGCAAACAATATGGGATGCTCATAAGGCTTTCATCAGGGGTCATTGCATAAGTCTGGGTGCCCATATTAATAAAGAGAGAATGAAGCAGATAGATGACTTACACGAGAAAATACGCTTTTTGGAAAGCGCACACAAAAGCTCCCTATTCCAATCTCATTTAGTAGAGCTATCTGCTTGCAGGGTCCCTCTTAAAAATCTCCTAAACGCATCATCTGCAAAATATTTTCTGCACTCCCAACAGAAGATCTTTGCGCATGGTAATAAGGCTTCCAGATTCATGATGCAAAGGCTTAAGAGTAGGAAACTTAATAATTATGTTCACAAAATGAAAACCCCAGAAGGTTCCTTGACATTTGACTCTGTCCGAATAGCCTCCCTTTTTAGAGACTTCTACGAATCCCTTTACAACCTTCATCCCTCGCATCAGGCCACTGAAGGCCCAGAAGCTGCCCCTTCACACAAGCCCTTGTTAGAAGGCTTAGATCTTCTGAAACTAACAGAACAAGACAGACAGCAGCTCTCTACCCCCTTCACACCAGAGGAACTCCTGGGAGTCATTAGAAATTCCCCCAAGGGTAAATGCCAGGTCCTGATGGACTATCTATCCCTTATTACACTACCTTCCATGAGGTACTAATTCCCCACCTATTACCTATTTTCAACGCAACTCTCCAGGGTACTCCTCTAACCACGGATATGACCAAATCCCATATTACATTGATCCCAAAAGAAGGAAAAGATCCCACTATTTGCTCCAATTTTAGACCCATTTCCTTCCTCAACACAGATCTAAAGCTCTTAGCTAAATTACTAGCTAACAGACTGGCAAAGATCCTTCCGACCCTGATCCATAGGGACCAAGTAGGTTTTGTTAAGAACAGAGAAGGCAAGGATAGCACCGGCCAGAGTGCTTAACATCCTATATCATGTCAAAAAGCGTGCCCTGCCCTTGGTTCTTCTCAGCACAGATGCTGAGAAGGCCTTTGATGGGGTCAGTTGGTCTTTTATGTACTCAGTCTTACGCTCTAGCAATTTTCCTAATACCTTTGTCCAGGCAATTAATGCCATGTACTTGAATGCCTCGGCCTCCATAACGGTCAATGACACCTTGTCAGCCCCATTCCAAATAAGTAATGGCACCCAACAAGGTTGCCCCCTGTTGCCCCTCCTCTTTGTTCTGACATTAGAGCCTTTTTTGCAGACCATTAGGTTGGACAGGTATATCCAGGGGATAACTTTGGGAGACCAACAACACAAAATAGCCGCGTTTGCTGATGACATGTTGATAATGGTGAGCAACCCAGCTAAAGCACTCCCCAAGATTTATAAACACCTAGAAATTTTCGGCTCCCACTCTAACCTCAAAATCAACCATAATAAATCGCTCATAATCTCCACTGGTATCTCAAATACTCTAAAAAGGCAACTAGAAGAAAATTCACCTTTCAATTGGTTCTCCCCTCATTTAACGTACTTAGGAGTAAAGATCTGCACTGAACCAAACTAGCTCTTTAACGTAAATTACCTCCCTCTCTTAAAGAAAATTACGGCTGATCTCACTTCCTTGGATATCCCTGTCCTTTCATGGTTTGGGAGAAAAAATATCCTGATGTCTTTAATCATACCTAAACTGACCTACCTTCTACAAGCACTTCCAATTGTGGTACCCTCTACCCATTACGCCACCCTGCGCTCTCTTTTTAGATCCTTCATTTGGTCTGGGAAGAAAGCGAGAATGTCATATAAGGCCTTATCCTATCTAAAAGAGAAAAGAGGAATATCACTGCCTGATCCCGAACTATATGGCAGAGCGGTCCTTCTGCCGAGAGTAGTAGATTGGTTGAGGTGCCCCCCACAAAAATCGTGGGTTGCAATAGAGCAGACTTTACTTGGGTCCTCATTTAAAGCCTTCTTGTGGGCCAAATGGCACCCTCCCCTCCCCGCTGTAATATTTCCCCAGTCATGAAAGCTACTTTTCGAGCTTGGAATACCCTGCAGAGTTCCTGTTTGGGAATCCCCCTTCCATCCCGATACTTTATGTTAGAGATGTATTTAATTTGGCCCCCCAGGCCTTAGGGGACAGCATTCCACCTAATGTTAAACTTGCAGAAATGAAGATCAAAGATCTTTACCAGGATGGAGTTCTAGTTTCCATAGACAAAATGTTTAAACTCTTAGATGTTGCCCCCACACGCTTCAATCTGATCTTTTTTGCTTAGAGCATATATGTCTCAACATGGACGACTAGACACTCTTATTAGGCCCCTTACATGGTTTGAGAGCCTTGCCTCCCAAACCCACCCCCCCTTAAATTGATTTCCCAACTCTACAAAAAATTGAGAGACCCCCCAAACTCGCTAGTTCCTGCTTTTATCCGCCTATAGAAAAAAGATTTAAATAAGACCTTTCATAGGGACGAGATTCAAAGTATCTACATCTCCCCACATTTAGCGTCAAGGTGTGTGAAGATTCAGGATAACGGATACAAAATAACCATGAGGTGGTATAAAACCCCAGACAAGACCTGTCTTTACACCGCTTCCGCGTCGGACGTGTGTTGGAGATGCTCGATGGATAGGGGTACATACCTTCATATTTGGTGGAGCTGCCCTAGAATATTGCAGTGGTGGGAGGAAATTTTTAAAATTGGAAACCGAATATGTGGAACCACATTTCCCCCCTCTCCCGAATCCACCCTCCTGGGTTTATTCCCCCGAGGACCACAATCCTCTAACCTGAGACTGTTTAAGTATTTACTAAGTGCAGCCAAACTCCTGATTCTGACCCTGTGGTTGTCCTCGGAAGTCCCATCCATTGAACAATGGTACCTTAAAATAGACCATATTTACAGACTCGAAAAGCTATCTTCCTGGGAGATGAGAACACATCATAATTTTGATAACACATGGAAGGGCTGGAAATCCTTCAGAGGATACGAAACCTAATGCTCTCAAAATACTAAATAACCCCTCAATGAGGCTGTTGATTATGCTTTTTCCCATCTTTCCTATGTCGCAGCTTTCGGAGATACTACACCTAGTCCGCTTCAGACCCTTGACTAAGATACCTTAGATCTATTACCTTGAATGCATATTTTTTGCCTTTTAGACCGAACTTAAAATGTGACCTGTTGACCTTATATCTTTTGATAATCTATCCATTGTAAGCTCAATGTTCTTATTGGAGACCTGTTGACTCCACCTTTGAAATGTATCCATGTTTCTGTACATTCAGATTCTGCTCAATAAAAGAGTTTAAAAAAATAAAATGCAGTTAGAGTGCCGGGGAAACTCAAAAAATTAGAATAGAGTTAGAATAGAATAAAGTCTATTTATTTCAGTAATGCAAATTAAAAGGAATTGCAGTAATGCAGCTTAAAATTTGAATTTTGCAAAAAGGTTCAATATTCTAGGCTCAAAGTGTCATACTTTAGTCAGCTAATTAGACCATACCCCCTGAGCAAAGGGTACCTCAAAATTGTGACTTTGGGGTTTCATAAGCTGTAAGCCATAATCATCCAAATTATAACAAATAAAGGCTTGAAATATCTCGCTTTGCATGTAATGAGTCTCATATGTTAGTTTCACCTTTTAAGTTGCATTACTGAAATTAATGAACTTAGCACGATATTCAAATTTTTCGAGTTTCACCTGTATTCACCATTGCGCTAAGTGGCACTAATGATGCAAATATTTTGGTGCAATACGTGAAACTTCACATTTTAGCAGGTCTGTATGTATGTATGGACAGCAGAACCTATCAGCTACACTATATCAGGATATAACCTACACTTACTATCTGTATTATATACTGTATATGTTATGGAACTAACTATCTAATGTAATGAGTAGAAAGCACAGAGCACAGCAATGTCACTGCTGTCTCTCTCTCAGAACTTTAAAAAACTACAGAAAATGGCTGCTGGGAGGTTCTTATATAGTAAGGGGTAGGAAACTTTCCTATTAGTTGCTAGGGATATTGCTAAGCTCAGACAAAGACATTGCAGCCTTCTCATTGGCCCACAAGCAAGGTTACTGATAAAAAAAATCTAGAATATTCGAAATTCCGAATAAATATCACTATAGTCTAAATATTCGCAAATTCTTTAAGTGCCAATAATCACGATTAATATTCACGATTCGAATATTCACGCCCAACTCTAGTATTAAGTTAATGCCTTTAGCAAACTGATGTGCATGGCGTAAATTACACTAAGTTCTGGAGTATGTCGTACATTTTATATTATTTTAGAGTGAAATACTCCAAAAGAAAGTTCATTTGCATTCATTAATGTGAGCCATTGTGTCCATGCCCATTTAAATGCCTATCAATTACAGGCAGAAAAAAAAACCTCTATATCTTATTCCTGTTGTAAGTTTGGTTGTATACCATCCTTTTTTTGCTTTTATGTTTCTGCATGTGTCTAAATACTAACTGTTTAGGTCAAGGCTAAGTGCTGCACCCATTGGAAGCTTTGATTTTTAATTTCTTGATGAAAATCTTTCTGCCATATGATTTCTCTGCAGCATGTAGCACGGGGCAGGTTTTATGCTCCATACAGCTCTTTTGTGTAGCTCCATGTTGCAGCGAATACTGTTCTCTTTGACATGAGAGTGAACAAGTTCAGAAGGCACAGCATGTAACATTTTCACATCACAGTCGTTACCCTATGACAGTAAAGAAACTTTTCTCTCTACTTTCGAGTGTTAACACTAGAGCAATTGAGCTATATTAAGACTACTGTTCCCCCAGCTGGAAGACTGTTAGCGTTCAAAGTGCCCATCTGACACCACTTTAGGCTTTAAAATTTCTTTATTCTTACCGGGTTCATCTGTTCTTAATGATTAGATTTTAAGATGACATATGCAAACACAGACTTCTTTTTAGCAAATGCACCTGTCTGAGCATATGAAACCTTTTTTTTTCCCTTTTTTTTTCTTCTAATAGAAATAGCACTTAAATGATATGAAACAAAAGGGCAATAGTGCTTGAAATGTTTCTCCAGATTTAGAACCACTTTAAGTAATATGATAAAGTTGTTGGATGTTGTGTGAAGTAGAGTGAGATTTTTGTTTAGGCATTATGGGATGAAATCCAAGACATCCATAAGAAGGGTACAAAGCTTACCCGTTTCAGGACTCACTTGTCCCTAGCCACGATGCCCTTATTTTTGGGGTGAGCTGCTAGTGTGCACCTAGTAAGCACCTAGTCTCGTTCCAGTGCAGCAATTGACAATGGCTGTGTCCTGGTGCTAGGTAACTGGACATGTCTCCTCTTGGTGCACTCTAACATGTGGTCCATGAGCCTTTGTTCCAACTGATTTCCTAGGCAACCAGTACCCAAAAATGTCTGATGTCAGACCTAGCAGACTATTTTTCAGACTCGTCCTGCCATGATTTGCCTGGTAATGGAGATTCTTTTCCTTCCTGGCTCCCACTCCTGTGACTGTCTGGTATTGATCCTAATCTACAACTCAGCTTTCTTCCTGATCTTACCTCACATTGTCTTTTAGATTGTTAATCTGTAGCTCTACTTCTGGTTCTGACCCTTTGCTGTGCTCCCATGTTTTCCTCTGGTCTATTGCTTTCTGATCACTCTCCTAATGACAATCGTTGGCCATGTTCTTACTAAAGACTGCCATCAGGAATTTCAGGTCTTAATACAGACAAACTGTGTGCTCCCCCTACCTTCTCACAATCATAGCCATAACTGCAATAGCATTTTTTTGCATCAATGTAGCGGGAGAATAAGAAAAAAGGTCCATGTGCTACTCTTCTTATTGAAATGGATGATAAGATAACTCACTTCTGGGCTGTACCAGCTCCTTTATCAGATCACATCCAGATCTAAAGAACATTCATAAGAAGACTAGCACACAGACCTTTTTCTTATTCTAGCCCAACCCTGGACCAGATGGGGATGTGCTGCATACTCTAAAACTCATGCCTTTTCCAAGTGTTGTGCCTCTCTCCCCCCCCCCCCCCATTCCCTTACCATTACTACCAGCAGGTCCTTCAACAGCATGTCTTCTTCTTCGGTCTTTGTATTTTTTGCATCAGGCCATTTTACCATACACATAAGAACAATTTAAATTTCTATCAACTTTTATTATGGGTTAAACAAGTGGAAAAAAAATAGTCTCATTTTATTTACGCTGCATTCACTATACTGTATGAGTTACTATGATTACAAGGATACCAAATATTGTTTTCTGACGTTTAACAATATACGTTATAATACACATGAATCATAATGGTTTTTGCTCCATTTTTAGCAGCATTAAAAAAAAAAATCTTTTACTATACCCTTTAATAAAAAATATATATATATCAGTTATTTACTAGAAATTTAACCCCAGACTGTCTATATTTTAAGCAGCTGCCTTACCCACTACTGTATACACATACCCTGAAGTTTTCATAGGATTTTCTGTGCATAGCAGCTACTAAATAATATCACTATTTATTTAATATTGTGCCTGTGAAGAAAACAGCAATACTATTTAGGTACAGAAAATCCTTTGTTATCACTGGAATCATAATAGCCTGCACAATATAGTGAACACATTATTCATGGCAATGGGTAAACTGTGTTAATACAAATGGTGCATTTTCTTCCTTTCATTTCAGTAATATACTATACTATTTATTTAATGGCATGCATGTGAAGAAAACGGCTTCTAAATTGATACCTTTTGATGTCTACTGTATAGGAGGTCTTGGGTTCAAATCCTCATAGGGACCTATAAATGTGTTTCTTTAGTAAAACATGACATGCTGCAGGGAAATTAATGAGGGTGTCAAAGGCTCTGACTGCAGTACCACCCTAATAGAGGCCATGCTCCTACTACTGCCACCAATTCATGATTATTCTGGGGATCTTCCTACAGCAAAATTCATAAAACCTTGTAGGGGTTAAGAGTGAAAACCATGGGATCACTTTGACTCCTTCCCCCAATCTTGGCAATGCCGGATGAACCTTGGCATATATTAGCACGTTTATAGACAGCAATTATCTTATATAATGTATGTAATCTTTCTATATTTAGTTGGCTTTTTTATTTTCTTTGTATGAATATGGGGGCAGCCACTATGAACGATCTCTTACTCAAAGCTTTGAACAGTGGGTCAGAAATATGATTTACAGAACCACCAAAAAATATAAAACAAAGCCAGAAAACAATCTTTTGACTTTTATGGGGCAATCTTCTGTGTATGCTATGTCTCACGCAGCAAGATGTAGAAAGCAAGAGGAGCTGAGCTGTTCTAACATATTTTCAATGTTGGATCCTGTATTATCTGCCTCTACCTTTATAATAGAGGTATTTCCTTTCATAATAATGACTTCTGAGTAGGGATGAGCGAACCCGTGTGTCACGGATGATGTTGCAGATAGCTGGAAGTTTTGGATAAACATCCGACTGGCTTGATCCCAAACTAAGGAGCATAAAGGTGACCCCTGTAAAACCCTAAGAGCTCACCCTGACTGCTAAGCACATACAAGGGTCTCAGAGGTAGACGATTGCATGCCCTCGTACCTAGACTGTGTGACACCTGAAAACCCTATAATAGTGAGGGGACACGACCACCGGCTCCCTGCGCTTAATACGGAGGGAGTCAGGGTCACCTAGAATCAAGCCAGCAAGGAAACACAAAACATGAAAGGACTTATCTGAACAAGCAGTAACAGAAGTCTCCAGCAGTAATCACGGTAGTATAAACCGCAAAGTGAGGCAGTATGAAAGGGAATATAAAGGGAGGCAATTAGTATAAATAGGTGACAGCTGTGAGAAGGAAAGGAGATGACAAAGTGAAACCAAAACAAAGAACATCATGCAAGAGGTACAGAATAATGTCTGTCAGAACCAAGAAATTGAATCTCCGGAACCGCAAACACACATTTTCCCAGTTTAGCGTACAATTTATTCTCCCGCATAATGAGCAAGACCTGACGTAGGTGGTCCCTATGAGTTTTGAAATTAGGAGAAAAAAATCTAAATGTCATCTAGATACACAAGTACAAATTCCCCATTAAATGATAAAAAATGCTGTTCACAAAATGTTGGAAGACGGCCGGAGCATTCATCAAACCAAAGGGCATAACCAAATTCTCGAAATGACCCTCAGGGGTATTGAAGTCCGTCTTCCATTCGTCCCCTTCCCTGACCCTGACTAGGTTGTATGCCCCTCTTAAGTCCAACTTAGAAAAAACTTTAGCTCCCAACAATCTGGTTAAACAAGTCCGGGATCAGAGGAAGCGGATATGGGTCACGAATTGTGATACAGTTCAGCTCCCTGAAATCCAGACAAGGTCTTAAAGAACCATCTTTTTTCTTAACAAAAAAAAAAAACAGCAGCAAAAGTTGATTTCGAGGGTCAGATGTGTCCCTTTCTCAGGCTCTCGGAGATATAAGTACGCATTGCGACTCTTTCAGGTTGGGAGAGATTGTATAAACGTGATTTAGGCAGCTTGGCGCCTGGGATGAGATTAATAGGGCAATCGTACTCCCAGTAAGGGGGCGGCTCCTGGACACCACTCTCGGAAAACACATCCGAAAATTCTGAGAGAAAAGATGGTACAGTCTTGGTAGAAACCTCTGAAAGAGACGCGGTGAGGCAATTCTCTCTGCATAAGTCACTCCAACCATTTATTTGCCTTGTTTGCCAATCAATGGTGGGGTTATGTTTAGTGAGCCAGGGTAGCCCCAACACTAGAGGAGTAGGTAATCCGCTTAGGACGAAACATGACATATCCTCAACATGAGCATCACCCACAGTCAGATGGATATTGTGAACTAAGTCTTTTAACGATTTTTGAGAAAGTGGAGCGGAATCGATAGCAAAAACAGGTATATCCTTTTCCAAAGTGCATACCTGGAAACCATGTGTTATAGCAAATTGATTATCAATGAGATTGACAGCTGCTCCACTATCTACAAAAATCTCACAAACAATGTTCTTGCTATCTAGCGCCACCCTGGCAGGTAGGACAAAACGGGAACTACAAGCAAATGGAAAACCTTCAATTTCCGCATCAACCTTGCCAATAGTAGCAAATGGAAAAAAACATTTTTAATTTTATTTTTTATTACCCTCAGAAAACTTCCTGAATCTCCTAGAGGGGCAAACATTAGCCACATGATTTATACCCCCACAACAGAAACAAACCCTCCTCTGAGAGCTGAATCCTCTACTATCAGAGGCAAGCAAACCCAGCTGCATGGCCTCTTGCTCAGAGGGGATTGAGAGAGAGTGAGGCCCCTGTGCACTGAATGAGACCGCCCCACTGTCCTTGGACTGAATATGACAGGAAGGAGTGGTCTCTCTCCTCTCTCTAAGACGCCTGTCAATACGAACAGCTAGAGACATGGCAGGTCTTTCATGAAACGCAAATGCATCTTTCAATCCCTCCGAAAGACCATGTCAAAATTGACTTCGGAGTGCAGCATCGTTCCAACCAGTATCAGCTGCCAATCTCCGAAATTCAGAACAATATCTCTACGGACTGTTTACCCTGGCATAAAAGACGCAGTTTAGATTCAGCCAGAGCAATACGATCCGGGTCATCATATATCTGTCTCAGGGCTACAAAAAATTCATCCACCGATCGGAGGGGCTGTGCCCTCATCAGCAGCGAAAAGGCCCAAGACTAAGAGTTATCCTTGAGCAGCGAGATGATGATCCCCACCCTCTGCTCCTCATCACCAGAGGAATGGGGAAGTAGGCGAAAATAGAGTTTGCAAGCCTCTCTAAAGCGAACAAAATACTCACTACCCCCGGAGAGCGTATCCGGAAGCGAGATCTTAGGCTCGGAAAAAACGCCATGAGCGCAAGCAGAATCGGTCACCTGAAACTGAGACAAAGATCTGCTACCTCTAGTAAAAGACCCTGCATGCGATCAATCAAGGCTGAAACCGGATCCATGCTTAAGACGGTATTGGCAGTTTATAATGTCACGGATGATGTTGCAGATAGCTGGAAGTTATGGATAAACATCCGACTGGCTTGATTCCAAACTAAGGAGCATAAAGGTGACCCCTGTAAAACCCTAAGAGCTCACCCTGACTGCTAAATACATACAAGGGTCTCAGAGGTAGACGATTGCATGCCCTCGTACCTAGACTGTGTGACACCTGGAAACCCTATAATAGTGAGGGGACTTGACCACCGGCTCCCTGCACCTAATATGGAGGGAGTCAGGGTAACCTAGAATCAAGCCAGCAAGGAAACACAAAACATGAAAGGACTTATCTGAACAAGCAGTAACAGAAGTCTCCAGCAGTGATCACTTCAATCCGGGAAGTAGTATAAACCGCAAAGTAAGGCAGTATGGGAGGGAATATAAAGGGAGGCAATTAGTGTAAATAGGTGACAGCTGTGAGAAGGAAAGGAGATGACAAAGTGAAACCAAAACAAAGAACATTGTGCAAGAGGTACAGAAGAACGTCTGTCAGACCTTCTCAGAGAGCTGGCGGTGACACCGTGGAAGTTTGGGATTGCTGGGTTCTGCCAAACTTTAGGTCATAGTTCGGGTTCGGGACCCAAACTTGACCTGAACTTGACCCTGAACCCTAACCCCATTGAAATCAACTTTACTATTTTCCTTATAACATGGTTATATAGGAAATGAATAGCATTCTTAAGACAGAATGCAAAACAATATGGCGATTTAGGGGTTAAAAAAAGCAAAAACAACTTACCTCATCCACTTGATCGCGCTGCAGCAGCTTCTTCTATGTTCACTGAAAAGGACCTGCCAAAAGACCTGCGATATGCGTGATGACGTCACCACATTGGAGAGCGCGGTGACGTCATCGCGCACATCGCAGGTCCTTTGGCAGATCCTGTTCAGTGAAGGTAGAAGAAGCTGCTGTAGAGTAATCATTGTGGATGTGGTGTTTTTTTAACCCTTAAATGGCCATATTGTTTTGTATTCTGTCTTAAAGGGAACCTGCCACCTCCAAAAACCATCACAAGCGGCCAGCAGTACCTGAGAGTAGCCAGCAGTGTGTTTCTGATGATCTTTTTCTTCCTGAAGGCAGATGCAGTAAAAGCTCTGAAAACATTATTTTATTCCACATGATTTTCTAGTCATGCTTGAAGTCAAGGGGGCAGCGGCATCCATGCTTCAAGTCAAGGTAACCGCGCCCCCTTCCCTGCCCCTTCGCTGTGACTGACAGCGCTTATGCACCAGAGTTCGGCTGGGTTTGTCAAACTGCTGAAAGTCAGTCACAGGCAAAGGGGCAGGGAAGGGGGTGCAGTTACCTTTACTTGAAGCATGGATGCCGCTGCTGCCTTGATTTCAGGCATGACTAGAAAATCACGTGAGCAGGGAATAAAAGAACGTTTTCAGAACTTTTGCTGCATCTGCCTTCATGAAGAAAATTATCACCAGAAACACACTACTGGCTACTCTCGGGTACTGCTGGCAGCTTGGGATGGTTTTTGGATGTGACAGGTTCCCTTTAAGAATGCTATTATTTTCTAATTAGTTATAATGGAAAATAATCAATCTCAAAGTTCAGTACAAACTCAAACTTTGCAGTTCGGGTTCGCTCATCCCTACTTCTGAGGAGTGATCTCTACAGAACAGGAAGTGTCAGCCTACTATAGGCCGAATGGGCAGAGTGAAAACTGCAAGATTACAGGATTTTATCTATTAGTTACTGACATAACAAATTGAAATGACAAAGAATGCTGCCAACATTTTTTGTTAAAAATATTTACTCAATAGGATATTTTCTGACATTTTCTGATATTGTCAGATAAATTAAATTTTGAACCACATATAGAAGGAGGGCATCACAGGAATCTCCACTAACAGATTGTAGATAGTTTCTCTATAGACCTAAAAACCTTGAATACAGAACAACAAGCTGTCAATCCAGTCTCTAGTAATTGAAAAAAAATATTCTTTGGCTTTGTGTCGTTCTATAGAATCATCTTTGATACGTTAAGCTCTCAAAAAAGAACTTGAACTTCAGCAACTGTCCATCACACACACAAAACAAACATGTCTTGGCTTCAGCCGTTGTCATCCCTCCTGCTGCTTCCATCCAGATGTACTCGGTTGGTATTATGCTAGTTTTCAGTCTTTGAGGTGAACGGCTACACAATGTAAGTCTTTCAAAAGATTGAATTCCATGTTATTGTGCTCCCTTGCTGTGTTATATTTCATAAACCGTACATTTGTAATGTTCGCTAAACCAATAGAGCATGTAGTTTGGCCTGCTGTGATCATCTGAACATGTCTATTGGAGTGAATCATTGTGATGTTGTTAATGGAACCCAATGCAAAGCAAAAAAGGAATATCTCAGTGTTTGAATATTTCCAGCTCTGAGAACAGCTGGAACATGAGCAAATCCTGCCAGCAAATCTCTTTTCTCTGGACCGTGCTTTCATTCCACATTAACACTTGTTACGAGCTTAGATATTTCTGTCTGTTAGCATTATGATATATTCATAGGTATATAGCTGGCTGCGTAAGAAACCATGAAGGATATAAGGAAATGCTGTCTATTGTGAGGGTGCTGAGGTTTTGCATAATAATTGTATATTTGTGTCCATTATGTAGCAAAGTACAACTTGTGCCCTCAGTAGTGCTACTGTGATAAATATACAATCATTATCATATAACTATGGTCTTCAACGAAAAAGGAAATTGAACAATACTAAGATTTGAAAACTCTTGTGGCGAGCATTACATAATGTACAGCTTGTTTTTAACGTTGTGTTTTAGGAAATGACATAAAGAAGATATCAAGTTACAAAGTTTGTACAGTAACTTTACAAGGGATTTGATAGATTTTTACTCAAAGCATAGATTCCCATGTTGTACCACCAAATATGTTAGGCAAAGGAATAGCAATTGAATACCAATATCCCTGAGCACTTGCCTAACATATTTTTCCACAGGTTTATTAACCCCTTGGTGCCTTGTGCTTTGATCTTGTACTTATACAGTTATCGCACTTTGAATGAGGTGGGATGGAGGGCTTACATCTGGTGGCAATGGCATGGAATGGAGAAAACTGAAAGCCTGGTTGTTGAAAGGAATTCTTCAAGACCAGTAACCGCTGGAGATGGAGAAAAAAAAAATACTCATCTGACAGTTCTAGCGTCAAGCTCCCTTTTCCTCCATTTCCAACCCTTGCTGGGATGGAAGTATGACATGCCATCTACACACATATGACCACTGCTGGACAATCAATGGCTTCACTGGGGCAGGTGCAGGTGCAGCAACCTTAAAATGGAGAGCTGGGAGGATGGGAGAGGTAGTTGCAGCACTGATAGTTGATTCAAGGTGGCTGTCCCCTCTTCAATGTTGCCTTGAGCTGTGCAGTGAATGGAGGGTGCATTTTTTTCTTCCCTTTGGGCTCACCCTGGTATTGATGCTCCTTCCAGATGTCAGGTGGGGTGCCCTTGATGTTAGGTAAATGGGTGGAAGGCAGGAGGGCAGATATAGAGGCTGACACATGGATAGTGGTCAAATAATTTCCAAATTTCAACCATTTGGAAAGGTGAGTACAAAGAAACTGAACCTCAGGCATTAGTGCCAGTGACATGAGGCATTGCAAGTCACAGATTTGCCTGGACTGTGAGAAAATGTCGCTGTTGATACAGTGACCATGACCCACAAAAATGTTAAATTTCAACTGTGTTAACCCTCCAAAAAAGAAATTCAGTTTCAACCGTGTGGAAAGTGAATACATGTAAAAGATTGAGTGGTATTAGTAGCACGATTGCAGGCTGCAGCAGCAGCAGCCACCATACAGAATTTGATAATAGACAGACAGACAGCAGACAAACAGCAAAAAGTGGCAAGATGGGGCACTGCCAGCAAGGCGTGGTCGCCGAGGTCTATACATCAGAATCAGCTGGAGGAGTGTGAAAATCATCCTGAATCCAGACTTGGTTCATTTTGACAAAAGTGATGTTTTGGACACTGGCGGAGGGTCACCATGCTCCCCGCGGCTCTGAAGAGCCTCTCCGAGATGACACTGGAGGCAGGGCAAGAAAGAAGATAGAGAGTGTGCTGTTCCAGTATGCCTGGCCAGAAAACCATAGGATCAGGTAACTGGGTATGTGACAGAGACTGGCCATAGATTAGGTAGTGCTGAACCTGGGCATTGAGGTGGGAGCTGTCGCTTGCTGACTGGCCTCAGCTAGGTGCGGCACATGAAAAAATTGCTCCAACTTTTTGAGAAGACTGAAATATTTGCTGCTACTGCTGCTGTGGCTTCTGCTGCTGATGGTGGCGGGAGGTGGATACTCTGTGGGGGACGGAGGGGTGCCTCCCTTTCAGACACGCTGGTGGCAGAAGTCTGCTCACTGTAAGCTACAGCAAGGTGCGTACACAATGTTTATTTGTTGTCCTGCCTTTCCAGGGGCGCACCACCAATGAGGCAAGGTGAAGTGATTGCCTCAGGCAGCACCAGGTAGGGGCAAGAGGGGGGCAGCAGATGGGGGATTATCTGTTTCTGCAGTATAGTATTGGGAAGCACAGTGAGCACAGTATGTAGCACTGTATTACCTGTATGTTTTGTAGCTCTGTATGTAATGTATTCCAAGCATGTCTTTAACAGTAGGGCTGGAGGGAAGAGGTTAGGTTGAGAAATTGGCATTGGGAGGTTGCGGCGCCATTTCAGTTTTCGCCTCAGTTAATAGAAAAGCTAGGTGTACTCCTGTGCCTTTCTGCCAGATGAAAACATTCCCCATTTTGCCTTGGCAGAGAGGGTCCAAAAGCATGGCTACCCAGTAATCATTAGACTGATTGATGTCAATGATACGCCTGTCATCGCTTAAGCAAGCCAGCATACAGGTGGCTACTCAGGCCAGTGTGCCCGAGGAGCCACTTGGGAGACAATTGGGTGTCTTTGCCGTTGCCATCCCCATCATTGTCTTCTTGCTCCTCCACCTCCGACTCTTTCTCCTTTTACAGTGTCAGCTCCTCATCCTCATACTCCTCCATCCATGGCACAGTGTATACCCAACAGCTATAGGGCGGAAAGCAAGATCCATCAGCTGCTTTTCTTCCGCTGTGGTCCTGTGCTGCATCAGCTTCATCGTCTGTTCTAAGATAAATATGAGAAGGATGACGTTGTTCGTGTTGCAGTTGTCCCTGTTGACAAATCTTGTGGCCTCTTTGAAGGGCTTCAGCACCCAACAGACATCTCGGTCTGACCTCGAAGCAACACATGCTTCCAACTTTCCACTGCTTGTACAGACACTCGAGCATGTGCAGCGTCAAATTCCAGCGAGTTGGCACCACGCAGTGTAGTGGCAGACCATTCTGTTGCTGCAGGTCAAGGAGAGTGTTCCTTGCCAAGCAAGAGGGCTGAAGGCTTGGACAGTCTCCTGGACTTTGTCAGCACATTGTGCAAAGCAGTGCACTTATTCAGAAAGTGCTGCACTACTAGGTTGATGACGTTTGCCATGCAGGGAGCATGTGCTATTTCGCCCAGGTTCAGGGTGGCCACGATGTTGCGCTCTTTGTCACTGACCCCCTTCCCCAGTAGGAATTGATGGGTGACAGCTAGAGGGATGTTTGGTGCTTGTTTTGGGTAATAACTTCAGAAATTAATTTCTACTGTTCAAAACCTTTTACTGAACTCGGTTCGGTTCCAAGGTACCACTTAAAACCTAAATCGAATTCAGTTCCTGGTTCCTGTGCTTTTTGGATTGCTTGTTGCTCTGACCCCGGCTTGTCTTCTGACTACTTTCTGTCTCTTGTTTGGTACTGCAGTGCTTGTCTAGTTCTGACCCATTTACGTACGTCTCCATTTTTCTGTTTTGTCTCTTGGTGTTTGTATGTCTCTGCACCTTAATAGTATATGGACTGTCGACCAGTTGCGGTCTTGTTAATTAGGTCTTGTACTGTAAGTAGTCAAGGAAGGCAGACCGTGTTCAAGGTCAGGGCTCACTATTAGGCCTCTTGTTCAAATGCACAGGCACCATACGTGCGGCTGCCGTGATGGATCCAGACTCATTCAACAAGTTCTATTTTTTTGCGGTGTGGAGGCACGGATAGAAACACCATGGTAGTGCTTCTGTGGGGTTCTGTTCCTCTGTTCTTCACCGCAGCTCCGGATTGCGGACTCATTCTAGTGAATGGGTCTGCATCCATGATGCGGGGGGCACATAGCCAGTGCTCGCATATTGCAGACCTGCTGTTTGTGGGCCGCAATATGGGCAACGGCTGTGTGCATGAGGCCTTAGTGTTGAGCAAATCGAACTCCACAAAGTGGAATTTGATCTGTGTTTCAGGGAAAAATGTATTCTCTGCAAAGCTGAATTTCCTTGAGCTTTGTGATAGCGAATCGATTTTCCCTGAATGGAGGCAAAAAGTAAAAAAAAAATCATACTTAACTCATCCGTTTGAGCACGAAGAGTTGGCTACAGCCATCTTGATTGAAGACCTTGCACGAAATCCTGTGCACAGTAACATATGACATCACCAGGTCGGCTGATGTGATGATGCCATCAAGGTCCACCCAAGATTTCGCACTAGATCTTCAATCAAGTAGACGGACGGCTTTTTGCGATTAAATGGATGAGGTAAGTATGGTTTTATAAAAAAAATATATTTTACTTTACACTGTATTAGGGCTGTCAGATGCAGTGATCAGCCGCTTCCTGACAAAGTAATTTGTCACAAAGGATAGTTTTTTTGCAAAATTCGGCAAAGTGGCCGAATCGAGTTTTTGAATACTTCGCTCATCACTACTCACTATCTGTGTCTGTCTCTACCTACAGACATTAAACCTTATGTCTCTTTTGCCATGGATTTCTGCATTACAAAATATGAAATCCACAGAGGAAATCCACAGCATAAATAGACATTTAGGGGTACATTTATTAAGACCACTTAATACAGCCCCGTAGTTGCCGAAGAGGTGCAGGACTCTCCATAACTGTGGTGCACCCAATGCCTTCCTTGCTGTCTTGCATTTAGAATATTTTCTACACCTAAAACAGGCATATAAAATGATAAATTAGGCGGGGTTCCCGTCCCGTCCTCTTCCCCGCCCACGCCACGCCCACAATTAAAAACTGACCATTGCGCCACCATCTGCCCCTGATATATGCCTAATATAGGAGTATTTCAGTATAATAAATGACTTTACACTGCATATTTAGAAATTTTTGAATGGGAATTCTTCAGTTCTCATTCACTCTCTTTTTTGTTAATCGTTCGTTCTTTTGACGGATCATAAAAGCATAAAACTAAGCGGAGATGTGAACCCGGCCTTATAGGCCCCTGTCTACTATGTGCCATATCTGGTGTCTTCTTATGTAACAGAGTGGCCTCTGCACTGCATTTAATCCCTGTCAATAAGATTGGTTTAATCTCCTTTGCTGTATTCCATAGAATAACTTAATTCTTCATCTCCTTTATTTCTGTAGGGCTACGATCACATGATCAGGTTTCTGCATGCAATTTTGGAAGCCAAAACCAGGCATGAATTCAAAAAAGAGAAAGAGTTGTATCTGTCTTTTATACTTTCTCTCCTTTCTCTTTTATGATCAACTTCTGATTTTGGTTTCCAAAACTGCATGCACAAACCTGAGGTGTCACCCAAGGAGTCACTGTTTGCTATATATTTTCCATTACATGGGGATAAGCATACATTCCACTTTTCTTATTAAAACACAAACCATCCTTTGCTCTAACATACACTTCAGCATTTTATAAGCCTCCTTCCAAGTGATAAATTCGAGGTCAACTTAACGGTGACTGGACTTTAAAGAAGAACATTGCAACACATGTCTGCTGAGTTACTGAGGACCATAAGATGTCCTTTACAATGGGGCAGTTACTCAGTGTATTATCTATAAACCAGCTTGGCCTGTGAATGTTTCACAATTATATTTCATACCTCAGAGAACACATGTAATTGGAACATAAATTAGGTTTCATTTGTATCCGTGTGACAAAGTTAACAAGAATCGGGTCTCTGTTGGGAAGGCTGACATACACCTGCTATACTCCTCAGGGACCTCTTCTTTCTCCTGGTTCCCAACTTTACAGTCTAATCCATCATATTGATATTTATATATTTTTTTCTTTTTTAGTCCCACTAGGCTATAAGTTCTCTAGTGGAATTGCTCAGAAATCCCGGCTTGTATCACCTGTATTTACAGCCATCAAAAATGTGCCATATATATTTTCCTTTTTATAGCTAGCTTTGACAACATCACTGAAGTATATGTGTATTAAACCAACAATAATAAACCCGCCATAGCAGCTGTAAAAGGAACGATAGAAAGTCGGAGAGAGAGCGGATCCTGGAGAAAGGGAATTCAAATATATCAATCAAAATGATATATTTGTGTAAATATTGACATATCTTGGATACATGCTAAATATTGACATTGTATTAGTTTCATCGTATTCTCTTTGAAACATTTATGTGGATCTGTCATAAATGGCTACTAGATGATGATTTTTGCCAAATCTTTCAAATTTCACACATTGTTTCAGAAATTTGATGCATCTTTAAATCTAAGACTTCTGTCTTAAGATTTGTCTCCACTTTCTAAGTTGCAGTTATTAAATCTGGCTTAAATAAGGTGGCTAAGTATGCCCAATTTCCCACCCACTTATCAAAACTTGGGTGAGTGGTGCTAAAGAAACAAAATGACACAATCTCAAATCCTTATATATATATATATTTTTTTCTGGGGACTTTTTGAAGCCAGAATTCTGCAGTGCAAGGCTTGATAAATTCCACCTATGTGAATGATGAGCAGCATGTACAGGTCCTTCTAAAAAAATTAGCATATTGTGATAAAGTTCATTATTTTCTGTAATGTACTGATAAACAATAGACTTTCATATATTTTAGATTCATTACACACAACTGAAGTAGTTCAAGCCTTTTATTGTTTTAATATTGATGATTTTGGCATACAGCTCATGAAAACCCCAAATTCCTATCTAAAAATTTTTGCATATTTCATCCGACCAATAAAAGAAAAGTGTTTTTAATACAAAAAAAGTCAACCTTCAAATAATTATGTTCAGTTATGCACTCAATACTTGGTCGGGAATCCTTTTGCAGAAATGACTGCTTCAATGCGGCGTGGCATGGAGGCAATCAGCCTGTGGCACTGCTGAGGTGTTATGGAGGCCCAGGATGCTTCGATAGCGGCCTTAAGCTCATCCAGAGTGTTGGGTCTTGCGTCTCTCAACTTTCTCTTCCCAATATCCCACAGATTCTCTATGGGGTTCAGGTCAGGAGAGTTGGCAGGCCAATTTAGCACAGTAATACCATGGTCAGTAAACCATTTACCAGTGGTTTTGGCACTGTGATCAGGTGCCAGGTCGTGCTGAAAAATGAAATCTTCATCACCATAAAGCTTTTCAGCAGATGGAAGCATGAAGTGCTCCAAAATCTCCTGATAGCTAGCTGCATTGACCCTGCCCTTGATAAAACACAGTGGACCAACACCAGCAGCTGACATGGCACCCCAGACCATCACTGACTGTGGGCACTTGACACTGAACTTCAGGCATTTTGGCATTTCCCTCTCCCCAGTCTTCCTCCAGACTCTGGCACCTTGATTTCCCAATGACATGCAAAATTTGCTTTCATCCGAAAAAAGTACTTTGGACCACTGAGCAACAGTCCAGTGCTGCTTCACTGTAGCCCAGGTCAGGCGCTTCTGAAGCAGTTTCTGGTTCAAAAGTGGCTTGACCTGGGGAATGCGGCACCTGTAGCCCATTTCCTGCACACGCCTGTACACGGTGGCTCTGGATGTTTCTACTCCAGACTCAGTCCACTGCTTCCGCAGGTCCCCCAAGGTCTGGAATCGGTCCTTCTCCACAATCTTCCTCAGGGTCCGGTCACCTCTTCTCGTTGTGCAGCGTTTTCTGCCACACTTTTTCCTTCCCACAGACTTCCCACTGAGGTGCCTTGATACAGCACTCTGGGAACAGCCTATTCGTTCAGAAATTTCTCTGTGTCTTACCCTCTTGCTTGAGGGTGTCAATGATGGCCTTCTGGACAGCAGTCAGGTCGGCAGTCTTACCCATGATTGCGGTTTTGAGTAATGAACCAGGCTGGGAGTTTTTAAAAGCCTCAGGAATCTTTTGCAGGTGTTTAGAGTTAATTAGTTGATTCAGATGATTAGGTTAATAGCTCGTTTAGAGAACCTTTTCATGATATGCAAAAAATTTTAGATAGGAATTTGGGGTTTTCATGAGCTGTATGCCAAAATCATCAATATTAAAACAATAAAATTCTTGAACTACTTCAGTTGTGTGTAATGAATCTAAAATATATGAAAGTCTAATGTTTATCAGTACATTACAGACAATAATGAACTTTATCACAATATGCAATTTTTTTTAGAAGGACCTGTATTTACTATATGTACAGTACAGACCAAAAATTTTGACACACCTTCTCATTCAAAGAGTTTTCTTTATTTTCACGACTATGAAAATTGTAGATTCACACTGAAGGCATCAAAACTATGAATTAACACATGTGGAATTATATACATAACAAAAAAGCGTGAAACAACTGAAAATATGTCATATTCTAGGTTCTTCAAAGTAGCCACCTTTTGCTTTGATTACTGCTTTGCACACTCTTGGCATTCTCTTGATGAGCTTCAAGAGGTAGTCACCTGAAATGGTCCAACAGTCTTGAAGGAGTTCCCAGAGATGCTTAGCACTTGTTGGCCCTGTTGCCTTCACTCTGAGGTCCAGCTCACCCCAAACCATCTCGATTGGGTTCAGGTCCGGTGACTGTGGAGGCCAGGTCATCTGGCGCAGCACCCCATCACTCTCCTTCATGCTCAAATAGCCCTTACACAGCCTGGAGGTGTGTTTGGGGTCATTGTCCTGTTGAAAAATCTCCTCTTAACAGTTGTTCTAGAGATGTGTCTGCTGCTAGAACTCTGTGTGGCATTGACCTGGTCTCTAATCTGAGCTGCTGTTAACCTGCGATTTCTGAGGCTGGTGACTCGGATGAACTTATCCTCCGCAGCAGAGGTGACTCTTGGTCTTCCTTTCCTGGTGCAGTCCACATGTGAGCCAGTTTCTTTGTAGCGCTTGATGGTTTTTGTGACTGCACTTGGGGACACTTTCAAAGTTTTCCCAATTTTTCGGATTAACTTACCTTCATTTCTTAAAGTAATGATGGCCACTCATTTTTCTTTACTTAGCTGCTTTTTTCTTGCCATAATACAAATTCTAACAGTCTATTCAGTAGGACTATCAGCTGTGTATCCACCTGACTTCTCCACAACGCAACTGATGGTCCCAACCCCATTTATAAGGCAAGAAATCTCACTTATTAAACCTGACAGGGCACACCTGTGAAGGGAAAACCATTTCAGGTGACTACCTCTTGAAGCTCATCAAGAGAATGCCAAGAGTGTGCAAAGCAGTAATCAAAGCAAAAGGTGGCTACTTTGAAGAACCTAGAATATGACATATTTTCAGTTGTTTCACGCTTTTTTGTTATGTATATAATTCCACATGTGTTAATTCATAGTTTTGATGCCTTCAGTGTGAATCTACAATTTTCATAGTCATGAAAATAAAGAAAACTCTTTGAATGAGAAGGTGTGTCCAAACTTTTGATCTGTACTGTATGTATATTGTATATATGTGTGTGTTTGGGTGTAAGTATGTGTATAGATGCACTGTGCATTAATAGGCAAAGGATATAAGCTACATATTTAAGGCTCTGTTTACATTGTAGGCTCTGTTAGGTGCTTCTATCATAGACTGTCGGTTAGTCACCACATGACACTATGGTAGAAAATCATGGTATATCGAGCCATGATTCTGACACTCGCTCATTTACTTCACTCTTGATATCTGTCAGTGTTAATCTCTTAAAAAATATATGCTTTTATTCCATATGTCATTTAAAACACCTACTGCATGGTTTCTAGGAATTAAGTCTATCTTTAGAGCGAGCCTGTGAAATAGGTTATGTTTTGATTGGAGACATGAAACTAACATTCATTACAAGATTTCAGAAATAAGCCACACAGAGATTTACACTCATTACAATATAATTTACATTTAGTAAAGCTGCTGTAATTCTGTCTAAAATTAAAAAAATGCATTGATAGCACATATAATTTTAGTGCTTATTATGTGGTTTGTAGAGATGGACAACTATGCATATTTATAATTGGAAAGTTAATTTGTATTTTCCGTTCAAGCTGTCCGTTATTTGTATTCTCTATACTTAACTTCTGGGTGAGATGTATATAAACTATTTATTTTAAGTAAATTTATCCTTGTAAAAGTCCTTGTTAGGCTGAAAACACAAGTAAGTATTTTGTGGTTGTTTTTCAGAACTTTTGTGGTTTTACTTGCACATGTGGTCTTTGGTGCGGCTTTTGCTCGAGTTGTTAGCTGAATGTTCGCTGAAATACAAAACACGGGACAAACAAGTATTTTTAGCCAAGTGACATTTTATTCTTATTGGTGGTGTTTTCTTGTTATCCCACTCAGGAACCTAACTTTTAAAGCCTGTGAGACAGTGACAGGTCTCACGCAGGTTAGAGGCAAGGATGGGGTGGATAGTTCGGCCCACACCCCTATTCCACCACAGGTGAGACCAGCTGGAGGTACTCAGGTGGGCATAAAGCACCTCCCAGGGTGTCAGTAAGGGAAGAGTGTGCAAACAGAGGCCTGGTGAGGCTCTGTGAGTGTGGTCTCAGCTGGGCAAGGCTGAGAGACCACGAGGATGGGAGATATTCTGACCGTGCTGCAGCCTGGGGATTGGTGGACTATTGGGCTGAGAAAGCCGCACCTGAAACAGTGTGTGAACTGTTTCTCAGAGAGACACGTCTTATGTTATAGTTAGTACCCAGACGGGCAGGCTTTTATTTTGTACTGTTTAAGTTTGGCCCCTAAATGCTAGTGTCCATCAAGAAGTGTGTATTCAGATATCAGTGTTTTAGCACGGTCAATGGGTCAGTATTTTTAGCATGGATGCATGCTCTATTTTGTCCATGTTCACGGATCAATCACGTCCATTATAGTCTATGGGTCCGTGAAAAACATTGATGCCATCCGTTTTACATCCATGTTTCATGGATCATTAAAAAGAGATGCTTTGAAAATTTATTTTTTAGCTGTTGAGTGTCAGTGAAACACGGATGCAACACGGACAGCAAAAAGCGGACACACGGTCCCTACACGGATCCTTCACAGACAGCTTCACGGATGCATCACTCACCACCTGCTCACGGATTTGAGCACAGACACGGACATGTGAATAAGGCTTAACCCTGATCGGTCCCTGCAAGTGGTATGGTGTTCTATCTTCCATTCACTGGGTAGCTGCTGGCAGATGGAGTGAACAGGGTCAGGGATAAGGATGTCAAAACCAAATCAGTAATCAGAATCTACAACAGAGACCAGGCAGATCAAAACCAAGAGAGGCAAACAGCAACCAAAGGCAGGAGAGTAGTCAGGATAAAGGTCCAAGGTCATGCAGAGTAGCAAATATAAGGGAGAAGGCAAAGAGTAGTCCGGTAAACTGGCCCGTTCAAAAACACACAAATAGTGACAAAATCCACATCGCAAACTGGCATACCCCATTAAAAGTTCACTAACTGCCATTCAACAATAAAACCAACAATAAGCCAACATTTTACACTGGTCTATGATATCACCATTCACTGCTAGAGATGGCACCTAATTTTTGACGAGGCTCACATCTTGTCATAAATAGTGTTGAGCGCGAATATTAGAGTATCAAATTTTTTTATCGCCACTTCGCTAATTCGCAAATATTTAGAATATAGTGCTAGAAATTCAATATTTCGAATATTAGTTTTTTGTTAGTTTTTTTTGTTATATTTATTTCTTTCCCACTTCCCTAAAGTTGTTCTTACCTGTCCTTAGAATTCCTGACTTCCTGGCTGCTCCAGTCAGTGCCCGTTGCCGCTTCTGCCGACTTCCGTGCTCATGGAGCGTCCCCATCACCATGGGAACGTCTCCATACTAGAATGTACTGTCGGATTTGAGAATTTCAGTTTGATTAATTCAAGTTATAATAATCGAATTGTGATTTAAACTTGGACCTATTTTACTATGGTTGGCTTGGTAGAATTAGCGAATATGGTGAATGTATTC